>NC_066626.1:35022040-35336076 GCF_025201925.1 Gopherus flavomarginatus
TGACAGTTTCTATTGTGAACTATAAATAATGTAGAGGACACTTCAGCATGTAACATTAGGTACCTGCTAAAAGACAAAATTCAGACTGACTTCAATAGGAACAGGAGAGGACTCTAAAACGATGCAACCTCTATTTCATTAATAGGGTCTTACATTTTAATATACTAAATATTAGAGAAAAATTAAGCAATTTTAATGTGGCTGTATTGAAATAATCAATATTAAAAATACTAACATTTCTTTACATATTTTACGAATCCATACCAGATTTCCCTATGGATTCTAATAATGGCAACTGTAGAGGCTCCAGCAATGGTGAGTACATTTTTATATATAACTGTTTTAATAAGTTATCTTCTTTCAAATTCTTTTAACTTTTAAATAAGACCAGTATTTAATGATGCATATATTGCTGTGTTGTCTCAATTTTTTTGTACACTGTATGTTTGCTACGAGAGTTACATGTGCAATAAGACATTCAAGGTGGATGAAAGTTGGATTTAGGTGGTGAATTTCACTTTGAGTACTTTTCTAGGTATTCTGATGCTTTTATCCAGGCAAAACTTCCTTTAGGTCAAAAGGACTTTACTGATTTCAGGGGAGGTCTTGTCTGTGTTAGGACTGAGCCCTTACTGTGCTTTCCACTTTCATTGTGTCATTCCATACTATAGAAATATGATTTGGTTTGCTGCTCAGATCCTGCAACTCTGGAAGTCATCTTCCTACTAATTATTTTTTCACACAAGCTGGAAATTCAGTGTGCAGAAGTACGTTTGTTACTTCGAATCATTGGCTTGAACAGGTGAATGACATATTACATTACAGCATGCTAATGCAATGGACAACACTTCTCTTCACATTTTGGCATTGGAAAGAAAAATCAACAGTGCCACATATGTTAGACCCAGTGTGCATTGTTCAGCATGCAAATCTCTAGTGAATCAGATTCCTTACAAATTACTCTGATGTTTCTTTGTATGATATAGGGTCCAATTCACTACTGTGTCCAGTTTTATGTTGGAGGACTGCTATTAATTTACTGGAGTGAAACAGCAGTGAATCAGGCCCAGTGTATATAGCACTCTGCTGAAATGCCAGCAGTCTCTCTTTTCAGACCTTGAAACTGTAGAGCGAAGTGGTAGAATTTTTCTTGTACAGTATATAAAGCATATACCTGAGTAACTTGTAATTTGAATTAGTCACGGGTACGTGGAGGTCAGACTAGATGATCATGATGGTCCCTTCTGACCTGTAAATATTGTAAACTTTAATTTTGTTCTTTGCTTCAGAAATTTCTAGAGTTGTAGCAAAGATCTAAAAAGTTGTTGTTCTTGTTGTTTTAATGCATCTTATTTTATTAATTGATTTATTAATTTCAGTCAAATGGGGTTAATCTTTAGTAGCCTGTTTGGGCTTTGTTAAGAAAGGAAAGGAAAATTTGTTTTGTTTTACTTTACAGCAAAATACATTACAAATCGCTGCAAATAATTTTTCTGTGTAATTTTCTTCTATTAAGTTTAATTAAATCTACTAGCAACCACCATTTTTGACATTACTCTGTAGGTCAGATGAGCTGATCATAATGGTCCCTTCTGGCCTTAAAACTTATGGGTGAAATACTGACCCCACTGAAGTCAAGAGAAAAACTCCCATCGACTTTAATAGTATCAGGATTTCACACTATGAATCCATGAATTTTCACTCCACTGAGCCTCCCATTGTCTTGTTTTTGTGTCAGAACTGATTTAATCCCTTTAAGTTGACCACCATTCTTAGGTAATACAAGGAAAACAAAAATTGAATTGCCCCATATGGATAGATCTGATATGGAAGTATTGCCTGAGAATTAAAGCTGGGGAGTGACAGTCAGAGCTCCTGGATTCTATTACTATTTTTGCCAATAACTTCTTGTTGGCTGCTGGTCAAATCACATCGGCCAAAAGGTTCAGACTCGGGCATCTAAAGTTAGGCAACTAAACCCACATTTAAGTTACTAACTGCATTTTTGTAAGAGGTGCTTATAAGCAGGTAAGTATGCCCAGTGGTCTGTGATGGGATGTTAGATGGGGTGGGATCTGAGTTACTAAAGAGAATTCTTTTCTGGGTGCTGGCTGGTGAGTCTTGCCCAAAAGCTCAGGGTTTAACCATATTTGGGGTCGGGAAGGAATTTTCCTCCAGGGAAGATTGGCAGAGGCCCTGGAGGTTTTTCGCCTTCCTCTGCAGCATGGGGCATGGGCCACTTGCTGGAGGATTCTCTGCAGCTTGAGGTCTTCAAACCACAATTTGAGGACTTCAGTCACTCAGACATAGATTAGGGGTTTGTTACAGGAGTGGGTGGGTGAGATTCTGTGGCCTGCATTGTGCAGGAGATCAGACTAGATGATCATAATGGTCCCTTCTGACCTTAAAGGCTATAATAATCAGGTTGCTTTAAACACCTAAATCTGGATTTAAGTGAATAACTGTAGATGCCCTAATGTAAATTTTTTTCACTTAACTCTAAACCAAGCAAAAATGATCTTTGCATAGTCTAAATGCAGTTTTGTGCTTACCAATTACTGTTAAAAGAACATTATATTATGCATGTTTGTGGCATCTCACTGATTTTCATACCAGATATGCTCAGTTTATAAGTAAAAAGATTTTTTTTTAAAAAAATAATGAGTCTTGCAAACTTGTGGGATCTGAAGGTCAAACTGTTTACTTTCCTCGTCATGTTGCACCATCAGTAATGAAATATTTTGCTGGCCCTAAATTGCTTCAATGCCAATCGCATTGTCTTCATTGTGGTCGCTCAAATTTAACTGCTTGGATTTTAAACTGTTTTGTTGTGATGTGGCAAGAAAAAAGAGAGTCAGGTTTAAATTATTTTAGCTGTGTTGGCTCTGTTGGACTAATAGGAGTGAAAAGCAATAAAAATATACATTACTAAAGAAAGCAGATATGATTGTGAAAACACCCAGGGAGCAGCTCTGAAGAATAAGCTGAATATTTTTTTAGTGTAGAATCACATTTTGAGTCTCAATATAGTATTTTTTTCAGTTGACAAATATAATTTAATCCCATGAGAAAAGAGCATTATTTTTTAATATTTGCTTTGTTTATATTTCAGTAAAACAGCTTTTGTCCTTTCACCATTGTAAATAGACCCTTTGTAAGTTGTATTACAATGAAGTGTTTTAAAAAATTCAGGACTGGACATTCTGTATGATGATAAAGGATATTGCAAATAGTTGTATATTGTTGCCTGTAAGTAATGTCAGCGTGTTAAATCTACTCAAAGCAGCTCTTATCCTTGGCAAAGTCAATTGGCAAAATCTTGCCTCCAACTCTGCATGTAAATAATTCTTTTCCCCTTCCTTGGCTAGAAACTACATTCTTGTCTATTTCATCAGATGCTCTTAAAGTTGCTTAGAAGTTTCTCCAGATTTTATTATTTTTTCAGCGAAACTTTTGCCAGCTTTGAGTACTTATATTAATCAGTAATACAACCAGGTTTTATGGGAGTGACATATTTTATATATTTATTTTTAAAAGCCCCCATATATTTGTAGGGGAACATTTTCAAAGGCACAAATGGCACATAGTCTCCTAACTCCCACTGACTTTTTCTTAAAAATTGAATGTTTCATTGCTTTCCCAGTGGAGTTAGGGGTCTAGCTGCCATTTGGTTCCCAGTGCCCTAGGTATTAGAGGGAAGGTAGGTGGAGCATTGTCAGTAGCTCTAGCAGCTCCAGAGGAGAATGGCTAGATAGAGTGTGGGCAGGGTCACGTCCCATACTCCTGCACAACAAGATGGGGGATAACTGTCTATTGCAGTTACACATGTATAGAAAGGGGAGTTTCCCTCTGTCATGGAATGTGGGGAAGTCATGGCCCTGCATCCTCCACTTCCTGCGATTCACCGTGGCTCTCAGCGAGCTAGTAAAACCGACGGTTTATTAGACAACAGGAACACAGTCCCAAGCAGGGCTTGTAGGTACAAACAGGACCGCTCAGCCAGGTACCTCTAGGGGGCAAGGATCTTAGACCCCAGACTTGGGGTTCCCTGCCTCTTCCCAGCCAGCCCAAAATTGAAACCAAAAACCCTTTCAGCAGGCTCTCTCTCCCTCCTTCTCTCTCCCTCTCCCTTTGTCCAGTTTCCCCGCAAAGGTGTCGACTCGCCCCACCCTCTTCCTGGCTCAGGTTACAGGCTCAGGTACTGTCCCTCACCTAAAGTCATCCCCTGCTCTCCCATCCCCCATGCAGACAGTCCTAGTAAAACTAAATGACATTCCCAGGTCAATCCACCCCGCTCCCTACTGCTTCACACCCTCCATGCTCCCCTAGAATCTAAGAGACATTTTACCTTTCAATAGCATAATTCTTCTAGGTTCTCCTCTGGGTGTGTGTGTGTGTGTGTGTGTATGTGTGCTTTTGACCTTTCCTCTCAGATAGGTTAATCCCTGCAAGAGACATCAAATCAATCAAGTCTTTTTATACACACATCATTTTCCCAGTGAAGGCAACATGATCCAGTGGATAGGGCACCATAACAGGAGTCAGGAGACCTGGGTTCTCATTCAGACTCTACTGATAACTTCATAACTGGCCTAACAAGTCACTTAACTTCTCTGTGCCTCAGCTTCTCCATTTCTAAAGGGGATACTAATGGACCCTCTTTTGTAAAACTCTCTGAAATTTACAAATTGAAAGTGCTGATAAGTGTTATTAGATAGTATCATTCAGTGAGATCTGGGAGAAGCCCATTGATTATATTCTAGGACAATAACAGTAAACTATTTTCCTTGGATTAAAGCAGTTTCTGAGATTGTCATTGTTTTAGGAGTGTAAACCCATAGGTGGCATTGCTATCAATTTCAATCACCTTGTGTTTTGCCAGTGTGGTGGAATAAAGTTCTGCAGAGAAGGGGAATTTTAAGGGATTGACATAGTCTGTTATTAAGGTAACTCTCCTGGATACAGGTCTGGCTCTGTTTGGATTTGAAATGTGAAACTAGCGTGAATAAGGGTTACAGAACTAGTCCCTTTATAAGCACCTGTTTTGAGGCTGTTCACAAAATGAGCCATAATTTGGCCTAAGTGTCCATGAATTCACATAGGCTTAATGAAAACCAAAAATTACTTCTCTTTTCTGCCTTATTTTAAAACAGTAACATAGAAAAGCTCAACTCTGTAGCACTCTCTCTCTCTCTCTCTCTCTCTCTGTGTATATATAGATTTCCGAGGATGCATTTTGAAATTCAAGAGAAACAGTCTTCCTTTGAAATGTTCTTTTTTCCTGTATACACTATTTTCTGTTTTTAACTATAAGGATACATTGAAGCCAAAGTAAATGATAAACTGAGAACCCCAATAAATAACACAATAGTTTCCTAATTTTTTCAAAGCACAAAAATACAAGTTTATTTTTTGGAACTGTTCTTTTCAGAGTATACTGAAATATCTGAAATGGGCACTGTTGTTTTAGATCTTAAGTGTATATAAATCAGCTGTGTTGGGTTTTACTATTTTTAATATTGAAGGATGCATACATGACTTGGGAGGCAGTGTCAGATGTTTAAAGCATGAGTGTGAGAGTCAAGGCACCTGGGTTCTGTTCCTAATTTGACTTCTAATCTGTGAATCATGTGCTGCTTCAGCTAGAACCCCAAAACAGATCAATAACAGGATATGCCTATTTTTGGACCATGATGTTTCTAGTAAGAATACTGATGCAGTTGTTACTTCATAGGATGTTCTTTATGTATTTCTGAATAGTAGTAGAATGTTGTGTGCTTAGCAAACATAATGGGAGAAATTCTCTATTGGGCACAGCAGAGCTGGGAGGGGAGAGGCTGGATGGGGGTGGCAGGAGCCAGCAGGGAGCTGCCTCTGAGTATGGCTCTGGATGGTACTGTAAATTTGGTGGGGTGTGTGTGGAGTGGAGGTGTTTACCCCAGCAACTGTCAACAGCAATCAGCTGCTCCACTCTACCAAGTCTCAATAACTTCCACTACATCCAAAATAATGAAGTAGCTTGATTTTTTTCTGCTAAAATGATCAATAGTTAACTCTTCAGATAGCAAAATTGTGACTAAATGCTCCAGACTGAGTTAGCAACCTATTTGAAATGAATGAAGTATACCCACCTGTATTCTTGTTTCCAGCTTTCTGCAACCTCAGGCAGACAGCGCTGCATGGGTTTATATTTTGAATTATCTTTGCAACCAGAAGGGCTAGTAACCTCACTGTGATAATGAAAGCTTAGATTCTAGAGCACAGTTGTGTAGCAAATTCAGATAAAAGGGCAATTATGTGGCCACATATTCATTATTGTACACAGGGTTCTGCATATTCTCTATGAGCTGAATTATACCTTCCTTTTTGCTGGGTATCTAGAGAGGGGAGTGATTACAAAGAGCCCTTCCCCAGGGTTCTTGCCAAAAAAAAGTCATCCTCACATCTCCCATCCCAAGCCAATGATCTGCAGTAGTGCATAGGGTAGTTATTTGTTATAGTTAGCACTCCACAATTACTTATTATAATTCATGCAATTTTCAAATGTTAATTTACTTACAAGAGCCTTCCCTTATTCTTTCCCTGAATGAAGTAGAAACATAGGAACTGCTCTCACAAAAGTCAGTGTCAAAAACTCACATTAGATATCATGATCATACTGAGACAAGTAAAACACAGATTTTAAATGGAAGAGTATCCAAACAAAGCTGATTGCCTTGTTCATACCAATATTTATAGTATATACATACAAAATATCATGTCTGTCTCATCCATATGAGTAAGGTTTGCTGGATCAGCACCTTAATTTGCTCTTTGTTTTGCCTTTCTGGTGTGGGATGGGAAGTGAGATTGATTATATTTTAGCCATATATTTCTTTAGGGTACCTATTTGAGAAGATTCTTTTTAGTACATGTTAGAATAAAAAGATCAAATGCAAAAATTTCAGTGATTAGAATTGTCTGAGCACTAGCCAAAAATCTCTGATCCTAGTTCAGTCCTTTGTAGCGTGTGTAGGCCAGTGAGTGGGCAGACGTGCCAACTAAGGAAGGTAAAATAAAGCCCAATTGATAGTTCAGTCCCAGGTCATTTCTTCAGTGCTGGCTTTATTAACTTCAAGGAGATTTCAAACCAGGATCAACATAATACAAGACACTTGCAACATCCAAACAAGACCTTTCAGCAAGATGGTGGGTGAGAAGACTGACTTTTCCCCTGGGTAGCCTTCCTGGACATCTACTAGGCCTCATATTACATGGCCACAGAACCAGCCTTCACAAGACTTTGCCAGAAGCATTCCTTTATACAGTAGCCACTAGGAAGTCACATGATGCTAAGTCATCTGACATTTCTTAATGATGTGCCTGGTCTGGAGACTACAAATGTCATTAGCCCGAGCTTAAAGGGATTGTGTCCCTGTAACAAATGTGCTGGCCGTGCTTGTGCTTTCACGTTTGTACTCTTCTATAGAGAGCTGCCATAGGGAGTCTACAACCTGCCCTCAGTTTTGCTGGTGCATTTATTCTGGGTTTGATGTAGTATAACTGAAAGCAGAATTTAGTCTGATTGATAGTTGATTGATTGGGAATTTTCCATCAAAATGATCTCTTGATAGGAAATGCAGTTTCTGCAAAAATTTTCAGTTTTCTGTTGGGGAAATCAAAATGAAATATCTCATTTTGAGTTGGTTTGTTGAACTGGCTGAAATGTATAGTTTCAAGTCTGTTCAATATTAAATTTAATTTCCCTAGTGCGGTGCATTGCCTCATGGGAGCTGTAATTCCACCCTCCATTCTCTCCTATGGGCTCGGCTCCCTCACCAGACATCATCTCCCATGATACAATACAGTTTTTCATCTGACTGGCTCAGTGGTGCATCATGGAAGTCCCATGACTGCAGATGCATCATGGGAGGTGTAGTTTGGGCAGGGAGTCTGATCCACAGGGAAGAACAAGGCCATGTGACTCCTGAACTACAGTTCCCTGAGGTAATGTGCCACAATAGGAAAATACTGTTTAACATTGAACAGGCTCAATACAAAGCATTTTGCCACTTCCAATTTTTAAAATATTTTCTTTCCTAAGAGTATTGCTATTTCAACTATTTGTTCAGATTTGGGATGAAAACCAATGTTGAAACATCAGAATTTCCTGCAGGACAGAAATTCTGATTTTCTTTAGGCTCCACTCTGATCTTTTTGTAAATATCTTCAAATCAGCAATGTGATGCTCAGTTTCACTGTTTTGGTGTGGAGGAGGTTAATAATATCCTAAGGTTTTTAATCAAACCTGAATGTATGTATAAATTATTTATTGCCATCAATCTCTGTTTGATTGTATTTAAAGGCAGTTGGGGTCGGGGGTGGGGGGAGGATGGGAGAGTTTGTCTTTGAATCAATTCTTTGTTCTTCTAAAGCAAAGGTTTTCTCTTTTGCAGAGCGTTGCAAATGCAAACCTATTAAAGCTACCCAGAAGACCTATCTTCGGAACAATTATAACTATGGTAAGGACAGCTGCATGGCTAGATATCAAACCTTTAAAGGAATAAATTAAGTTTTTCAGGGAACTCTAAATTTAGTAATGCAACAGGAAAAAATTCCACAATGATGGGCTATGGCCTAAGCATGTCATCATTTCACACTCATTTGTACTAAGAAAGCTGCTCGGCTTGATTGTATTGAGTTAATTCATTAGCAGTACCTACAAAAAGAGAAATTTTTTTTACTTCATATTTTAAGATCAAAACTTGATTCACTCATAGAAGGATGAGGCAAGGGTGGGTCAGTAGTAGCTTTTGAGATTAAAATGTTCTGTAAACCGTTTTTTAAAAAAAAAAATTTAAACATTAACATGCAAGCCCAGTGTATGTCATTGTACAATGTTGCTGTGTTTCACCCTAAATCCCAGTCAGGTATGAGATGTGCCACTTCATTGGCTCCAGGAAAATACTAAGTGTTTCTACATTGAAAAACGTCTCTAGGCTTAAAAGTGACTGGGTAAAAATGACATTGTGGGATTCTGTCTTTCATCTCTCTCTGATTTCTAGCTCAGTTTACAAACAAAAAGATGTTTTTACTAAGTATCATCCCCCCAAACTCATCCTGGGATCTGACATTGAAGTTAGGTTCTTTCCTTCTCCTACATCATTGCCAGTAATGAGGCTCCTGTAGGCCAAGTTATGTCAGTAACACCTGTGTGTTCAGACTATGTCCTGAACTGTCCAGATTTCTCTATTCTTCAAACATCCTCTGGGTCCAACTCAGCAGCCTTTATTCAGACAAGTCTTTCTTATACAAATAAACCTGATGAAGTCAACAAGATTTCTTGCATAAGTAAGGATTACGTATAGGAGTCAGAAATGCAGAACTGGACCCTTGAAGTCTTAATATGTTTATCTGCAACCTGTTACTCATGTGAGTAGCTACTATTAGTTTCACTGAATTCATGAAAAGGGTTTACATGACCAGGACATAGTGAATACAATTTTATTGTTAAATCAATGTTTTTAAGTACATATATGTATACAAATGGCATCCACTAATTCGGCAATAAAATAAATCCTATTAAATGATATTAATGAACTCTCATATTCATTGAAAAGCAGCAAGGTTATGATTTTCTGCCTCATTTAGCGGTTTTATATGTCGTGGTGGTTGGTGTGAGTATTGTCCAGTAGATACTGCAAGCTGCCTGTGGCAGAGATTCACTGAGTGTGCTACAGCTACAGTTTGGGGGCTGTGTTGGAGAGAATGAAGATGACTTACCACAGGCTCTCTTTATATTCTGTTATACCATTCCTCTCTTTAGAATGTTAAGACCTCTGGAAACACAGTAGAAAGAGTACCAAAGTAAAGTAGGCTTTTGTGGTAAAGTCTTAAGAAAGTGGATTAACTTAAGAAAGTTTGGGTAAAAATTTTCCTCTGTATAACTCCTGTGAGTTGTTGAATAGTTGTGTTTAACTTAGCTGAGAGAATGCTGAGCATATCTGTGGGTGGAAAACCTGTGAGTGAGAGAGAGAGTGGGGATGGGTTAATGGATTTTCTCTATTTTTCATTACATCTCTTCCATTTTGCCTTTTTGGGGGGGGGCACTAGTTATAAGAGATTAAGAATCTGAGGAATTTGGATGTAAAATGGAGGAAGATTCTATGATTTCAAAATAGGGCAAGATGTAGTACTCCCTGAAGTATGACCTGTGGATTTGCATGCAGTGTCAGCTCATTGGTCGCCATGAGAGACCTGAAAAATTGCTGCCCTTGGAAGGCAACTTTCCCTAGTATGCAATTCATGGGAGAATGATAGGATCAGAGAAGAAACAATTAGACAGGTCATCAGGTAAAGATCAGGAGCGTTGGCGTTCATGGAAAACAGAGCAAATTGGTGCTGGGTCACTGGAGGAAGAAGAGAAAAGGGAAGGTCCTGTCATCCAATAGGGATAGTGATACAATAAAGCTTTCAAGTATATTTTCCATTTTGTGAAAGGCTTTGGGTGCCAAATTAAGAGTCTGTACTAAACCTAAATAAGAAAGAAGTTGTTGTAGCATTAGATGAATGAACAAAGAGGAAATAATATGAAGTATGAACTACATATTTAAAAAACACAGAGGGAATAAAAGAAAAAAGCTAAAAAAATATATCCCAGAGAAAGTAAGGTGAAAGGCCCATTGCTAAATTATTCCCTGCACAGAGCACCTACGTTGCTATTCTATACACTGAGCTACCTGAAATGTATATGTTACTCTTGGTAGAAGAGAAGGTGAAGAAATAATGGGAGAGAGGAATCTCTGGGTAAAATCTAGATGGAGTTCAGCTGAGCTTTTGATAAAGGAGCACACAAAAGACTAATCCACCAGGTCATAAAGGATGGCATGCGGGTGACCTACATTATTTGCTGCTGTTAACTACTCTGTTACTTTTCCGCAGTCATTCGGGCTAAAGTGAAGGAGGTGAAGACTAAATGTCATGATGTCACCGCAGTTGTTGAAGTAAAGGAGATACTAAAATCTTCCTTGGTGAATATTCCTAAGGACACTGTTAACCTTTACACAAACTCTGGCTGTCTATGCCCACCCCTCAGTGCCAATGAAGAATACATTATAATGGGTTATGAAGATGAGGAACGCTCCAGGTAATTTATTCTTTAAAGTGTTCTTTAAAGAATTACTTTCCCTGCTCTACTCGCCCACCCATGAGACCTCATTTTGAAGCCACCGTTGTTCCCTCTGAAGAAAATTGGGCAGAATTTTCTTCAGAACTCATGAGCAATGCTTTTGAGTTACCTGGTCTTGTCACTGCTGAGTGCCATGAGGTGCTCTCTCTTCTCCCCCTTAGCAGATCCCTTTAGCGTTGTGTATATTGCTATGTACAGCATACACATTCCTCAATAATAAAATAACTAGCTTATCTGAAATGTGTAGGTTACTCTTGGTAGAAGGCTCCATAGCTGAGAAGTGGAAGGATCGTCTTGGTAAAAAAGTAAAGGTAAGACAATGTTTCATGATCTTAGTAACAATTGACATTGGAAACAGTGTTTGTATCTCGCCTTTAAGAAAGGAGAGAAAATACGTGAGGCCCAATTCTACACCCATGGAAGTTAACATGTCAGATTCTGATTCCATTACACACAGGTAAATTTGGAGTAACATAACTGAAATCAATGGAGTTCCTCCAGGTTTATACAAGTCTAGCAGTGATTAAAACCTGAATCATTTATTTCAGTCAGCAGGATCTGTATTAAGCTCTACAGCCAAATTCTGCGTTTAGATGCATACATGCACTTTTATTCAGTTCAGTGGGAACCATCTACACACAGCCAAGGACAGAATGTGGTTTCACAAGCTGCTGCCTTACCTCATTTACAGACTTGTGTGTCTCAGATTTTAAATGTTTAAATACAGTTCTCATCTAAATTGTGCAGACTTGGTCTTGCTCCTAGATTTAGCTCTTCATCTAAGGAAACATTTGACATATGTAAGGAAGGAAAAGAACATGGGAGGAATACAAGTGTGGGAGTTCCTATCTGAAAGAAAGTAGAGAAATAGGAAGGAACTGGAGCAGACACAAAAATGATGTATGCTTTGCCCTAATATCTTGTAATTCTTGGAATGATTGATTGGGCAAGCTAAGCATCCACACAGACTTTGGCCCCTGAGCTTTATCTTTCATATCTGACACCCATCAGACCTCAAATGGTTTTAGTGACCTTGGCACCATTACAAAACATCACTTTTTACATGGAAAGCGTTTATTTTAAAAACAATTTCTCCAACATGTTGATTTGACATAAATAAGGTTCCTCACATCTTTTTGCATGTGTGTGTTATAGAATCATAGACTTTAAGGTCAGAAGGGACCATTATGATCATCTAGTCTGACCTCCTGCACAATGCAGCGCACAGAATCTCACCCACCCACTCCTGTATCAAACCTGTGTCTGAGCCATTCAAGTCTTCAAATCATGGTTTAAAGACTTCACGGTTCAGAGAACCTTCCAGCAAGTGACCCATGTCCCACACTTGAGAGAAAGGCGAAAACCCCCCAGGGCTTCTGCCAATCTGCCCTGGAGGAAAATTGCTTTCCAACCCCAAATATGGCGATCAGCTAAACCCTGAGCATGTGGGCAAGACTCACCAGCCAGACACCCAGGAAAGAATTCTCTGCAGTAACTCAGATCCCATCCCATCTAACATCTCGCCACAAGCCATTGGGCATATTTACCGCCAGTAATCAAAGACGAATTAATTGCCACAATTAGGCTATCCCATTATACCATCCCCTCCATAAACTTACCAAGCTTAGTCTTGAAGCCAGATATGTCTTTTTTCCCCCACTACACCCCTTGGAAGGCAGTGCCAGAACTTCAGTCCTCTGATGGTTAGAAACCTTCATCTAATTTCAAGTCTAACTTCCTAGTGTCCAGTTTATATCCATTTGTTCTTGTGTCCACATTGGTACTGAGCTTATTCCTCTCCCTCCCTGGTATTTATTTCTCTGATATATATAGTCCTCGGATCTTTTCTTCCATCAGCTCTATCAGGCGGTACTTTATGGAGACAAAACTCTTTGCAGGTGCCCCATCCAGGATCATGTACATGCTGCAGCTTCCACATCCAGTCATCTTCATTGTGTCTTCCACTGCTTGGGTCACTACAACTGCTGCCTCTGTATCTGTCATAGGCTTCCCATCTAAATTCTGTAAATCTGGGAAACACAGACCAACCCAAAACACCACCACCCACAGCAAAACAAACCCCCAACAAGCATGAAGACACTGCTAGAACACTGCACACTCCCCTTCAGTAGCCTGTGTGTTCCTCTGCCTGCCTCTTAGTCTTCCCCCAAACTCCCCCTGTAAACTCTCCTGTTTACAGCTCTGTTTGCTGGCTCCTGGGCCACTGCAGCTGTCTGTGCTGCTGCCTGACTGGCTGGCTACCTTTTATAGGACCCCTAGTCAGAGAAGCCCTGCCCCCTAATCAGAGCTCAGCTTCTCTCCCAGCACACTGCCCCTACCAGCCTCCACAGGTACAAATACAAATAGCTACAAATACCTTCTCCTCCAACAGAAGTCCCACTCAAACTCCCCTGTTTACAGCTCTGTTTGCTGGCTCCTGTGCTGCCGCAGCTGTCTATCTCTGGTCTGTCTGTTTCCCCTTATTTTCTTCAGTTTTAGTGATCATTGCAGAGAAAATCCTACTTTTTTATACAAATTGAAATTCTTCTGTGTCTAGCTGTCATCCATATGCCTTTTATTAGACGGGATGAACTGTTTTAAATTCTCATCTGGTAGATCCTCCTCAACTCCAGTGCCAGAGAACATGTGATAATTCATGTTGTTCTCTGGTACTTTAATTCTGGTTTCCTGATATTAGTGTAACTTCAGTTACTGGTGACTGTTACATCCCTGGTAGTTTCATTACCATCTGTTACACCACACACAGTTCCCTCATGCCAGCTCTGCTCTACGAATCACTTGATTGCTTTTCTATCATGGTTTCCTAAAATGGTCCACAGGTGGCTTTACTTACATTTTAAAAAAAAAAAAAGCATAAGCTACGTTTGCTTGTCATTGTATCATGGTGTCTGATCATTCATTTCCATGTTAATATGATCTCTTAGGCAACCAGCAGTTCAAGTCAACTGTCAAGTTGTTTAAAAAAAAAAACCAAAAAAAAAACACACACTAGTTTAAAAACCCCTAAGAACTGAAAAAGATCCTTACTCGTGTTTCTAGTAAGACTTGAGGACAATAACCCTGCAAATAAATAATGTGCATAAGTTTGTTCTTAGGCTGCTGAGCACAAGCATGGCTTTGAGTTTGATGAAGCTAGTTTCATGAGTAAAGTTAAATTTAAGATATTAAAATCTAATGTGCTTTTCACAGTGGTGTTTGATTACTACTTGTATTTCTTTCAGCTTGGACACGGACACAGTTTTACTATAGTTTATAGTCACTCTCTGATTCTCAGCACTGCAGTGGTTGGGTTGCAAGCCTGTGGAGGGGAATGTTTAGGTCCAATCTTGGCGGGGGGAAACCAAGCTTGTTTTCACTGAAAGAAAAATGCATTAACATTTTAAATCATTCATTTTGGTAAAATAACTTTTTCAAAGTCTATGTTTTGACCATAATCTACCCTGGCATTCATAACTTAGGTCTGTGTGTATAATGTCACTCATCTCCTGTCTGTGTAAATAACATGCTATGCATTTGAAGGCATGATCCTGTGAGGTGCTGAGTGCCCTCAACTTCCAACTACTTCTCTGAGAGTTGAGTGCTCAACACCTCTTAGGATTGGATCCTTATCCTCCAGGCTGAGTCGTGTAGGTTGACTACTTACTACCGAGCCCTGCTAAAGTAAAGAGGGTTTGTACAAATCAGCTTGCAGAATCACAGCCTTAGTAAGTAGCTAACATTTGAGCCTTTAAAATGGCACATCTCTACCAAAAAACAGTTAAAGAAACAAAGGTTTAAGAAATATGTTCACTAGACCATGAGAACAAGGACCTGTTTTATCCTGTAATTTGTAGATTTCATACTGTAATATTATGTAGTTACACATTTAGGTAGCCACATTCCTGTCACTATGCTCTGCACTCTGGGGCAGAACTCCTTACTTCTGCTCATAATCTAAGTCACATTCACTATTATTTTATAAAGTCTCTGGCATTTTCCTCTTCTGGTGGGGATAACAGCATCTTTTAGAAATATTACCAGTACTTTGCAGTATTTGAGTGTAACTTGTGAATTAGTTTTGTAAAAATATCTGAGTTTAGGGTATTTTGAAACACATGCAGTTGTAGTTAAATTTTTTTCTTCCATTTATTAGTTTTGTTTGCTTACATTGTACAGCGCTGGGATCAGAAACTCCGTCACCCTGGAAAGGGCAAAAATGAGCCTGGACAAAGTGATTCTGCTCAAAAGTCTGGCAAGAACAGTAATCCACGACAAACACGCAACTAAATGTGAAAAGCTATGTAAAAATCAATGGACTATATATTAAGACTTGCATTGTTGGAGCAGCAAGGGAGAAATTGCACTATTGCACGTTATATTCTATTGTTTACTACAAAATCATGTTGTAGCTAATTAGTTATTTTCCCTCATTTTCTGCCTTTTTTTGAAGGGGGGGGTGTAAATCCTGAAAATTTATATATATCATCTCAGTAATAACTGCAGAAAACTGCCCTTATGAGGTAAAAATAGGAGGACACATTTACTGAAGTTAAGACAGGGTGGTGGTTTTATCAGTGGGGCCACGTTGCTTAGAGAGAGACTTCAACATAGGAATGGAATCTGGCCAGACCAGGCCCTTTTCAAAAAAAAAAAATTGACTTTAACCCAGCTTCTCTGCTCCTGTCCCTTTTTCTCACATGCTTGATCATGGCTGCAGCAACTGGGTTATTTTAATGTATAAGTTTTAATCTGAAATATAATGGCCATATCTACACATAAATTAAGAATTATATGGCACTTCTGGAAAGACACTGAAAAGCAAAATTAATTGTTAGCAGCAGCAAAGTGGTAAGGGAAATTTTGACTGATGAAAACCAGTTTAAATACTTAGCTCTACAGTTATCTAACAACAACAACAAAAAAACAACTAATCAGCATTAAGGAAGAGATTAATGTTAAAAGTGGTGGTCTACAGCACAACCCTTCAGTTTGCTTACTCTTAAATAAGCCACTATGTAAGGTTAAGTCTTAACTTACATCTATCACAACAAAAACACATGGGACTTCTTAAATGCTTTAATCCTTGTGGGAAATGTATAGTTCTGTTAACTTACAACATAATTTACAATATACTTGCTCTCGTAATGGCAGTTCCTTCCCCCTCCTTCCCTCCCCCCCCCCATCGTAGGAGTAGACTGACTTACCAGGCCTGCTTCTCAGAATAGGTCTGCACTTTATCGTTTTGATTTTGTGGTGTTATTCTTATTTCTGTGCCTACATAAACAGCAGTGTTTAATGCTCAGTAAAATATGTTTAATAAAAATTATAGTTGTCAGAGACCTTATCCTGACTTTTGCACCAAATGAATGTTTAAAATCCATGATTTATTATCGTCCACAGTGTATGCCAGCGCGCAAAAAAAAACAACACCCTTCATTTTCTTCCTTCAATAGAATTTTTTAGTCAGTGCCAACAATTTGAAATCATTTTTTTTTAAAAGTATAATGATGTAAGTAGAATACCAGGCTTCTGTGCTATAGTGTACAGAAAATAAAACATTTATGATGCAAACTATTACTGCATTTTTAGTTGTAAGTACTGGATTTCTTTTCCCAGGACACCCATATACAGTATCTCCTGGTTGCTGTTCATCCACAGGAAACACCACCACTGAGTTTAGGTAGTTAAACATTACTGAATTGAAATGCAAATAAAGCAGTAAAGATATGAACACTTTAGAAATATTTTCTAATAATTTAATGTTTTCACTAGTAACCAAAGGTTAAGCTTAGAGCTCCATTGTGCTAAATAATGTGCCAACACAGAGACAAGGTATTTTAAAAGATACAAAACAAAGTAACACTACAGATGGGGACTGGATGTCATTGGAGATTAGCAATGGGATGCGAATAGAGCTGGCCAGGAAACTTGCGTCATCCCTTGACTATTTGACTAAAATTAGGACAAAGTGGAAATCTCAATACCCAGGAGATGGTGAGGGTTAGGAAGGGGGAAGCTTTTCTTTGGGTCAGTTGAAATATATGATGTCTATATGCTGATTTCAATCCTTTATCTTCCTTTTTTAGGTTAATTAGCTACATTTCAAAATGAAAGATCAGTTTAAATTGGAAAACTAGAATTTTCCATTTTGAAATTGTCAAAATGAAATATTTACACAACTTCAGAGCTCCCCCCAACTCTTTTTTTTTATTTTTGTGAGTTGAGATTAGTGAAGTCTGAAGCTGAGCAGTTTCGGTTTTCACCAGTTAGCATTTTTCAGTGGAAACATTTTGTCAAAAATGTCCTGACTACAGCTCTAGATATAAAGCCGCCTTTGTGTGCCAAGGTAGCAGATTTCAATACTATTAGAGTTGGTTGAAAAATGCCTCCTCCTCCCTCCAGAGTTTGTGTTTGGGTGGAAATTTGAATACCAAAATGTTTCTACTGAAAATCAAAATATTTCAATTCAGAACTGCCACGCTGGTGCTTCTTGGGAGTTGTAGTTTATATGGTTGATGCTCCCTTTCTTCTCCATAGCTTGGGCTCTCCGGTTGGTGCAATATAGGAGAATTAAATCCAGCCCATCGCAGAATGGGAGGACGTGAGACAACCAACTACAGCTCCCATGGGAGGCACTGTGGCAGCATTTCCAAATCAAAATATTTTGGTTTTAATGCAAAATGTAAATTCTCTTTGGAAAGCAGGCACTTTTAATGAAAAACTTGTTTAGTCAAAGTTTAGAAGGAAGATGTTCAACCCGCCCTACTATTATGCAATGGCTATTCAGTGGAGTTCATGGAATGAGCCTAGAGGTATAGGGTGACTTCTCACATATGGCATGGAAATCCTTACACTCTGCCTCTGTGTCCTCAGAACTCCATCACCAAAATACAAGTGGCACTTTGATTTGCTTGATCTCTTCCTTTCTTGCCCTCCCCACGCCTTCATTTTGAAGGAGGTCAAAACCTCCTCTTTCAAGAGTAATCATGGGATCATAGGACTGGAAGGGACTTTGGTAGGACATCTAGTCTAGTCCCATGCACTGAGGCAGGACTAAGTATTACCTAGATCACTGGTTCTCAAACTAGGGCTGCCGCTTGTTCAGGGAAGGCCCCTGGTGGGCCAGGCCAGTTTATTTACCTGCCGCGTCCACAGGTTCAGCGGATCACAGCTCCCACTGACTGCTGTTTGCCGCTCTAGGTCAATGAGGGCTGGAGGAAGGGCAGCCAGCTGCCCGGCCTGTTCAGGGAAAGTCCCTGGCAAGCAGCGGCCCTAGTTTGAGAACCACTGAGCCAGAGCAGGGTTGGGCAAACTTTTTTGGCCCAAGGGCCACATTGGGGTTGCAAAACTGTATGGAGGACCAGGTAGAGAAAGCTGTGCCTCCCCAAACAGCCTGGCCCCTATCCGACCCCTCCCACTTCCTAACCCCCCTGCTCCTTATCCCCTGACTGCTCTGACCCCTATCCACACCCCCTGACAGGCCCCCCGGGACTCCCACCCTTCCCCTGTCTCCTGACCGCCCCCCAGAACCTCTGCCCCATCCAACCACTCACTGTCCCGTGCCTGCCTCCTGGCACCCTCTGCCCCTTATCCAACACCCCAGTCCCCTTACCATGCTGCTCAGAGTTGCATATCTGGCAGCTGTGCTGCCCGGCCAGAGCCAGACTCGCTGCTGCGCTGCTCGGCAGGAGCTTGCAGTCCTGCGCCCAGAGCACTGCCTGTGTGGCTGTGGAGGAGGGGAGACAGCAGGGAGGGGCTAGGAGTGAGCCTCCCCGGCCTGGAGCTCAAGGGCTGGCCAAGACGGTCCCACGGGCCATAGTTTGCCCACCTCTGATCTAGACTCTCATGAGTGCCTCCTGTCAGCTTGATGTGATGCTGCAATCTTTTCTTGTGGCACCCCCTCTAGGTTGTCAACCTCATTAGGCAGGTCTTCAGTGGCTCAGCTCTTTGGCCAAGTCACTCAGTTCTGTAGTTCTCAACCAGCGGTCCCCTGGGGGCATGCAGAGGTCTTCTGGAGGATACAATCGACTCATCTAGATATTTGCCTAGTTTTACAACAGGCTACATAAAAAGCACTAGCAAAGCCACTACAATTTCATAGATAATGACTTGTTTATACTGCTCACACCAAAATTGATATTTTATAATTATATGATAAAAAAGCAAGCAAGTGGTCAGTAATAGTGTGTTGTGACATTTCTGTATTTTGTCTGATTTTCTAAATTTTTAAATGAGGTGAAATTTGGGGGGACACAAAACAAGTCAAATTCTGAAAGGGATACAGTAGTCTGGAGAGGTTGAGAACCACTGACTCAGTCAATATGGACAAACCTCTTCCAGGTCTTCATATACAAAACAAACATGAGCAAGAGTCTTCCAATCCTTGGCTCAAGCTGGACTCTGCCCCTCATTAGCTCCTTTAAATCAAGCCCCTACTCAGGCTTCTAAAGGAAACTTACCATATCTCAGGGCTTAGAAAACACTCTCACCAGAACAGGCAGTCTACACTCACCAGGGCCTTCAACCCTGTCTCTGGGCCCCTGTCACTGGGTCACTTACTACACTGGCACCTCCTGCTGGGCGTTTTAGGAATTAGCTCCCCCTATTAGGTGCACTCTTGGGTGGTGGCTCCTCTCCTATCATCACTTCTGCCTGCAGACCCATTATGGCTCCTTCCTCTCGGCATCTGCTTTGTGGCACAGCCCTCTGGCTGTGTCACCATCCCTTTCCCCCCCAGGGACGACGACTCCTCGGCAGTCCACAACCAGGCCGCTTCTCCAATGGCTAGTGGAGGAGGGGCCCAGGCCCACACACTACTGCAGGCCTCTGCAAACAGCAGTTTCCTGCTAGCTCACTGTTGTTATTCCCTGGGCAACTTCCCCACAGCCTAAGTTCTTTCTGCTCCTGCATCTGGCTCCAGCTTCTTTGCCCCTGTTCCCAGGACCATAAGCCAGTCTTCTCCCTAGGGCTCGCTGCAGCAGACTTACTCACTCTGGTCTGCAGTTTCCTTTTATATGGGCTGGCTGGGCCCTGATAGGGCAGCAGCTGGACCAGCCAAATTGGCTGTTTCCCCTGCAACCATTCCTTTAGCTGGTTTTAATCCTCTCAGGGCCAGTATAGGGCAGGTGCCATGTCACAGCCCCTTTAAATCTAACCCATTTTCTTGGGCTTTTAAGACTAGCCATATCCCCTTTTCAGGGCTTAGGCCATCCCAGCCCTGGCTGGCAGCGGGACCCAGGCCAGTTCACCCACTATTCTGGGTCCCAACCCAGAGATCCTGTACACAGCAGCCACATGCTACTTCCTTTACTTAGTTGCTGCTACATTCCTTGGGCCTCTTCACATCTGTCCATTATTGGCTTTGGGCTAGAGTGCTCAGGTGCTCTTCCAGGTTTAGCAAACAGAGTCCATCACACCTCCTTTGGCTAATACAGTGAACTAGAGCCCCTAGAGCTCCTTTTATCTGAGCCTGCTGAGCTCTGATTGGCTGTGTCTATGCAGCCTAGGGTTGCCAACTCTCTAATCACACAAACCCAAACACCCCTATCCTGTCCTTCCTTTCTCCTTCCCTGAGGCCCTGCCTTGCTCACTCCATCTCACCCTCACTAACCTTCACCGGGCAGGGGGGTTGGGTATGGAAGTGGGTGTGGGTTCTGGGCTGGGGCTGAGGGGATCGGAGTGTGGGAGGGAGCTCTGGGCTGAGCCTGGGGCAGGGGATTGGGGTGCAGGAGGGGGCTCAGGGCTGTGGAATGGATTTGGGTGTGGGCTCTGGGAGGGGGCTCAGGACTGGGGCAGGGGATTGGGGTGCAGGCTCTGAGAGGGAGTTTGGGTGCAGGAGGGGGCTCAGGGCTGATGAAGGGTGGGGATGAGGACTTCAACTGGGCTGCCTTTACCTTGGGCAGCTCCCTGCCTGCCTTGGCTCTGTGCTGCTCCCGGAAGGGCAGGGGGCTCCGTGCACTGCCCCCACCTGCAGGCACCACTCTCACAGCTCCCACTGGCTGTAGTTCCCAGCCAATGGAAGCTGCAGAGTCCGTGCTCGGGGTGGGAGCAGCTCACAGAGACCCCCTTGGCTGCTTCCTGATGGGCCGCAGAGATGTGCCGGCCACTTCTGGGAGCAGCGTGGAGCAAGGGCAGGCAGGGACCCTGCCTTAGCCCTGTTGCACCACCAGATTTTTAGTGAACTAAAATCTTCTGGTTTGGCTTCAGTAGCCTCCAGGAGGTATAGTCCAATTCTGGGAGACTCCTGGTGAAACTGGGAGGGTTGCCAACCCTAACAACCTCTTGACGCAGTCCTGGTTCCTTCCTGGGGAGGGGTATGATAGAACCATGGGGCCTCGTATACCCAGTTACACCTTCACTAACAGGTGTTTGTCTAAAGTGTTCTTAAAAAACCTCCAATGATGGAGATTCCATAACTCCCTCATCTCCCCATGTGATTTGTTCCAGTGCTTAACTTCCTAACTGGAAAGGTAGTTTTTCCTAATGTCTAACCTAAATTACCCTTACTACAATTTAAGCCCATTAAGTCTTGTCCTGTCCTCAGTGGATGAGAACAGTGTATCACTCCTCTTTATAAGAGCCTTTTATGTACTTAAAGACTATTACGTCCCCACTCAACTGTCTCTTCTTCAGACTAAACAAACCTAATTTTTTCCATTTTTCCTCGTAAGTCATATTTTCTAGCCCTTTAATTTTTTTTATGTTGCTCTCCTCTGGATTTTCTCCAGTTTGTCCCCATCTCTCCTAAAGTGTGGTGCTCAGAACTGAACACAGTATTCCAGTTGAGCCCTGTCATGCTGAGTAGTCGGCCAAATTTGTTGTCAGTCAAATTATAATTGTTTGAAAATCTCCTCCCTCTATTCCAGCCTCAGCTATGGTAATTCTGTAGTAGAGGATATAGACCCCAATTCAGCTTTTAAGTAATTTTAAATTGTGTAGAAAAGTCTAAGAGGAGGGGAAGAGCGATGTGAAGGAGGTAACTACTAAGGTTCCATTTTGGGCAGGACTGGGTCCAGGTTTTACCAACCAGCTTGTTGTTTTCAATCCCAGCTTCTGGCCTTGGTCCCAGCAGTTTGTTTGTAAAGGCTTGAAACATCAGCCTTCATTCAGCCACTTGTAGGCATTTTAATGAGCAGGTGGGAGACCATGTTGAGGCTGGGATTACCTCTAATTGCCTCAGCTGTTTCTTAGAAGTTACTAAAGAGGGCAAAAAGGAGCTATCTTTTCCACTAGCCAGAGCAGGCCTGCTCTTTTTCTCTGAAGCATGCTGGAAGGGGGAAATAGGCCCCAGCATCCACCTCTCCATCAAAGAGGACAGCTACCATCCAGGTAAGAGGGAGCCCTGTAGGGGTGTGTGGCTTTGTGAGAGGAACGATTATGATGGGATCTCAGTTATGATACGTTGAGGATGTTCCTTATTAACTCAGCTGTAATGTCTTGGGCTGATGAGCACCTTGGCCGGTGAGTTTATTTAACCCAGGACATGGTTATTAGTTCCAAAACAGATAGTATGCATGAGTTTTCTAATAGAACAAGTTCTGGTTAGCTAGCAAATCTGAACTAATTATTGGTGCTTACATGGTTTATTTACCTCCCAGGACCCAAGTTCTATGTTGTATCTGTACCATCCAAGGATATATAATCAACATCTGAAAGAGAGCAGGGCCTGCAGTGAAATGTGTGGGTGATATAACATGAAAACCTGAACTTGGGTCTTGCCAGATAGGAAAGTTGATTTTCAGCTGTTCTGTTGCAAAGTGTATTATTAAGTCTGCACATGTGTTCCGTAAGGGCCATTCACGTCTCTGTGCACAGCCTGAGGAAACAGGCTGTGTGTAGGTGTACTCTCTGGAGACTGTAAGGAGAAGGAATTATCTTTCTGAGGCTACAGCACAGCAGTGCAGCCACTCTGAGGCCCTTACTGTAGCCTCAGAATGGAAGTAAATCCCCATGTCTGCTGGGTAGAAGGGATGTGTAATGCAGTCTTTCCTCTTCTCCCTAGACCCTTCTGTAGGGGGTGCAGAAGGAACACATGCTCAGAAGGTGAGCACAGCCTGTGTCGGCTGCTAGCATCCTGGGTCCCCTGCAGTGGAACCACTGAGGGTCAGGCATGGCTGTTAGGGCCCTCCTTGGGACCACGGAGTGGAAATGGGATTTTTCTGTAATGATTAGGGATTTTATTTTAAACTGCTCATTTAAAAATTTTAGTTTCCTGATTACCTTTCAAACTTGAATTTGCTTGGAGAAAATATCTAGATCATCGTACACAAGGACAAACAAGTACAGATGGGCTGAATAAGCTGAGAAAAATGCATGTCACAGCCAACTTGGACCATACATTAATTGTGGAGACTGTGGGTATTTCACTGTGAGACACACACACGTGATTCAGTGCCATGGGATGTATAGAATGATTGATTAAAAACCAGGCCTTTCCCACATCTGTTTTTGATTATTTCAGGAAGCAAATATGCAACTCAAATCTCTGTGGATAATTAGTAGGACATGTTGCTTACCATAAGGGAGCATTTCCTTTTACAATTCCACAGATGAGAAGGCAGGAAGAGTAAACACTTTAGCATTGCCATTCACAAGCATGTCCTGGTTTCTGGTCTGGATTCATGGTTTTAATTCTGTACAGCAAGCACAGCTGTTCAGTGCTGTATACATTAGCAATAAGGTGAAAATAATGGCAGACTTCATTTTTAGTCTATATAATGCTACTCAGATTTAACCCTACTCCCAAGGAAGTCAATAGCAGTGGAGCCAAGTGGCATATATTGAAACACAAGCTTCTTTCATAATGCCTGCCTTAACATTAATGGAAATAGCAATCTCATTTAAACTAGGTTCCTGCTCTTTCTCGGAGACATTGGCAATACAAATTGAAAGACCAAGGGGCTCAGGTTTTCAAACATGCCTCCATTTTGAGTAGGAGAAATATCACTAGGCAGACAAAAATTACCCCCACGATATGGGTAAGGTTTTTTCACCATTTTAAAAGACAGAGTAAGATTCCAAAGGGCAAGAACATACGTTTACTTAATGAGGTGACAAGGGGCCAGGCTTTTAAAGGATTCTAGTTAGTCAAGCCTGAGGAAATGTCAGCTGAGTATAAGACTGATGGCAGGGAAGGAAGCCTCCCTACTTTGAGTTATAGCCTGGGGCAGATCCAGAGTCTTCTCTGAGGAACCAGGCTGCTAAAGCTCCAACCTTTGGGGAGATGTCATTATGATTATTGACTTACATAACAGCTGTGGTGTGCATGGCACCATCCAGACCTATAAGATGGCATACCCTCTATCCTGAAGCCTAAATTAGGCAGATAAGGCAAAGATGGTAGGAAAGAGGTAGAGAGAGAGAACAGTAAACACTGGGAAAATAACACAGCTGTGGAGGTATAAGCCATAGGAGAGATTTACCAGATGCTCCTGCTTCCCTTCACTCAGAAGATATAATGTAAAAAAACATTGATACACAGTTGCCTCGTAATCTCCAGTCATACAGCAGTCCTGGTCTACAAAAATAGATGGAACTTCTGGGATCTATTTGCAGTTCCCTTGAAAAACTTGCTGTGTAACTTTGGGAAAGATGCTATGCCTGTCTGTCCTACTTATCCACCTGTAAACTGGATATAACAATACTAATCTACCTCCTGAGGGAATTCCATGCCTCTGTAAAGCATTTTACAGTCCTTGGATGTAAGGAATTTATATTCAATTATCTTCATTGAAAGGTCACAGTTATTTCCAACTTTAAGTATTAGGGAAAACAAATATTTCAAATGCAGCTTTGTGCTCACTGTTGGCAAAGGTTGACTCTTTAAATGGCAACCACTGTATTGTTAAGTGCAAGACATTGCTATTATTCCCTTCCCTGTAGATGTGTAATAAATCTACATGAGAGACACAAAATAGAAAAATGCAAACACACCTGAAGTACAGCTCCCCTTATTGATAGTAAGCACCTGGTCCATACAATTATGCTAGATTCCGGGGTGTTTTGAATGCTCACAGCAATAATAAGGGAGACCAGGAGGTAGTAATGCAAACAAAAAGTTTATTTTCTGACTGTCACCCATGATGTCCCTGGCACAATTCTATTCTCACTGAAGCCAATGGCAAAAGCCCCTTTGACTTCTGACAGGATAGGATCAGGCCCTGATCTTCAATCTGCTCTTGGCTTTTCTGCCTTTCTCTGAACGAATTCTTTGTTCCCTTCAGGATTCCTGAAGAGAAATGCATTTGTCCTCCCCAGTTGAACTGTAACCTTGCTGGATTTCAGTCCCGTTCCTCTGAGCATTACATTGACTAGTTTATCATTCTTCCCACGCTTCCTAACTGCTAGAGAGCTTTCAAGCTATATTCCGGCTATCAAGCCGTCTGATATGATGCTTTCCAGATATGTAGTAAATCTCCATTTTCAGCTCACAGTGTAGAAGTTAGTACAGATAACAGTGTGGATGAATCATGGAAGAAGTGGTTGCTTTCTTCCATGAAAGCATCTATTCTACTATGAAACATAAAAGAGGGAAATTAGAGCTTCCCCCCAAGAAGTCCTGATTTCTAATCCTGGCTCTTCCAGTGACTCTGTACCTAGGGTTGGGTCACTTTCTTAAGCATTCTGCCTCAGTTTCCCCATCTGTAAAATAGTTAATACCTACCATACTGGGGCGCAGTGTAGATTAATGTTTGTACAGCAGTTTGTAGTTAAAGCACTTACATTTCTACAGCACTTTGACCCTAGAAAGTGAGATATATGAGCTAAATATTTTCATCTGCTCAGATTGGAATCTTCCTGAAGAAAAGCCTTTAATTTAAAAAAACCAGAAAAACAAACACAAACCCACCTCATTTACATTAAGAAAGTCTTGTGTAATGTCCAGTCTTTCTTTAATTCAGTCTACACTATTTCTTGTGGAACTTTGAAAATCCTCGAAATCAGGAACTGGCCACATAATCAGCAGACCCCTGAGAAGGTGACAGTGAGATCTAGTCATCTTTGATCCCAGGTCCACAAAACTTAAAAAGGGTGCCTTTAGCCTATGCTGGCTTTGACCTGACTATTTTATGTCTCTTGGATACCCAACTGCCATAGAATAAATGGGCCAGATCCTCCGTTACACTAGTTTTACACCAGTGAAACTGCTGAAATCAACAGTTACACCAGCATAAAAATAGTGTAACAGAGAGGAGACTTAGGCCTCTCAATGTTAATTCCACTCAGTGGAAAAACCAAACCTCTGAGTGTTTATTTTTTTTTAAAGTCAAAATAATTGCCATATCTTTGAAGTTATATGCAACATTTGTGTCCAAAGGTTTCTGAGGTATACAATATATTGTACAAATGTGTATGTATGTAATATACATACATAATGACACACACACAAACAAAAGCCTCCCGACATTAAAAGAATGTTAAGGTTGCAAAGTCAAGGACTCAGAAGTTAGGAAATGCCAGAACTAAGTTTGCCTGTGCAAACTTAATTTGCTCCCTTGTGCATATGCATTATGATATAGTGTTCACATATACTTTTTTCATAGGATCTCTGCCTCATTCAATGCATAGAGAATGAAACAGTGTTGTGTAGTGAATGAGGCAGTTTGATCCCTGCCTAATTTGTTGCAGAAGTTGGAAGGTATAGTTGGTTATGAAGAAGGCAGGTGGCTTCAGAAAAAGAGAATGGTATCATGGTTAAGGAAGTTGAATCTTACCCTGGAAAATTGGATTCTATCCTTGCCTTTTCCATAAATTCTCATATGGTGCTGGGCAAGTCACTTAAACATGTTTTAGTTGGCCACTACTTGTGTGTTCTTCATTTTCTGAGTGTCCAGCATGAAACAGCCAGTGCCTTGCAGGTTTGCAAAAGTGTTATACATGCACAACTGCAAATGAAGTTGACTGGAGCTATGCTTTGAACATATAAATTGCTGAACACATGCTAAATTCTATGAAAAATCAAGTCCTAGGTGTGTCATGTTGGGCACCTAGAATTGGTGGATGCTTTTGGCCTTACTCTTTGTGCCTCACTTCCCCAGCTGTAAAATGGGGATATCATCTGGTCTCATGGGGGCTTAGTGAAGCTAGATTGATTAACTTTTGTGAAGCACTCAAGTGTGATGGTGAGAGCAACTGAGAAACACCCAAGAGGAAATTAGTAATCATCTTCAATGGTGGGTGTTAAATAGGCCTAGAACCACACTTTGAATGTGGAGGATAAAAAGAAATGTTGACTAACTATCCATTCACTGGATGTCCTGGGATGGGAGGGAGCACAGTATGTGATCATGTAATTGAAGACTGTATCATAATGTATACACACAAGGGAACTGAATTAATGTTGGACTGGAAACTTTAATTCTGGTATTTGCTAATTTTTGAGTGCTTGACTTTGCAACCTTAACATTCCTTTCCTGTAGCTTTTGTGTGTAATTTCCTAGAATTTTTAAAAAAGAAAACTGAAGAAAAAAAAAACCCAGAAATTCCATCAAGTGGATTCATATTAACACCTGCATGGTTCACCAGGAGGGTTGGAACCATTAGATCCACTGCATGGACCTCTGTCCCTTGAGTTAACGGAGTAACTAAAAGCGATAGTAGGTTGTCACTCTCTATGTGGACCAGCACAAGAGGAGGAGGAGACATTCACTTTGCCAGTGGGTTTCACAGATGTTTGTTGGCAGCAGAGGAATAGTGAGATGCAGGAATCTTGGGTTACCTTCAAGGTTCTCTTAGAAGTACACTTTAATGGTCACACATCCTCCTACTCTTGTTCCCTTCAATCTTGACCACTTCTGTCTTGGCCTATCCAACCATATATTTCTCTAGTTCCCCCTTCCCCTTCCCATACCTTCAGGTCTTAATCCCAGTCTCCTCACCTAGCCTATCTCCAGATTTTGATCTCCTTATCTTAGTCTCTTTCTTCTTGTCCGGCCAGTTCTAATCTCTCCCCTCCGTCCAGCTCCTCATTCAAGTCCAAGTTTTCCACCCACACCAGTTCCCAGTTCTAAACTACCCACCCCCGACTACTTGCCCAGGCCCAATCTCACATTCATGAGCTCCTCATCTGATCTCAGTGTTGTCCGCCCCCTTCGCAAGGTCCTCTTCCCAGTCTCCCCCTCCTCTTTGTCCCTGTCTTTTTGCCCAATCTGTCCCAGTTTCACTGTCCTCCACCCAGATCATTGTCCAATCTTTCCCTCCCCGCACTCACTCCAAGTCCTCCCACTCCCATTACCTTTCCCCACTGGCTCCCAGTTTCCTTGCACAGCCGGTCCCAATCTTCTCCCTACCCAGCTCCTCATCCAACCTCAGTCTTCTCCACATCCCATTGGCTCTCAATCCCCCACCACCAGCTTCCAGTCTCCTTGCCCAGCCAGCCCTAGTCGTCTCCTCCTGCCAACTCCCAGTCCCAGCCTTTTTCCCACAATCCCAAGCTCCTTATCTCACCTTGTCATCCACCACCAGGTCTGGTTCTTGTCCTATCTGCATTTGAGCCAGGCCATTTCCCCTTCTACATTGCCTGGGCACCAGCAGCAGGAGCACTTAGAACCCAGAGGAGACTGTTTCCCTGCCCTCAGTTCCTGTGCCAGTGCCACAGTGGCCCACAGCAGTTGGGAGCAGCAATTGCTCTGGGCAAGAGCAGGATCAGTGCAGACAGAATCCTTGGGGAATTTACCAGCCAGATTCTAACATTTCAACTGGGCTTGTGTGAAGTGAGATTTTTTTTTTTTCAAAGACTTTTACAGGTGTAGGAAAAGGCACGTTCCATACACTATGGCAACCCCCTGCCAAAGATCAAGTCCCTGCTCAATGCATGGAGATGCTGAAGTTTCTCAGCGAAACACTTGTGTAGATTGCCACGTACTTTTAGGGGCGAAAGAAAAATGCAGACCTGTTATTTACCAGGCTGCACGTGGCAATAGACTGTATAGGTAAGGGATGCAAGGAGGCTATGGGTCACGATGCAAACTGCAGGCACGAGCACAACTAAAGTTAATTAATTTAAAGTTTTATTGGGGATAGCAACAAGGGGTAGGGGAGCAGAGTATAATTAGCTAATAGGGTTAATGGAACTTAAAACATACAATGGCTAAAGTATTTACTATCAAACAATATTTATAAACAAAGATGCAGTAAACAATATTTATAAACACAGATGCAGCATTTAGTAATAACCAATACTTACGAATACAAACCAACTCATAACGACCGGCAAACGTAGAAACTCTGCTTAAAACACATGAGCTGAGAGAGGCTTCGAGGTGATCAGGCTCGGTTATGGGTGTGCACAAGGTACACAGGATTCGTTTTTCTTTCTCCTCTTCTGCCTGCACATGGCAGACCAGCCTAAAATACCCACTATGACATCATAGAAGTGTCATAGGGGACGGGGCCCAAAAACTGTATGTGTTCGTTTCTGATTGGTACAAGCAAAGTTTACACCAAGTAGGGGAGCAGGTGCCTAAAAGTCTGGCTTTGCCCCCAAAAGGTGAGGAAATGCATATAGTTTAGAATGCATTTTAACACTGAATGACAAAAGAAGAGGCCAGGGCAATACCGGTATGGACAAGTTTTTAGGATGCAGACAGGAACTTATCTTAACAACTTGTAGAGATTTTTAACATGATTGCCCAATGTTTCTCCCCCCCCCCCCACCCAATCTTGTTCTTGGAAATAGCTAAAATATATTTGATGAACCTTTCCAAATATTTCAGCCTATAGTACATGCCCAGCATGGAAAATTTCAGCCCAAATGGTTAAAATCTGGCCAAGTCATAAGCAGCTGAAAGCAGGGTATTATAATAAGAAATATTGGGGAACCTTAAGTATAGGCACCTTTGCCAGCTCCTCCTCTAATAAGTAAACATTGGCTGTCATGATGCCCAGAGTAGTCAATTTCCCTTTGTATGAAAGAAACAGCACAAAATATTTCCATAATACTTGGGAAAAATCAAGGCTTCTAATATATGTGAGATCTTTGAGTTTGCCAGTTGATTTTTAACCCATTATTATGTTATCACATTAGCTTTTGTTTTACTGTGTGTCATTGGAAGTAGGGACAGCAACCTGACTGATCTTTAAGGATAAAATACACTACTCTGCTTTCAGAGAAATTCCTAGTAATATTACTGTGGATGCTGGGAAAATTGTTCCTTATCAACAGGCTTTCAGAATATGCTAATGCATTCCAAATATTTCTGGAATTACCAGGAAAGCAGAGTAAAATTTTTACCCTAAATGTCCCCGAGGTCAATCATGTCCTTTCTCCACTTAGTTTTACTGTGTGCATTTATGAACAAAAGTAAATATCCACATTTCCCCCATCATTATGGAGACAAGCCAATGGACACTCAAAGGAATGGAATGGAATCAATGGAATCCACTGTAACCCTCTCTTGTCCATTGTTGGGTCCTTTTTGGCTTTTGATGTCACTTTTTAATGGTTTGCATCTTGCAGTTTTGTAATTAGTTTACATTTGAGATGCCACTGAAACTTGGCTCACATATATGATTAGTGCTGTGTGAGCTCTGCTGGTTCAGCTCATGCAGATTATGCAAAATAAACCCAGTAGCAGACAAGGTTTGCAGAGATTTTCCAACAAATCCACTCCTGCTGATTTGCTTGATGTTAGAGGTTCTTGAGGGGCCTAAGGGGTGGCCTGGTCCCCAGTAGGGTACAAGGAGATGGGACACAATTTCTTCTCATTACCAGCTGCTGTATCACTGACAAGGGACAGGTTCGTCAGTGCTCCAGAGTCTTGTGTAGGATTGCTACAAATTATGGGACGTTGCTCAGAGCATGTAATTACACAAGGAAAAATGGGGTCCTACCTGCCCCGATAGCAAATGTCAGAAAATCAGACTAGGCCTTCCTGCTTGCACTAAGGACCTTTATTTATAGTACTGGGCAAGCTGGTGGCCCTATAATCCTCCCAAATTATACAGCAAACATTTCCCCTCTTAGTTTTTAAAATATTGTACAAATTACGTACGGTGCCTAGATAGAAAGTATTCTATGTAGTGATCAATAGATCTTACAGACTGTTTCCATACTAAATAACTTCCCCCAAACCCTCTTACTGTTGGTGTGTATTTGTTTCTACCTTTTAAGAGTTTTGAAATTTTGTAAGTATATTACAGAAGTGAGATTAATGATACAAGATGTTGCCTTTGAGTTTTTTCACACCTGCTCTTTTGGCTTCTGATATTTAAATTCAATTGACTGTAAACGGCAGCAGGGGTGCAATCCTGGTGTTGGTAAGAAAGGGGTTAACTCTTCCCCAGCTGACTGGAAGGACCAAAGTTGCTAGCCTGAGTGCAGAGATTTTGCAGGGTAGGAGGACTGAAGCAGCTGTGGGGAAATCATTAATTCCCTCCACAAGCTATAAGAGGCATAGTTGCCAACATGAAGAGTTTTACCTGGGAAAATTTCTTCTAATGCTGGACAGATGTATGTGAATTCAGGTGAATTTTAGGTTATTTTGCTCTTCCAAGATTAAGAGGAAAAGGCAAAGAAAAATTACCTGAAATTAACCAACAGGTTCACAAAACACTAACTTACTTAACAAACTGCCCTCCTGTCAGTGGGGGCCTATGCCTCCCTGTGCCCCTTCACCCCACCAAGGCTCCATCTCTCCCTTAATGGCTTCTTCTTTCGTTCTGCCTATGTTGCCCCCACCTTTCTTGCCCTCCAAGTCTCCCCTTTTAATACATCATCACTCTGCCTGCCCCATGTGTCCCCCCACCACTTTGTGTCTTCTGCCTGCCACATCTGTCCCCTTCTTTTTTCCGTTTCCCCCAAAGGTCTGCCCCTTCTATGTTTTCAGCCCATGTTTTTCTATCCCCAAAGCCTTCTGCCCGCTCTGCCGTGCCCATCGTTCCTGTGCCAGGGCAGATCTCCTCTTTGCTCTCCTGGTGCTGTGACCAGCAGCTGCACCTCAACACCAACCCTCCTGCTGAATCCAGCTGAGAGGACACAGGCAGGGAGTAAGACTGAGAGCTGTTGCTGAGAAGTAGGGTGAGCAGATGTCCCAATTTTTTATAGGGACAGTCCCGGGTTTGGGGTCTTTTTCTTATATAGGCTCCTATTACCACCCACCCCCTGTCCCGATTTTTCACATTTGCTGTCTGATCACCCTACTGGGAAGGGAAGACTTCCTGCCCTGATCAGAGCACAGCTGTGCTACAACTGTCAGGAGCGCTCAGAGTAACACTGGCCAGAACAGCAGTTCCCTTGGAATAAGTTTGCAATCTCTAAGGAGAAGTTCCTCAGTTAATGTAAAAGATCATAGATCCACTGAAGTCAATGAACCTGCGAGAGTTTATACCACATGAGGATCTGCCCCAGGAGTCTATCCTCCTCAAGTAGGACTATTGACAGTGGCCAGAGTACTGTAGTGTAGACAGTTGGGGTAGTGCAGGTCAGGAAGGAAGGCTTCTCTAGGTTGGAAAAACATTGTAGGCTACAATTTGTAGCTTATAGGAAAATATGTGGCAGGTTTCCTTTCTTTCTCCCTGGAACTTGATTGCAGTGAGCCACCCTTGAACTGAAACTGGCATGCTTTATATCAGTAATCTGGACAAGAGGAGCTTTATTGTGTTTGTGGGCAGAATGGTCTTTACATCTACTTTTCTGTTTTACAAAAATTAAAAAAACACACCACAAAGGTATACACCTAAGCATGCAGCATCCTTTCCTTCTCTGACAAGCCAGTCACAGATATTTTTAAGTGCATGCCCACACCCACCAACAAAATCCATTTCAGTATTATAATTTTATCACAAACATTTTTCTCTTGGGTGCTTTGAAGCCACTTATCACATTGTGATCTTAGCACCATACAACAAAAAAGCATTGTGGGTACCCACAGAAAGCTGTAATCTTATTTTGTGATAAATTTATCACTAATCAGGGATCTTTTTAAAAGTTTTTTATATAATTATTTATGCAAAATTAATACTTTCTTGTCTGCAGAAGACAATTTAACACTCTTCAGAACATGACATAGTTCTTAAGCCCACGAGCAATCCCATTGACTTTAAAACTAAATATGTTCTTAAATGCTTTGTTGAATCGGGTCAATATTTTATACTGAACCAAGAAATCCTCTGTTAGTTGCCTGATAGAAATGCTGTAATGGATTTTTAATTACTCTCTGATTTTTAAAGCAGACATACTGCCAACTATTAAAATGATGTGGACAATTTTATGGTACTTTTAAAAATCCTTATTAATGTATATTACATTTTTTGAACATGCTGCTAAAACCCTTGAAAACAGGAAAAAGCTCTGGAAAGCTGCTGTTCCTGCACAAAAAAACTACTGTGTGTTTAACCCTTTCAGAAAAGAATCCTGATTTACATTTAATGTCAGTATCTGATGACTCCCATATGCTCCATAATTTAAACAACTTAATCTGTTCATATCTCAGGGGTGTTTATTTGGACTCTGATCCTGAAATTGGTTGATATCAAGAGTTCCATTATAGGATATACTGCAACTCTGTGTTGAAGATGGTTATAGTAAGATTCCATCTACAGATCCAAGTGATATAGGCTCATTTCTGGTCACCATAAATTACATGGTTATGTTAATTTCCGCATAAATCCACACCCATAGTGATGAAATTTAACTTTCAAAAAATACATTTTGTGCAAAGACATTTAGAGGCCCATCTCCTGCAGTAAGTCAGAGGAATAGATTCTTATCCACATAACAATGGGAATGCAGTTTAGCGCCCTAAATACCTAAACTATAACGTTTGAGACTTCAGCATTAAACACCTCAGAATATCTAGATAACTATTCTTTGGAAGTCTGTACAAAGAATGTTGAGGGTGGGGAGGGGAACTTGATGTACTTTTAAACAGAGCCCTCAAGTTTAAAAACGGGAATATCAAACCTATAAGAATGTGTTCTAACAGCAAACTAGAATAAACATGTTGGAGTATACTGCAAGCATGAAGGATTCAGTAATGATATGGAAAATAATGACATGGTTATAGGGTATCCAGTGAAACTAGTAATTAAAGATATACTTTCCGTTTTTATGCCAAACAGAGAGGTCTCTGTTATGTTGTGGTGTTTACTATATCACATGGGAATTACATTTTCTAGCATTTAATCTACCATCTCTTTTTTGTGTGTTTTGCATTTTATATCTGTTGCTAACTCAGCTGTTTCAAGGTACAAATTTAAGCCAAAGTTTTGAAATATACATGTAATAGAATATTACCTGTGTATTTATATATCTCTACTTTGTATTAAAACCTATCCAAGAATTAGCACATGTGTAAATGGCATAGTAATTGTTTTTTTAGAAATGTATTTTATAATGATCAGTTGATTTAATCCACTATAGATTTCTCCTAAAATGTTAGCTTTATATATTAAATACCAATGATGTTTCCAACTGTTGATCTGTTCTACAAATTACTAAACTTGAATTGGTTTAAGTAGCAGTAACTCAAGATTCAGTGATAATCATATTAATTCTGTAAGTGTACCTGTTTGTTTTTTATAACAAAAAAATTTGTGTTCTTATTTTCAAAGTTTTCAAAAGTGTGTCCGAGTATTGATGTATCATGGGGTTCAAATCAAGTTCAGAGTAGTAGTAATGAAAATTGTTACTTCCAGAGGCTGTTGGACAGCCTATATGTGCAATGAGTTGTTTGGTCTCAGCCTATGTCTAGTGAATAGGTTTCCACATCACATGAACTCAACCAGTATCACAGTGGAGGCCATAGCAGAGAGGCCAAGGATATTGACATCTACATTCATGTATCACTGAAGCCTGAAAAGAAGTTTCATTTCATTCAGACACCTCCATTATTTGAACTATGGTGGGACTTCTGGCTTTTGTGAGCTGTCTCAAATTCCCACTGGTTCCCCCACATGCCTTGATCAGGTTAACTTTGAGGAGGCAGGAATTTACCCAAGAATAAATACAAATACATTCCAGCATCTGTTAACTGTCAATAATGGCATGTAGGGTGACCAGATGAGATATCGGGACACATTGGGGGTCCGCTGGCAGAGCAAAAAAAAAAAAAAAAACCAATGCTGCCGGCGAAGCGAAATATTGGGACAACCACCCAAATATCAGGACAGCTGGTCACCCTGGTGGCATGGAGTTTCAAAAAAAGGAATAATTGAGTCATAAATGCGGTTAATTAACTGCAGCAAAAATACACTGAGAGTACATATATATCAAGGCTCAACCTCTGGATGGTTTTTGTGAGGGGGAAGAGGAACAGGGAGTAGGGAAGTAGAGAAGCAAGCTCCCCCTGCCTGTCATGCTTCTAACCAATTAGGGCCCAAGGGGCAGAACCAACCATTTCACAGTATTGCTGCCTCCATGTGGCAGAGGGTCTCATAGATACTTTTATCATTTAGGAGTGTGGGTGTTGAATAAGTTGCACCCAGTATGTGTGCCTAAGGAATTTGGAACACACTGAACCAGATTCTGCTTTCAGTTACACTGATGTAAATCTGAAGTAAAACCACTTGAGATACAGGAGTTATTCTGGATTTAAACTGGTGTAAATGAGAGAAGGCTTTTGTCCATTCATTACTTACTATATGATACTATGTTAATTTATAGTGCATCTTCTAAAAATCTAATTATATTTTTTCCTAGTCACATGTCACCAAAATGTGTTTGTGTGTTGAAACATATGTAAAATGAACGTGGAGTTGTCATTAATTCAATGTATTTTTATAGTGGCATTCACATATGCTCAAACCTTGCTTTGTTTTCCCGATAGGCTTAGGTAAAGATGTTAACACGATGTTTTCTTAAGCAGTGAACAAACTAAATTTGTAAGAATTGAGGATCTAACAACTAGGGAAGGGGTAAAATCACCGAAGGTGAATTACATGCCAGGCAGTCAACTCAAAGATAAATGGCAGCCAATTCTGAGTAGTCTGAAAGTTTAATCTTAAAGAACAGTAGATAGCAATTGTTGCATCAGTCTCTCAGTATTTCTTGTTCATTTCTACAAGAACAAAACATAGGGCACCATAATCAGTGACAGCAAATGCAGCCAAATCCCACAGGGCTAGAAGATAGGCTATATAACTCTAGTCTTCTATTCTCACAGAGGTTCTACAAGTATTAAGTAACTGTTTAGCAGCTCAACTATGACCTGCTTATAGGTTTGGGCACTTCATCTGTTACAATACTTTCTCATGTCCATTGTCTCAAAGGGATATCTTTGTGGCTACTGTACATGTTTAGAAATCATGCAGCTTTGCTATTAAAGTTAGCATGGTCATGAAAAGATGAGGGAGGAAGAATGGCAAGAAAGAGAGAGACAGGAGAGGGAAAAGAGAGTGCAAAGAAGAGAACAAAAAAGTGAAAAATACAAAGAGAACCTGATACTGTATTTGTTTCATCCTTCATCCAAAAAATGCAAGAGCTTAGGCCATGAGACAATGTAGGCCAAAACCTACATAGAATAATAAATTCTTGGATCTTCTGCTATTTATTGTTTAACATGGCTCATGAAGGAGGACTGCCCTAGCACTTGGCTCTGTGCAGACACAGAAAAGGGCTCTGTGTGGGAGCAGAATGGGGGCCTTGTTTCTTATTATGGTTAGTTATTTTTGCAGTACTGCCCAAATGCTGTACTAAGATCTATTCTGTTGGATGCTCTGCAAAAACATGAGAAGACACTGTCACTTCCTCGAATAGGCTGAAATCTAAAAATACAAGATAAACACAATGCACACAAGCAAAATCTCATTCTGGTGAAGGTGCTTTCTCATCCCCTCCTTCCCCCGTTTGCCCTTCCCCAGTGACAAATTGCCCCAGTCAATCTGCATTACAATTGCTCCTAATGTTCCCTCCTACACCCATCTCACAGTAGGTTCAGGTACGGGGTCAGACTTTGTATACACTCAGTTAAAAAAGAATCTCTGCACAATCTATACTTGCAAAAAAGAATCCTTTTGCTGGCAGAGCTACAATGGCAAAAAATCACTTCCCTAACCAACATAGCTATGCTAGCAAAACTTTTGGACCAAGCCTAAGCCCTCGTCCAGACTAACCCGCGGCATCGGCGGGTTAAAATCGATTGCTCGGGGATCGATATATCGCGTCTAGTCTGGACGCGGTGTATCGATCCCCGAGCGCGCTTACATCGATTCCGGAACTCCATCAATCCGAACGGAGTTCCGGAATCGACGCGGAGAGCCGCGGACATCGATGGCGCCCCGTCCAGACTGGTGAGTATCTCGATTTTAGAAATTCGACTTCAGCTACGTTATTCCCGTAGCTGAAGTTGCGTATCTAAAATCGATTTTAATTCCTAGTCTGGACGTGGCCTAAGTGTGTGATGAGACCACAACGTTATTTCTTCTAATTATAGAGAAGTAACTGGTATCTGAGATACTGTGTTTTAGTAACTAAGGCCACGTCCAGACTAGGAATTAAAATCGATTTTAGATACGCAACTTCAGCTACGGGAATAACGTAGCTGAAGTCGAATTTCTAAAATCGAGATACTCACCAGTCTGGACGGGGCGCCATCGATGTCCGCGGCTCTCCGCGTCGATTCCGGAACTCCGTTCGGATTGATGGAGTTCCGGAATCGATGTAAGCGCGCTCGGGGATCGATACACCGCGTCCAGACTAGACGCGATATATCGATCCCCGAGCAATCGATTTTAACCCGCCGATGCCGCGGGTTAGTCTGGACGAGGGCTAACTTTGCAATGATCACTTTATTGGATGCTCAAATGGTTACTATTTCTCTGTTTGACAAAGTGTCCTGGTAGCACTTTGAGCAGTCCCGTTAGTTTGGAAGTTGGGCCTACCAACCCAGTTTACTGAAATCAAGACGTACAAACCAGAGGAACAGTGTAAAAGATGTCTCTGCTGATGGTCCTATATATATATTTATCCTTTGGAGTGGATTGAAGTAGTATTTGAGTTCTGTACATTGGTAAATTAATGTGCATGAAATGCATTTAGAAGTGGAGCAGCCGTCTGACAGGGCTTCATTTAGCAGAGCCAGTTCCAAAGGATGTATTCTCTTGTCAAGTCATCTGTCCCCATTAAGACAAATAGGAGCTGCACCTGTGCTTTGGGGGAGGTTATGCTCATGTTAAACATATACAGGTCAAATACTTAATTTTTAAATTAGTGAAAAATGCAAGTTAAACCTTGTAATTCCAATTAAGACCAAAGATGCTTCCCCCCCTTCTCATTAATCTATTTTAATAAACGCAACCAGTAAAATTCTTTCCTGTTTTTCCACTCCTAGTGGTTTTTATATGCTAATAAAGTTAGTCTTATCCATACGGCACAGTTGACCCTTCCAAGTCATTTCAATCTGCACAGCATGCTTCTGCATGCTAATTGAACTGTCAACAATAAACAAAGGAAGGCAGATGCTTTAAGCTACTACTTTAAACTACAGAAACTTAGTTGGAGGCTACCTGCTGTTTCTTCCAAGTCTGCATGAGAAGCAATTAGAAAAAGTTCTGCATAACTCTGCAGTCTGCTAAATCAAGAATAATCTGTATGTTGTGAACTGACAAAAGACACACAAAACCCCTGCAAATCTTCTCAGGACAAAACTGTGTGGGATTGTGCTTGTAACAATGTGTGGCTCAATTAATGGAAAAGCACTTAACTGAAAAGTTATATTGTCCTGTTGCCTTTTGCCCTATAAACTGGTGTCTTGCCTTAAGCATGAGAACCCTTGCTGAATACTTGTTTTACCAAGACAAGGACACAATGAAGTGGCTATGAACCAGCCTGATAGCATTAATACTTGAACTACGATTGGTAAAGTTAAGAATTTATACTGAATGAATACGTTCCTCTTTGTCATATCTCTGGCTGTGGTTATGAAAAGGTTACTAGATTCCCACATGATGGCACAAAAGGCCTAGTAACACTTCTTGGGAGAATGTATTGTCCACCAGCACAACAGCTTCCTTTTTATAACAAGAAAGTGTAGATAAAATAAAAATCTAGAGCAAATCTAAGAGGACTCTATTCCCCAGTGTAATTGCTGCACCTACACTATACAATGATTTCTCTTACCCTTCTTCACCATGTTAAGTTTTCTGAGTGCTAAACTACAGAATGAAAACAAATGCAACATAAGAAAATATGGACCACCCTGTAAAAGACTGTTACACACAAACCAAATGAGGGGATCCAGTTTAGAAAAAGGATGTAAAACATATAAGGACAAAAGCCTCTTGGAGGGGGGATTGAGAGAAGAAGCTTTAAGGTGATCTTTGAAAGTGAAAAGAGATGGATTTTAGGGGAGAGTGCATGCAGGGTGTATGTGAAGAAAGGTGCCCATCACAACAAGGCTAGAAAAGCAGGCCTCTAACGCACTGCATTATGCTGTTAAATGTCTGATATGGCTTATTGCCTGCCCTCTTGGTAGATTGCTTGACCCAGTTGTCACTACTCCTAAGGCTTTGTGTCTCACGGTAACTTTGGGCATTGGTACTTAAAATGTTCACTCTGGCACTGCTGCCTTGGCTTCGCTGTGTCCTGAGGCAGCACTGCCAGGGGAAGGGAGACAGGAGCACAAGGGGAGCCAGAGTCCCTCTTTGTACAGCACTGGGCTGCCCCAGCCCCACCGTGAAGCTCTAAGAGGAAAAAATGATGTCTCTTTATAGATCTGTTTAATCTTCTCTGGGACCACGAACAATGAAATCATAACTGTATAGTTACTGCCTGATCTCACTGTAGGGCAGAGCTGAAGTTGTCTGGGTGCTCTAATAATTCATTCCCACACTTGACTACAGGGCCGGTGCAACCATTTAGGCGACCTAGGAGGTAGCCTAGGGCAATAAGATTTGGGGGGCGCCATTTTCTTCAGCAGCGACCGCGGTAGACGGATCTTCAGCCACCCCGGTCGCCACCGGCATTTAGGTGGAGGGAGCTGGGGCAGGAGAGAGCGGGAAGGGCCGCCTGCAGCACGCAGGTGAACTCCCCACCCCAGCTTACCCCTGCCCTGCCTCCTTCCCGAGCTCTGTGGCTGCTTCACTTCTCCCGCCTCCCAGTCTTGCTGCACCAATCAGCTTAGGCGTCGCAAGCCTGGGAGGCGGGAGAAGTGAAGCAACCACAGCGTGCTCGGGGTGCTCATACGCGGAGCAGGGGTGAGCTGGGGCGGGGGGAGCGCCTCAGGGTGGGGAGTGGGGAGCTGCCGCAAAGGGGGTGCCTCAGGGTGGAGAGAGGGAGCTGCTGCGGCGGGGTGCCTCAGGGTGGGTGGAGGGAGGGCGCAAGGTGGAAGTTTTGCCTAGGGTGTGAAATATCCTTGCACCGGCCCTGCTTGACCATATTGGGGTTTCTTTTAAGTTTACCTGTAAGTCTGCAGTTCCTTGTGCTCGCTTTTGTAATTTATTTTACCCTTAAATTTTGGACTCTCAACTTTAACTTCATCTTAACAAAGCTTTTTGTCTGGGAATTATAATAGGCTTGAATATACTACACAAAAACTGAAATGTAAAGGCCCTATTCTATATGTATTCAGGAGAGCACTTCAGTGGGACTCTTAGGCTCTGATTCATGAAAGTATCTCTATTCAGGAAAACACCTATGAGCTGACTTCAGTGAGATTATTCATATTCTTTGCCCAGAAGTATCTGGAAGATTGGACCCTTGCATAGTGATGGTCTATGAAACACATGCTTTAATAAACACTGCTGAGAACAGAACCCATTTATTCTGAATTTGAAAGTGAATTTCATAACATTTCCTTTTGCTAAGGAAACTGTTTGCTAATTTAATCCAAATATATTCAAAATACAAAGAAAACAGTTTAGTAACTTTTCATAAACATTTTTAAATTTTAACTGGACATTGGGTGCAGCAGGAATCTGGGTTTTATAAGGTATAAGCACTTTTGCCAGTATTACACTGCTACCTCCTGATTGTACCTTTTCAGTAAAGTACACAATGGCTAATTCATGTTAAGAGAGTTATTTATGCCATTCCAAGGGCAGACCTTGGTAACTTCATTGTAGACAGCAGCATTCTTTGTTCCGTCCACCCAAAAACCAACTGCAACAAGATTGGACATTTTCCTGCATGCCCCTATTTTTAGTAACTCAAGGATTTATCCTCGGAAATACCTGCTACAGTCAATTTCTGTCTTTCTTAAAGTAACCAGTTAGATCAAAATGTCTTCAGTGTAGTTAGTCTTGGTCAAACATGTTGATTCAAATGGTAAGGTTTGCTCAGGGTTGGAAGTATTTTGCATACCACTGTTATAATGATAAAGGCACCATTGCAACAGTAATTTTTTTTTTAAATTTCCAGGATGTGTTAGTAATTATAAGTTGGATCTTTAGAAACGGGTTTTATTTGGTGGGTTTAAGCTGGCTGGTATCGAGCATAAGTATTTTACCACTTTGCAAACGTGTGAAACGGAGAACAGTGGAAAGGAACAATTTTTGATTTACATTTTGATCAAGGTTCTGATCCTGCAAACTTATTCATCCTTCCTCAGACCTGTAGTTCCCTATTGACTTCACTGAGGATACTTGCAAGAATAACATTCTTGTTAGACTGACCCTCATATTCGGTTAATTTATGGAGTCTTTCATTAAGATTATTTTATCAATGTGATGTGCCATGCCATTTGTTACTGAGCTGAACAGCAGCAGTATCAATCTCCCAGAAACGTAGGATTTGTTTTTATTTTACACTGGTTACCTTTCTTAATTTGTCTGATTTTTAGAATCCAAGTTTCTTGTTAAATGAAGCAGAGAGGACCACTCAGTAATTCTAAAAATATTCAAATAAAAGCTAATTAAATAAGCTAATTAAAGGCTTGTCCAAGATTGAGCCAGTGCTCTGGCTGCTGGGTTCAGTGTCCAGCTTTGACCAATTACTGGGCCTCCCTAATTTTAAGAAGTAGTAATCACTGTAATTTGATAAAATGTATTTAGTAGGGCATGAATATGTTGCATTGACTGCAATAACATTTTAAGGTATTATCTTACATTATAATGGCATATAGTTATTAGTTTCTGCATGCTTTGTTCTTTGTTATGTTGGGTCATGTGTTTTAATCGGTGTTAAAGCTCTGTACAAAAATAGAAATTGTTTGCCATAAGAATTGTAAACATTTTACTGAGCTTGCAAAATATCTTTCCTGAATAAATACTCGGGAATAAATGCCAGTATAACTCTCTAGTCTCATAAAAAGCAGCAGGATTAGTTAATAATTAGGTAACACCTTGATTTCACTTCTTTAACTGCTCCCCCACCCTTAATGCTAAGCTGTATTCAAAGTAAAATGGCTTATGTGCACAAGCAATAGGACTGTGAAAGCTGAATAGACTTTAGATTTTTCTCTTATTTCACAAATATTTTTATTTTTATGACAACGATGGGTGAAATCCTGGATCTTCTGAAGTCAGTGGCCAAACACCCATTGACTTCAGTAGGGCCAGGCTTTCACACTGTAAGTGGTGGGTGGGTCTCATCCAGGGCCTTGATCTTTCTCCTGTTAAACTTACTGGGATTTCATCACAATATGGAGTTTCTGCTGTATCTTCCATTTTTCCTACAAATATGATTTTTTTTTCTTCTTCTTCAAAGGATAAGCTTACCTGGGCAGTTAATTAGAGTATTTTCCATATTTCTGTGTCACACCACCCTGGTTAGAGCTTCGCTCTGCTATGGGCAGTTGTTTCTATGTGTCTCTCACCAGCAGATCAGGTACTGCAGTTGCCACCATCTCAGCACCTGCATAGTGATCTTATGCTTGATCACTAACTCCCTCCCATTATCAGTGGGGCCATGTTTACAACCTTTGTCTCTCCTTTCTGTGCCCAAGCTTGATTATGGTGCATCCCCTGGTCTCCACCTCCTGCTGCCTGTCCATTACTGCTGCTCCTGGGAGAAGGGAGGGGTGCATGGGGATCTCATATGGAGTGTATTTTTTGCTATATCTCTGGAGGACTAGGCCCAAACAGGTTAAATACCACTTTTATTTTTCTCTCTCAAGCTACATTAATACAACACTACGGTTGCTGTAGAAAGCATGGGCCAGATCCTCAGCTGGTGAAAATCAGCTTTGATTTGAATTCCAGACAGCAAATGTGAAAAAAACGGGATTGGGGGTGGGGGTAATAGGCGCCTATATAAGAAAAAGTCCCAAAAAACAGGACTGTCTCTCTAAAAATGGGACATCTGGTCATCCTAGCTTTGATGGATCTATGCTGATTTACATAAGCTGAGGATCTGGCCCCATTACTACAACTTTCCTGTCCCTTTGAGTTTAAAATATCAAATGTAATGTAACATTTATGTATTCTTGGCATTTACTAAAACATAGGTTCTTAACCTGGGGGTCTCCATTAGGTGTCGGGGTTCTCGATCCTCTTGTCTATCTGTCCCATATTGCTAAATGGGAGGAGGTTCCAGTTAGATGGCAGGGGAGCGAGTCTGGGTGGATATATCTCCGCAGCCAGTAGCAATGAGCTTCTGAGCCTGGGTTGACAGACTTGGGCTCTCAGAGCTTATGTTCCCATGCTAACAATAGCAGTGTAGACAATGCTTTTAAATTGCACCTCAGGCTGGAAAGGCTTTGGAGCCTGAGCTCCAGCCCAAGCCACAATATCTACATAGTTGCCCCCAGGTTTGCTGCACTGGGCCAGGTAGACATATCCATTATGGAAAAGTTTGAGAACCATTATTTCCTTATTCTCCTGTAGTGAAGGAAAGCAAATAATGCAGAAAGTGGGAATTATCCCCTTTGCTGGCTTTCATTTCTTAACAATGAACACGGATTGAGGCTGATTGTGGTGTTACACTTCAATGTGGGCCCTATTTTCTAGCTGCTTATCACTTCTAACCCACTGACTTTGGGGCTGAAATTCCCCATTTATTCTCAGTTGGCAGGTGAATGCGTTTTTGATTTACTTTGGTAGGTTTGATTAGATTGCAGGTTTTTAAGTTATACTTCAAGTTTATTTTTTAAACCACTTAAGTGATTTCTAATGCACTTTTTCTACTATAAATACAAGCAGATTTTTGTTTTGTTTTGTTTTTAATTAATTCAACCTCCAGATGAATTTAATGTCAGGCAGGGCCTGTTTTAGAGATTTCATTTAGGAATAAATTACAGCTGTGCATATTCTCAGTTAAGGTTATGGCTACACTTGGAGCTGGGTGTGATTCCCAGCTTGTGTAGACTCACTCTAGCTCTCGTCGAGCTACTGCACTGAAAATAGTAGTGTTGCCCTTAGCTCCAAGTGTGGCCATAGCTAAGTTGTGTTTTGATACACACTCTGAATATTCACATGCATGACTTCTAAAAAGTCACATGGGTGTCTTTTCAGCGTGGGCACATTTTTTGGATGTTTTTACTGTAAATGCGTGTGGCAAATACTGTGTAAATGGACAGACTTCTGTCTCCAAAATGACAGGTGGGAATCAGGCAGCGTAGGGGGTGGAACAAATCAAAATTTGTCTTGGATTAATCCTAGTAACACTTTCTGACACCCATTTAGGGTTACTGCAGCAAAGCTTGTTATCTCTATATTAAATATCATCAGCTGGTTGGACAACAGGGTAGGCACTACTAAAATCGGTTCATTACTCTCAGGGCTTATCTATATGAATAATTAGACTGCAGCAAGCTGGGGTGTAAATCTACAGCACAATAGCCTGCTGCAGTCTAACCGTTCATGTGCGTCCTGCTGATACAAATTAGCAGTTCATATTAGAACACTTGAGCTCTTCTTGTTTCAAAGAGGACTAGATCAATGAACTGCAGGGTAGAGTCACATCCCAGTTTGCTATGGTCCAGTTCTTCATGCAGACAAGACTCCCATTAAGGGAACTTGCAGGCACTGGTTTTTAGAATGTAAATAGCTTCTCTAGCAGATACAAGTCAATGCCCAGTGGAAAGATGCCCATTAACTTGAGTGGGTTTTGGAGCAGGGTCTAAAAGAGCTAGAATAAACACCAGCAGCTTTTGTTGTACCTTATTGTTTAATGCCATAATTGTTTTTCATGTAATCCTCAAATAAAAAATGAGGCAGCATGACACACATAATGACAGCGTCATGACAAAATATATTCAGCTGTTAAGAAAAGTAAGATGAAGTAGTAGGGAAGGGAGTTATGGTGAAAGCAGTGCAAGATAATGATGTAAAACCAAAAAAGGTCATGCAGACCCTTGGAATGTAGAGTGGGACTTGAGCTGAAGAGAACTGTAATCCAGGCCTGTGAGAGGAAGCTTTCAGTGCCACTCCTCCTGCTCTTTTTGTTGTGGCTATAGAGGGTGTGATGGGGTTTAGAGACCTCACACCAAGGCTAAGGGCGTGATGGGCAGTAGAGGGCCAAGAAGGCCCCACCTCTCAGCAGCTGCAGAGCATGCTCCAAATGGAGGACCTGCTTAAGAAGACACTGATAGTCAAGCAGGGGGAGAGCGAAGGAGAGGTTGTCTTCAGGAAGGAAGCCACTTTGCAGCTTCTGGGACAGAGGGAGCTACTGTCTCTAGACTGTGAGTAAGATCCAACCAGGAGGTCAGGGGCCTGGTGCTTTTTCTCCTCCCGCATCTCTCTGACAAGGGGAAACAGCTGGACACTGAAAAGTGAGCTGGGAAACCCCAACAGACATCTGAATTGTTGACTGTGTGAGCAACCCTCTACTGAGAGGTAAGCAGAGGGCTGTGATCATGTGCTAAAACAATGAGAGAATGTGGAAGGTAGGAAATGGCCTGGGGATGCTGGTCCAGTGTATTAGTTAAAGGTAGGGGTGAAAGTAACTGAGAACACTTACTAGTGGGGGGGGGGCATGGCTCTGGCACCCAGAAAGGGTGGGGCCTTGGGCAGAAGGAGTGGGGCTGGTGGGTCAGCATCCCCCAGCCAGCTCTTGGACCGCATTTCTCGGGGCTCCTGCGTTGCTTTAAAGGGCCCAGAGCTTTGGAGGTGATAGGGACAGCGGCGTCTGGAGCTCCAGGCCATCTTAAATCACTGGCCGGGGGGCAAAAGGGGCAGGGACATTAAAGTGCTGCAGGGTCCTTTGCCGCAGAAGCGCTTTAACTTTGTTGCCCCCTCCCCCCACTGTCTGTGGCCCTGCTGGTATGGACCCTACTGGCAAGGCCCCTGACAGGAGAGGCAAAAGTGGCAGGGACATTAAAGCACTGCTGCGGCTAGTATGGGTATGGGCCAGTGCAGGTTCTTACTGGTGTGGAGTACGAGCCCGCATCGGCTCACTTTCATCCCTCGTTAGAGGAGACTGAGACACTCCTCACCCTTTTCTTCTCGGACCTGGTAAAGAGGTAGGGGTCTCTCCTCATTCATCTGGCACAGAGCACCAGGGGATGATGGAGGATGATGGTTGCCAGGGCCTCAGGCACCCCAGGACTCTGCCGGATGAATGAGCCATGGTCTGCCACCAAGATAAACCTGCTACAGTGGGATTCACTGTCTAAAGATGTTGATCTGGCACCCTTCACTTAAAACAAACCAACACAAATTTCAAAATTTGTAAATTCATGGGTGAAAACCTGCCCCAATGTACTTCTTTTACCCAAATAGGTTTCATGGACTTTGGAAACAGATCTGTTTGTATAGTGCTTTGGTATAATGTAATGCCCTAAAAAGATGCTAAATGTTTTAATATTTGGGTCAAATATAAGCCCATTCTGTGTTAAGCAGCTTATTTCTCAACCTCCTTGGTGTTTATATCTTCAGATTGTAGATGTTCTCCTTTAAACACTGTTAACCTAATGCATGTAATCTGGGCTATTTTACTCTTTCCTGATCAGTCAGACCCTCCAGCTACTGCAACATGTCTGTTACTCTTCTCCGAACTCCTTTCAAGTTGGTACACCCACAAGTACATGCAGTATTCTAGGTACAGTCTCAGCTTTGGAGCATGAGCTTTCGTGGGTGAATACCCACTTCGTCGGATGCATCCGACAAAGTGGGTATTCACCCACGAAAGCTCATGCTCCAAAATGTCTGTTAGTCTATAAGGTGCCACAGGACTCTTCGCTGCTTTTACAGATCCAGACTAACACTGCTACCCCTTTTATACTAGTCTCAGCTTTGTGCGTGCGTGTGTGTGTGTATATGCGTGTGTGTGTTTGTTTATGTATGTATATATGTATGTATATCAAAGGCTTTCTAGGGATCCATTGGGCCATCAGGTATATAACCAAAATTTTTGACTAATTTATAAGAGAAAATTGCTTGCCTAAAAAAGCCCAGTGCAGCTTAATTATTATAGCATAAGGCAAGCAATGTCACTTTGTGCTTCTTCAGCCATGGCCTGCATTGTATAGCTGTTTCCAGTATTCTTTATATTCCTTCAAGTATTTTATGTTACTTGAAGGAAATATATATAAAATATTATATTTTAATATAAAATACTTGAAGGAATATAAGGAATACTGGAAACTGGTATTTGTTTGTATGTTAATATTTTTCGCAACAGCAGACTTGCTAGCTAGCTGGGAGGCAGTGAAAAATATCACTTTTCACAGCAAATTTACAAAGCCTCAGCAATCTGGGGGATAAATTAAGCCCTGGGTGGGGCGGTGAGTAGTGAGACAGTGGGGGCCAAGGCAATGGATGGGAGGCTAGAGGAGGCAGTGGGGTCAGGGGCGATGGGCTAGGGGAGGCAGTGGGGGCCAGCTGGTGAGGGCCAAAGCACTGTGGCTGGGGACCAAAGCCCACCGCCCCATGGCTGGAACCTGCCACCCCATGGTTGAAGCCAGAAGCCCAAGCTTCACTGGTCCCAGGAAGGTGGAGAACTCATACCAGCTGCCTGCTCCTCCAGTGTTTCTGGCTCCAGAGGGGATTAGAGAGCAACCCCTGCTGGTGGCTCTGGGGAAGGGGCCGATGCTTCCCTCCCCTCCCATACCCCCCCGTCACTTCCCAGAAGCCTGTGGCCGCAAGCAAAGCCCCTGGTGGCCAAGGTGGCTGCATTTGAGAAATGCTGGACTACAGGGTCATAAACCTCATTTCCAAAATATGAATACATCACCCTATAATCCCTGCAAATAGATATTTGGGAGGTACGGGCGGCATTTCACCACAGAGATACAGCTAGAAATGTTCAGACAATCAAGGGATCCATGTGAATGGGCATTTTATATTGTTGTGAACTCACCCTGTTGTACCTGAAGCTAAATGGGACGGTATCATTTGAGAACAAAGGGTTAAATCCTCAAGCCCTCTTCATAGCTTTGGGCAGGCCCAAGCCTGGCAGCACTTCTGCAGCATGAAAAGGTGAAGGAGTAGAGAGGCCACTCAGAGGGACTCTGCAACCTTCTGCATGCTCTTGAGTGAAACTATGGCATGTTTCTCTCCACAGTGGTGTTAAGGATAAGGGATTGTGAGTGAATCAGTGTTATGGTGAAGGTATAGCCAGTGGGTCCACAAGCTGCACAGGCTTTCTGACTGTAACCACCCTGCACCTAATGGCTGTTATAATGAGCCTATGGCCAAGCACAGTGGTTCCCCACACACTACACCCAATTCTTTGCTGGTGTAAATGCATGAAAATCTGCTGACAGCAAGGGAGTTGCACACATTTGCAACAGAATTTGATGTTCTAAGTAAAAGGCTGGCCCTACTGAAGTTAAATCTCCCATTGAGTTCAACGGGACCATAATTTCACTCTCTGTTTCTGGAGAGGTTTGAGGTGGTGGTGGGGGGAAGAGAGGAGAGAACTTCTCATTTTGCCTGTCTTCTACATCAAGGCATGTGAACTTTGCCCACATTTTCTTGCCTAGGAGGTGGAGAGTTGAGGTGAAAGGAATATTTATTTCAAGTTTTCACAAACATCATGCATTTAACTTCCCCTTTTTGTTTATTTTTAGCCCCCTTGGAAATCACTGGATAATATGTAAGAGTCTGTGAAAGCAATGTTGGCTGCTTGATCTGCAGCAGTCCCACTAGAATCATCATGGTTCTTCTATTCAGGTTGTGGTAACTGCTTTGGAGCTGCTGTGATCTCAGTGGTCCTTAATCTGTGGCTCTCTGACTTGACAGACCATAACAACTACCATCTACGCACTCTAGTAGGGATTCTTAATCTGCAGACAATTGACACAATGGGCAGGCTCCTCTAGAGCTGTAGCATCCCATTGTGACAATTGTATTATTCAAAAAATATGCTGTGTCATTGGCATACTGTACTGTGTATTTAAAGGAAGTGTGAATACTCAACCTCTTCTGAAAAAGGAGTTAATGCACATGTCCAGCTCCCCTGCCTTTTAAAAATCTGAATAGCAAAGATGGTTTTAGGATTTCAGGTTTTTTATTCTTTTTATACAAAGGTACAATTATATATTCTGGACTAATCCTCTGCAAAACTATTTTTCAAGTTTTGGGAACTCCATAAATGTCTGAAACCATAAAAATTACATTCTCTGCGGTCTCCTATTACTATAATCTATCAAACTGATTTTAATTCTGCAGCGTAGACATTTCAGTGTGTCCTTTACAGGCAGTGAGCACCAAGTGCTGGAATAGAAGAATAAATCAAACTAAATTTGAGAATCACTTGTTGTCAAGTTTATATGCTAAGTTTCTTCCTGAAGTGACTGAAGTTACATTTGAATGTCAAAGGACGGAAGAACAGGATAAATAATGGTCAAATCTGACAGATCTTTTAAAGCAGCATGACCAGCATTCCTATCATATGACTTAAATGATACTGATTACCTTAAATATGTAAAAATCACACACACTCCTCCCCATGCTTTATCCTAAAAGACACACCGAGATAATATTCGGACAGCTCGAGGGCAACAGTGATCAATCAAGCTTTCTTAGGAGTCAGTCTTAATGATGATGAGACATAACATGCTACAGAAGGAGTTTGTTGTTAGTCTTTGAAGATCTACAGCTTTCACTGTTTATCCAGAAAAGAAGTGGCCTATTGCTTTTTTGATGTGACCATTCTATGGAATTTCAGCTATTTACATAGAGATAGAAGATAAAATGGGACTCCGTGGTATTTCTGAGATAATTTAATTAAACCACTACCACACAGACACCTAGCAGAAAATAACAGAACTGTGGAAGCAAGTTTCTCTTATTTTATTAAGCTTTCCCCCAACATTTCTTACATCCATTCCGTATCAGGATGCTGGAACACTTCCCCCTCACAACAGGATGCAGATGCACTGGCAAGGAAACCTACTAAGCAGATACTTTATTCAGAAATTCACTTGAAAGCATTTACTTATAAAAACATGGAACCAAGCATTTAGCGCTGTTATCTACCCTTATATGCTAAGGTCATAGATGCCTTTGAAGTATTTGGGAGAGATATGGTATGTAAACATGCAGAAAATATTTAACCCTAAATCCATCATTTTAGGCACCTCTGTTAACATATAAGAAGATATTTGTGCTTTCATGTCTGCTCTTGTGCCAACTACCATAACTTCCTTCTCTATGGCCTTCCTAAGTATGGAGAACCAGAACTCTCAACTCTTCACTGGTATCCAAAACCAGAGCATCAATTCTTTGCTGGCTTCTTATCCATTTCAAAGTCTAGACCAAAATCCACCTTGTCTGTCTTCGCTTTCCCTCCTTCCTGTCTTTTTTTCTTTGTAGTCAACTAGTGGATGATGGATCTATGCTTCTCCCATGTTGCTCCCAAAATCTGAAACACACTCCCTATCTCTTTGTATTTAATGCCCTTACTCTTTCCAAATTGAATCTCTTCTTTCTGTCTTCTGTCAAATCCTGTTTTCCCCCCATACCAGATGTATTAGACAATCAGAAGTAACTTGTTCACTCTGAAAGATGGCCATTGTATCACTTCTTACCTGTACCCTAAATCTCTCTATAGGGCACATTACAAACCACACTGTGGTTTGTTTATATCCAATACATTCACCGTTTGCATGTACAGACTGTAATCAGCCATGGAATGTTTTGTGGTGGTGATGTTCTATAAATGATGCTACTAAGAAATTGTATTTTCCTTTCATTTGAAATGACAGATACTGTCTCTTCTTGCATGTTGATAGGGATTACCAAATCCAACACTATTCCTCAGTATAGATTCGGGGTATATCAAGTTAGTAGAATTTTTTTCAACACAAAGAAAACTTTAAAAATCTTAGCATCCCTTTCTCCAACCTTTCATCTGTCTTATCTATTAAAACTGCTGAACCTGTGGTTTCTTGTGGTGGGAGCAGATTGCTGCATTTACACAGAGCCCCAAAATCAATAGGTCTCCACATGGGCACAGCAGTCCACCTGCACACAAGATCTTTCAGGATTTGGGCCTGAGATGGTACTCTTTCGGAAAAGGTTCATTCCTTACATTGTATGTACAAAGTCTGGCACAGTGGGGCCCTAATCTGGGTTGGGACCACTAGGTGACAAATATTAAATAATGCAACCACTGAATATCAATGGTCTTTTGCTATATAATCTCTAAATTTCACTGGAGAGTGGTGGTCAGAGGTTCAATTCAGATAACCCCCTTAAAACTCACAGGCTTTTTCACTGTCTCTTTGATCTGAGAATTGAACTGGACATTCTGCATAAATAGGCTCTATTCGCACATGAAACCAGAAGAGCCGGGTCACATGAATAACTAAACTTATCAGACATAAAAAGGGGGCGGAGGGGTTGATTTAAGCTTTAGGGGCAGTTTTTACTTTGTCCAAACTGAACCAATTCTAATGTAATGGGATATCTGCTTATATGTCTATATAATTACTGTTTGACTTGGTGCCATGCTAGGAGTTCATTTATATTGTAGGAAACACAGAAAGATTCTACGTTATTAGGTGCTATTAATTTCAGAGCACCACTTTGTTTATTCATGAAGTAGCATTTGTGTGACCTTTGTACAAATCCTAATGTTTTAATCAAATAGAATCTTACTGCTGGAACTGTAGGCTAGCATTAAACTGCACCTTAAAATTTTGTTATCTAATTGTTTACTTGTTTTTAATAAATCAATTTATAGAATTTGTACTACCAAGAGAAAATTTCCTTAAAACAAAGGGCCAAATTCTCCCTTGAATGACTACAGAAAGTTATCTGAGATGTACAAAATAGAATATAGCCCTAAATTATTTATTAATAATCATAACAATTAAAAAGCTGAGGGAAAGAAGTCTGAGCAACTTTACAATTAACAAAAACATTGGGAGAACAAATCAAGGGTATAACTAAAGCAGAAAAATCAGGAACATTCCTTGTGAGTTAAAAATAGCTTTCTGTTGGCGGTTCTGTGACTTTAACAACAAAGTAATATGCTAAGTGACTGTTTTGTGAAAATGGCAGTTTAGTGCAGTGAAATTAAGTAGGCCATTAAGACTAGCTTTTTGGCTTCTGACAGCCATCTCTCTTCTGGTGTTGTAGGCAGTGTAGTAGTAGCCGTGCTGGTCCCAGGATATTAGAAAGACAAGGTGGTTTGTGTGTCTCACCAACAGAAGTTGGTCCAATAAAAGGTATCACCCACTTTATCGCTCTTCTGAATCACGTTTAGAAGCCATCACTTTACATGTAGGCCCAATTCTATGATGATCTGAGCACTCACAACATCTCTTGATGGCATTGGGAGTCAAAGGTGCACAGCACCTTGTAGGATGAGGCCCATAATGAAGGCAAAGAGGCAGGAAGTGAGGGTAGTAACTGTAAAAATTCCTACCTTTTGCCTTTCCAGTGGGACTCATCCTGCAAATTCTTACTCGCAGAAGCAGTCCCAGTGACTCAGCTAGGACTGTTCATGTAACAATTTGAAGATCCAGGCCCCATAAGAACTTACAGTTTCTCTCACTTTGTTGTGGTTAATGCTTTTGTTGATTCATGTTCATAATGTCCGTATGTAAAGGGATTTAGAGAATTGCGTTGTTGTTGGTTTTTTTTTTTTTTTTTTTTTTTTTTTTTTTTGCTGGGGGCATGGGAGTGGCAAGGGTGGAAGGATGAACTCAAATGGGCAATGGAGAAATGTTATTTCACTTAGCTTTTATTGGATGTTCTCAAATTGATCTGGGAGCACTTGTTAGGGGTTTATAGAAAACTGGATGATCACATGGTGTGTTCTCTTTTATAAACTCAAGTTGATTATTTAGGTAGCTTGAGATTTGAGTTAGTACTCATGAATTTTCATTATCTTCAAACTCCAACACTGTGGATTTCAGCTCATCTCAGAACAGTATGAGAAGTAGCTGAGAATAAACTATCAGAAACCAGTTCATTTGCATTCAGTAAACGGACTGAGGATTTTTTCCATTTAGAAGTATTGTGTAACCAAGGAGCAGCCAATGTGTCTAAAGGCACATTTGAGTGTGAAGGCAGGAGAAAACTATTTTATTATTACTTAACAACAAAAGATTACGCACTTTGTCTTTTTGTCCTGAGACTGTAAGCATGTCTTCAAGTGACTCACATGAGGACCATATCCCGAATCTTTACTGCCACCTGCTGACAACCACTTTATCTGTCATGTCATTCTAACTGTAGTAGGTATTCTAGCTGTATCTGTTACCTTCCACACCGGGACTGAAAAACGGAGAAGGAAAATATAGTATCAGTAAGGGATCTGCACTGGCTGCCAGTTTGTCTCTTGATGTGTGATTCATAAAGCCCTAACTAGCTTGGCATCTACCTCAGAGGTGTAGCGAGCGCCCTCCAACCGGAGGGGGACCCGCAAAGAAGAGGGCCCCTAAAAGTGGCAAAAAAATGTAAGGTATAACTAGGTAAGTGACATTTATTGACACTATTGCACAATCCATGTCGGTTTTACTGACAAAACCGTGAAGTCATTATGATACATCATAATGCTATTGGCTACATCAGTTGTCTGTCGGTCAGTTTCGAATTTTAGTTGGACCCATTCAAAGAATGTGTATTTGCGTTCATAATGGCAGTCGGCGGATAAATGTTATTAATTTAGTTGTTTAGTTTTTTATTGTCTCCAAAGCAGAAGCATGCTTTGTGATGTCTAAGAGAATGTATGAGTGGAGCTAGTAAATGAAAGGCAGCAAAAGATGCCGAGAAGGAACTTGAGAAAATTTCCAAAGGTGTCAACATATTTTGCGCTGCAATCCAACGTACAGGTACAGGCACATGAAACGGACAGCGCTAGCAGTGATGAATCGTATCCAGAAGTGCTTCAAGTGTGGTCGAAGGTGAAGCCAGTTGTTCTACCAAACAAACTGTGACAGATATTCCAGCTGCTGCCGGGAAAGAAGTATCTGAATCTGAACCACTGACTGATGATCCAGGAGATTGGCCGTCTATAATATCGGACAGGCAAGTGTGTGACATTGTTGCACGTGGCCCACCGCAGCAGAATGAAAGTTATGAATTTCCATTTAACGAGGAAAGACGGAGGTTCACAAGTACTCATTTCTATCAAACTATGGCAAATGGCGAGAAAATAAGACGTTCACGGTTAATGTACTCAGTTCAGAAAAATGGTTTGACCTTCAGTCAGGCATAGTAAACCGTACATCTATTGACCAACTCGAATTGCAGGCTTTTCTGAAAGAAAGAGATTTCTGGAGAAATGTTGTCAAACGCATGGTTGATGTCGTTATTTTCTTGTCTGAAAGAAACTTGGCATTTCGAGGAAGTAATGAAAAGCTCCGCGATCCTTTGAATGGCAACTTTTTGGGACTGTTTGAAATGCTTGCAAAGTATGATACTGTCCTCAGCGAACTTTTACAGAGGATTAAGAAGGCAGAGACACATGTTCAGTACTTCAGTCCACAGATCCAAAACGAGCTGATTCAACTTGTTGCCAGTAACATTCAAGAGGCCAACATAGCGCAGCTTAAAAAAGCAAAATATTATTCAGTTATTTTGGACTGTACTCCCGACGTGTCACATGAAGAACAGATGTCTGTGGTGTTACGCTTTGTTGAATGCAACGGTGAAGATGGTGTCAATATTCGTGAAACATTTGTTGGTTTTCTTAATGTTCATGATACAACTGTCGAGGGCTTATTGGAAGCGTTTCTTGAAAAGGCAAATAACTTAGGAATAGACATTGCTGACATGAGAGGCCAAGCTTATGATGATGGTGCAAATATGAGAGGAAAGAATAAAGGAGTTCAAGCCCGCATGCTAGAAATAAATGACCGTGCCTTGTATGTATCATGTGGAGCTCACACTTGGAATCTTGTGATCTCAGACGCGGCAAAGTCATCAAAATATGCCGTTGACTTTTTCGGTCTGATTAACAGAATATACGTTATCTTTTCTTCACCTTCATGTTGGGATATACTTCAAGAATGTATGTCAATATCTGTTAAAGGGTTATCGGACACTCGTTGGGAGTTGAGAATTGATGCTGTGAAGCCATTGCGTTATCACCTTGAAGAATTATGCAATGCTTTGTCATCTTTGCGAGAATATGCGCTCGAAAAGAAAGATGGCAATACAGCAACAGAAGCCGGTGCGCTTTTAGACCATGTTACTACGTGGCCTTTTGTTCTGACTGTGTACATGTTGTACAATATACTATTTCACGTCAATAAAACAGCAAATTAATTCAGTCACCAGATGTGTCAATTGACGTACTGCAGGCAGAAGTCAGTGCTACAATGAAGTTTTTGGAAGACTATCGAAATACAGGATATAACTCTGTGGTCACAAATGCACGTGAAATAGCAGAGCATATGGGTATTGAGCAGGTGTTGCCAGAAACCAGGGTGCGACGTAAGAAGAGAATGTTTTGATTACGAATGTGCTGATGATTCGAGTCGTCTTTCTGCCAAAGAAAAATTCAAATCGCAGTTCTTTCTTGTTCTCACTGATCAGGCCATATTTCTGTTTCGTCGTGATTTGACCAACTCGTGGAGTGGTATAAGTTGTTTGGATTTCTGTATAACGCTAACAGCCTGAAGCAGTGTGACAGAGAAAATGAACTGGAGAATCACAGCAAAAATTTTGAAAGAAAAATGGGAGACATTGATGCCAACGAACTCGTAATGGAATTGAATCATTTTATTTATGTCATTGAGAAAGAGAGAGGACTTGTCACGGCAAACAATTTTTTAACGTACATATACAAGAACAGCCTTCAGGAGATATATCTGAATCTTTGCATTTGCATCAGAATTCTTCTGACCACACCAGTTACTGTCGCTGGTGCTGAAAGGAGCTTCAGCAGAATGAAACTGATCAAGAATATCCTGCGCTCAACCATGACAGATGACAGGCTTTCTGCACTTGCAGTTATCTCAATGGAAAACAAGATTGCCAGATCTCTGGACTATGCAAATTGGTTAATCAATGCGTCAGAGAACAAGGCGTGAAAGAAGCGCTTTGCGTAAATACGGAATACATGTACACTGTAGGCCTATGTATACATAATATGAACCCTGTATATTGTATAAAATAAATACCGCATTCCAGTTTCTGCATGTTAAGGGGCCCTGGACATACGTTCGGAGAGGGCCACGTTCTTTGTTGCTACGGCCCTGATCTACCGACATGCAAGATTCCCCTCTCTCCTGTTGACATACAGCTGCAGTGATGCTGGCGCTTGATTTCCTTCACTGTGAAGAGGGGGATTCCAGCAGAGCATTATCAGGGCCCTGGAACTCTCTCCCCATTTTTAGTTTCAACTTGATTGCTGAAGGCTGTTGGCCAAAGGAGTTTATTTTTTTGAGGATTTGGGGGACAACCTCCTCCACCAGCTGTGATTGATTTTTATCTGGGTTTTTGTATAATGTAGTTGGAGTGAGTCATGAAAACAGGTAGTGCCCATCCTCCCTCCAGTAGAGGGAGTTGACTGTCCCATGCTTTTCTTGAGGCAATGACAGTTTTACCTCCTCAAGAATGGCAGCATTGGGACAGATGCCTTAAATAAGTCAATTCATATTTTATAACCGCCACATGACAGGCTTTTATTCTGTGGTTTCAGTGCCTCCATGGCTAGCAACAGAATGTGCAGCAAGCCAAGGCATTTGAAAGTGAAAATGGTCAAAGTGGTGTCAGCATCAGAGTTTTGGCAAAAGGACCTGATTCCACAGCACTGAGACACCTGACGGCAATTGTGGTACTTTGGGATAATATCAAGCTGTGTTTACACTGTGAAGGCAATTCACTTGGAGTGTTTTTAAAGACGTTCCACATCTGATCTAAACACCAGATGTCTTGACTGAGTTCTAAAAATGGGTCTTGAAAACAATTTGGCACTGACTACACCAGCAGCCAAAGTGTTTTCAACCCTGATAGGAGAGAGATCAGGTTAGCAATATGCACTGTCTACAAATGGGTTACTTTCCTATCCTACACAGGGACTTAGTGGCTTCTGATGAGTCTAGTTTTGTCCCAGTCTCTTTGTCACATGTGGTGGTGGTGGTGTTTTTTGTTTGTTTTTTTTTTTTTTAGCTACTCTCCACATTCAAAAAGATTAGGGAAACAAGGCACTCCATCTGTTTTGTTTACTGCTGTCCATTGAAGCATCTAGAGTTTATTCCAGTTTTAAATTGACAGTAAATGAGAATTTGGCTTATGAAGGTGTCAGTGAATGTGCTAAGAGTTCCATTCTTTTTTCCGCCAGAGACTGCATACTTCCTTTCGTTCTGTCAGGACTTTATCTCGGGGTTTTCCCTTGTCAGAGACACAAAAGGAAAACCCATTTAAAAAACAAAATGAACTTTAGCAGCAAGGCATAAGACTACCTGCCAGAAAGAGTCAATAAGATTGATTGTGAGCCTAGTGTTGATAAGACACATTTTAATTAACTTAAATTTATTCACACTCTTCCATTAGCTACAGCTCCAGTTTTCTTCATAAACTGGGTGCGGTCAAATGATATCCACAGAGATTTACAGTATCACTGACAGTCACCCATGTGGTATTTCAGGCGGAGGTATAGATGCCGATCCTTGCCTCTGGCTGAGGAGCACTCTGTGAGAGTCCAGAAGTGTTGAGATGGTGTAAAAGCCACTTCTGCACTTCCCCAATCCGGGGGCTCCCTGCACTGGTCCAGTTCATTGGTGTGTTAGGACAATTTGAGGACTGCTCTAATGTGTGCCAACTGCCCACAGCAGTTGGCAGTCTCCGAGGCATAAGGACAACTTGGACCCCCTATGCCTGCTAAAGGGATATATGCCACCCAAAGATAGTCTTTTATTTGGGTGATCCTCCTATGGCATGCTAATCTGGCATTAGCCTTGCACCAGCAGAGCAGTTCACAGTTGCTGTGGTATAGGGAGAATCTGGCCCCCAGTCTGCTGATAAAGCAGGTCCCAGCATATGATACTCTCTTCTGTGGATCAACCCAGATCACTAACCCTCAGTGGGGCAAAGTTTGGACGTCTCTACCTTAAAATAATCCCACACTTTCCCATCCAGCACAATGGTGGTGGTGGGGAACCTTTTCCCGTGCACTCAGATATCATGGTGTTGAGGACTGGATTAGAATAGAGAGAGAACTTGATTGGGGTTGTATTTATATTCACATGCATAGCCTCTTACTCCATTTTATCAAAGAACAAAAATATCTATCACGCTTCCAAGTAATAATTTTTTCCATTAGAGCAAACTTGTTCTGCAAGTTCAATGACCTTGTTGGCACTGTCTTGTTTTTACTGGAAAAAAAACTTCAGATTCCTGACTTCAGAGGCAAAACTGAATCTAACATCTGCTCAAAGTATTTGGTGTTCAAGAGCATTTGCACTAGCACAGAGGGAAAGAACTGTATTTATCTGTAAGTTCTATTAGTAGGGATTGTGCTTATTCCTGTATTTTCACTACAGCTGATCTAAACTCATTCAGCAACAATTACCCAGCTAGGGGCACGTTCTTCTTGAGTTTTAACAAGTTTGGGCTCCTGCACTATCAAATATTTTCTTCATACACAACCATTAGTAAAGTCGGGAATACACATGGCAAGAACCCATTATACACATATATGGCCACATCTTATATATATGATCTGAACCAAGTCCTGGTCCACTTACTTCAGTGGGATCACAATCTGATTCAGTATGTAAATGTAAACGGTAGTATCAGAAAAGACAAAAGTAAGGTAATCAACTTTATCTCACCCACACTGCACCTCTATATAATACTTTCTCTTACTAATGATGAGTTAAACCAGATGTAATGATAATGGTTGGGGCACCTTTATTATAGTATATGCAACCCAGAATACTATAATGAACACATTCTCAACTGGGTATTTCATTTTCTTTCTCCACATTCTTTTGAAATCTTCCAGCCAACAATATCACTACTGGTGATTAGCTTTAATAGTAGTACTTCAAATGCATAGAGAGGTATTGCAATACTGAGTACCTATAATCTGTGCTTCAGTACAGCGCCACCCCCCCCACGGGAAAATGTTTTCTCATCACTTTTCCATGTTCAAGTTAAAATACTACTTGTGCCAAATTATTCAAGGAAAAGAACTAACTTTGCACGCTATCCTATCAGCATATTCAGGCTGCCAAATGTTCGATTTCATGATATTAACTGAATAAGCTTTTACTTTGTTTCAGATGCTTTTCTGGTAACATTTTAAGACCTATTTGTTTCAGCAGTGAATATTTATGTATCATTTTAATTATGAAGACTTATTGATGTTCTATATGTATACTTAAGACTTGGCATCTGGGAGTTGGAGAATATGCACAAGATGTAATGGACTTGACTCAGATATGAAGGTATTCAAGTAAAGAATCTGTAAATAAAATGTATGTATAAACTCCTTTTTATGAGCAAGAAAAATTTAAAAGGGAAGTGAATGGCACAATGGGCCAGATTTACAAAGGCATTTAGGTGCCGAAAGACAGATAAATGTGTGGTGGGATTCACAAAAGCATCTAACCAGGGTAGGTGCCTAATTCCCCTTGAAAAACACGTAATACCTTTGTACCTCTGGACTTCAATCTTAGCATCACTTGTTCAGTTCAAGCACTTCATACTTTAGAAAGAAACAAAAGAAACAAATTTAGTAATAATGGATTCCAACATAGATGACTTGATGTATTGCTAGTGGGCATAAGGCTGAGACTATTAGGACTTGACAAGTTTCTGACATACGAGGCAAAATATGTTGGGTTTTTCTTTTTCCCTCCCAATGATTTGAGCAGAAAATTAATCTCTCCTCCCCCATCTTCAAACTCTGAAACATAAAGATGTTTTAGATTTTATTATAAATTACAGTTGATTTTACAACTACTGAAAAATACAGTGCTTCCAAAATTAATAGAACCTGAAATATGCTTTGTTAGAAAACAAACTTAAGGTTATAGTTTGGATATCCATATTATTATTCTGCTTAACAGTCAAAACCAAGTCTTTCAACTCATGCCTGAATCAGCCTGTGTTCCTTCTTGCTTTATACATCAGATCAGCAGTAAAGATTCAAGTAGCAAAACATGGCTGACAAGTTTGTTAGATTCGTCAGAGATGAGTTTACTTTTCTGCAACTCACTAGCTCTGTGGCCCTAACTGTGGTAAACCCCTGTCCTGATTAAAGGAAACATAATTCAAAGAGCCAAAGGCCCATTTCAAAACCTCCAAATCTGTCAGGACAACTCATGCAATTCTTGTGTGTCTCACCCTTGCACTAACCTTTGTTTCATGCACATCCACTTCCATGTGGGGCAGGGGAGGGAAGAAGCCCAGCTGTATTAGTTTGCTGTGTGTAATGTGAGAAATTTGGCTAGCTTGACATTGTTGACTTAATACCCTGAGTGTCTTCAGCAGCTGAAGCCCTGGAGAGTGCTCACATTGTGCTCTGGCTTGACTGTGAGACATTCCGTGGACTCCAGCCAAAGGAAATCCTTTGCACCCCAGGTATTTCTCCATCCTGTGGAGCATGAGTGGTGGATTGAGAGTGGGAGAGGAAACAGTTGAAAGAATCATCAGGGCTGGATGTCCTAATATTTCCACAGAGAAGGGAGAATGCTATGGTGCTGGTGGAATAATGTTGCTGGTGGGGATGGGTAAGATTCAAGCTTTATTGTATCTGCCTCTTCAGTGGAGAGGAAATAAGGAACCATTGAACATCACTTCTTAAATCAGAGCATCCAGTTTTATATATGAATCATGTTTCATCTTTCAGTTAGTTTATTGCATCTACAAACAGGCTATTAGGTATGTTGTTTGGAAGAATTTTTTTAATATAAACACTACTTTAAAATATCAAAACAGCAGTTAACACGCAGTTTATTCTGAAATGCCTGCTTTTTCTGTATTGGAGACCATGTGGTATTTCAAACTGTCAGTTTAATTCTTTATGGAATTTTTTTCCCCATGTTTCCATTGTTTTAGAGGAGTTCTTCAGCATCTCCATTTATTTCCACTTTCATGGCAGAGCGACTGGTACTGACGCTTCCCTGATGCTACTTTGAGGGCCAATATTGTGCAATTTATCTTACAGCTTGCAGAATCAGGATCTTCTATTTAGTGATCTTGCTATAGCAGGTGTCCTGGACAGTGCATTTAAACTATTGAGTAAATTAGATTACTAGCATAAAATCATACCTGTGATATTAGCAACAAAGTAAATGTACCTTAAAAAAGCAAGTAAAATAATGTAAGATGAGTGTTTTGCACAGCTGGAAATTAAGTGTAGGCTTTGTGACAGTAAGAACTGGCAGACACAGCAGTTGGCAAATAAAATCTTGCAAGTCTTTGAAAACATACAACATCCTATAGTAATTTTTCTAACCATACATAAGGAGATGTATCGGAGGGTAGAAGAAAAAAGTTCAATACCAAATCTCTAAAAATTTAAAATACAGTTTATCCATTAATTTTTTCAATTCAGTTCATCCAGTAATTTTTTTCATTTCATGTCTTGAAATTATGCTATTTCAGAGCTGTGGAACATGGCAAGAATCTTTCCAGACAACAGACTTCTATACAAGCTCCTTCACATCAAATTAAATCTTAAACCATTTTTCAAAATTTTACTTGGACAAAATTCCCTCCTTATAGCCCATCTTGTATTTCTTTTCTACCAAGTGAGGTCTCATATGTAGACTTCTTGGGCTGCCAAATACTGGTATTCTGTGAACTGGACACTTCTGATGGGCACAACAGTGTCCTATTTCCATACTATCAATACAAGTTTGGAAGGACTAACATGGGAGGGAATATTACTGAATCTGTATGTTCATTTAAGAAAAACCTAAGAGTTAGAAGGGCTGGTAACATATATTAAATATCCTGCAAACAATATACATACTTTTACCCCATGTTTACAGTTATTTGAGTTTGGGTGCCTCAGATTGGCTAGAGTCACTTTTTGTTTTTGTGTCTCACACTCTAATTTATAATAAGTTACTCAGTAAGGACAGAACCTCTATGAATTTCTGATGTACTCATCATTATGGTAACTACAGTAGGTTTAATTGTGCCAAAGCTGGGTGGGTGGAAACGGGGAGAAAAGCTCATCTGACAATGGCTAATCTATATTTTATTAAAGAGTAAATCATTTAAAAAATAGTGATCTTTCAAAAAATTCTGACTCACAGTAGACAGTTTTTGTGGACTCCAGTAAAACGAAAATGTAAAACGATTTAAACGTTGCTAAGTGCAAATGGTGCATATAGGATCCTTTGTCGCATACACAATTTTTAAAAAACCATAACCTCAAAGAATGACCTCAGTGTCTACATGAACAATGTTAAATGTCCATTATGAAATAGTCAAAATTCAGAAGGCACTTGTACAAAAAGGGGGAAATATGCACGGTGGACCAGATCCATATTTCATGATGATTTTCAAGGGTGGCTGGGAGCATGCAGTTTGACAGTGGTTATACCAAAACAAGTTAAAAAGATGTCCCCCACGTATTCATCTGAGTTAAAGATAAACTGGAAAACTTTACTATGAAACAAGCTGAGAATTCCGTACAGGATACTTCAGTGGTATAACACATTTGTATTTCAGTTAAACATTGAGTTTTGGAATCCTAATATGGTGAGATGAATTTTAAAAAAAAAAGACACAGCTCTTCAAAACTTTCGTCACCTCAGTTGGTAAGATATAGTAATATTCTACAAGGAAGGTGATCTGTTGATTCTATAAACCTATCCAACTACTGGTTGCTTAGTGAATTACTACAAAATTAAAAATCCAAAACTAAACTTCCATCATAAGATGATTTTTCCTTCGCATTGATGTCAGATGATTCCTCAGTGTTCAGGAAGGGATAGTGCACTGTGCTGTGTGAAAATGCAAGTTTGGCTGGCTTTATTGCACGCTCGTCCACAGGTTGAATGCACATTTCCCTATTTCATTATTGTCTAAGCCCTTGAAGTTTGTGTCTCCTAATCAGCAAGTGAGGCAGGCACAGCCTATTCCCAAATTCTTGGAATCCCTCCACAACAAATAGAGCAACTCCCTCCCAAAAGTTTTATAGAATTCATTTGGACAAGCCTAGGCGCCCCTGAATTCAAACTAAGGTTCATTTCAGTTTCTCCTATCATGAAATTAGTCTAACTTTTTATATTTTCATCATGGTGCCTTCTATTTGTCACAGCTTCGGTATACTCTGAAATTGATCGTCTTCAACATCAGAGTTCATCCTGGTGGCAATAAAATTAACAAAATTACAATCCGCACTGATACTCCATTTTTTAATTCACACCAGTAATTTTATATTTTCTTGCACTAGTTCTTTAACACCATAACATAGCTGGACAAACACTTAGCAAACTCAAATTTTGACACTTAGTAATTTACTATCTCCTTCCTGCTGGAAAACAGAAATACTAGTCCTGGGCTAATAGGTCTCTGTACCTATGTCCCCTTGCCTGCCAGGCTCAAGGTAAGTCTGCCCTCCAGTGTAAGCCCAGGATTCAAACTCAGGCTCAAGCCTAATTTTCCCCTCTCTCCCCTGCCCCACTTTCCACCTACAAACAAATCACATTGACTTATGCTCCCAGGACCTTATGGGGGTGGAGGGTCTGATCCTGAGTCAAACTGGAATCCAGCTGGAATCAGCGTTGCTTTGCAGTGTAGACGCAGCCCCACTGGACTTATTCATAGACTCTAGGACTGGATGGGACCTTGAGAGGTCATCGAGTCCAGTCCCCTGCCCTCATGGCAGGACCAAATACTGTCTAGACCATCCCTGATAGACATTTATCTAACATACTCTTAAATATCTCCAGAGATGGAGATTCCACTTGTGCTTTGGGAGCCTGCCAAAAACATCCAATAATACCATGGGCTGACTTTTTGTCCTTGTCCTCTGGACAGTCAAGTCTGGTGGACAATCAAGTTTTCCCTCACTGCACCACTAGCAAAGGGCTAGAGAGGCCACATTTTGGGAGAGTGCTAAGAAGTCTGGGATATGAGTAGTTGGACTCAGGCCCACAAAATGCCATGTAGATACTGGAGCCCCAGGTTGGGACCCAGGATTCAACAATTACTAATCTAAGGTTACAGATAAATGTAGATGCTCAAGCCCTAGGTTAACAAACCCAGGGTCTGCTAACTCTAGTTCTTCTAAACCAGGGATTACATTGCAGAGTAGGCATACCCAGTATGAGGGGCTTGGCTAAAGCACACTAAACTAACCCCAGCTAATGAGTAGTCCCTTGGAACGTTCCTTTTTATACTGAATTAAACTTTGGCAGGAATGGTGCAAAAATAGCCTCAGGGAGGATGCAGTAACTGTTTCTGTGCCCATCCACACAAGCAGAAAAGCTGACTCAGTAAATACTTTAACTAGACCAAGACTGCATATAAAAATACATTTTATGGACATAAAGATGAAAGGCTATCAAGATTATTTAAATAGCTATTCTTTACATTAATACATGTCTTCACAAAAGCCACAAGTTTCCTACCTTGTTTCTAGAAGATTTTTTTCTCTTTCCTTTATTTTTAATGACGGCTAATCTTTCAGTCAGAAGATCGGCTATGCCTTTTGCATCTCTGCTGTCTATATGCTCTCCAAGAACATTTTTCTTTAAAAACAGGGAGAAGAGTACATCATCATCACTTCATGCCTTCTCTACTGAAGAGAAATGGATCTTATGACTGCTGGGTGAAATTCACACCCATTCTGGAAACAATTGCAAGGCCCTATGCAGTGCTCAAACTCCCAAAACGGGGTGAATATCACTCTTCGAGGGGAGAGAGAATTTGTTAAGTCTGTGCTTCATAAAATGTCAACTCCCTCAGTAATAATTACTATGGAGTTCCAGTGTGTGTAAAACATGCACATTAAGGAAAACTCTAACTTTGATATGCATATTAAATATTTACTCAACTATAAATACATATTTTAGAAATCTATCACATTGTCAGATCAACCCTGCAGTAAGAGATTTACTGAATGTAGGTAACAAACTCTCATTCAAAGAGAGATCCCATAGAAGTGAATGGGATTACTATTTGGGTACAGACTAGCTTCCGGGGTAAGGATTTTCAGAATCATGCTCTTAATATTGCCCAGTAGAGGCTGTTTGTAAATGCAAAGTAAAACTGAAAGAATAAGCTTTGTCATTAGAAAGTGAACACTTTTTCTGAAACACAAGAAATAATTATAGATCTTGCCATATAATAGTTTGGAAGTTTAACAACATCCAATGATTTCTAATGAAAAAGGCGATTTTCTAGAGATGGCTGGAAGCTTTGTGATGGAAAGCTTTTTCTTTTGTTGAAAAATGCTGATTTGTTAAAAGCACGATCTTTGGTGGAAATGTCACTTTTGACAGAAGTTTGTTTGGAAAGAAAACTTGGACAAATATTTCGATCATCTCAAAACAGAACATTTCAATTTTCTGTTTTGACACAATTGTTTCGCTTTTTATATAACAAAACAAAAATCAAACTCTGAATGAAATGTTCTGTTTTACTGACGCAAAGCATTTTCAACTGGATCAAAAATGTTTTAAATTTTGTTTTGCAGGAAATTTTGAAATTTGTTCGTTTTGTTCCATTTAGGAACAAAAACTTGTGACACTTCTCACTAAATGAAAAATCTGGTGCCCACTTAGCTCTACAATTTTTCCTTACTTTGCATTATCAATTTGTCTAGATAGCAGCTTTCTTTTCCATCAGACACAATGACTTCTCTCATTACACTAGTGTTTTCCTGCTACAGAAATTCCAACTATTATAAAAAAAGCATTTTTTAGTTTCATTTCCTTTAGATAGATTAGGTTAGAGAATCAATGTTGATTGATAGAATCCAAAGTAAGAACTAATATATGTCAAAATGTAATTTCCAGTACAAAATTAAGCACAATACAATCTTAAATAGTAGTGGAACTAGAGCACTTAAGTAGCAGTACTTCCCCTCATGTGTCAGACTCTCAGGCTTTAAGGTCAGAATGGACCATTATGATCATCCAGTCTGACCTCCTGCACAATGCAGGCCATAGAATCTCACCCGCCCACTCCTGCATCAAACCTGTGTCTGAGCCACTGAAGTCCTCAAATCATGGTTTGTGTCAATCATATTTAAACTAATATTTACCTTTGCTCCTTGGTAGGGATAAAATTTAACAGTGGGGTAGGCTCTGACGCCAGCCGTCTGACAAGTATGAGCATAAGCCTGACAGTCAACTTTTCCAGCTTTTACTTTTCCTTTTACAGTCTAAAAAAGAAAATTGTTTACTAGAAACCCCATTAGAATAAGCAAACTTTAAAATTTCCACGACTCAGACAACTTTTTATAAATTGGAATTGTAGGAAAAACACACAACAAAGAAAGATGGTATAGAATATGTCCATTCATTCTACCAAGTGCAGATAAAGGGTAACATTTTAAAAAAATGCTTAAAGTCCCAGTTTTAAAATTTAATATAGGCACCTGGAAGCCTCAATCCCCTTGATTTTTCAGTGAGACTTACGGTATATCTACAGTGCAAGTAGGGGTGTAATTTGCAGTTTGTGTAACTGTACCAGTGCAAGCTTTAATCTACCTAGAATGCTAAAAATATGAATGAGAATGTTGTGTTGTAGGCTTTCGCATGGCTGTAAAAAGGGTGAGGTGTAATTTAACAGTTCTGAAAACTCTACTAAGCAGAGTGAAAATAAAAAGCAAAATCTTTATTCAGACTGATAGAAGAAAAACCGTAAACAGAGGCCTGAATAACACTTTTCAAATGGTAAGATCTAGGATGAGTTGCAGACATATAAAAACATCCATAAAGGCTGCCTTCGGCGTACCCCTTAATAAGCCCCGATGCAGGGGCACGTGTGCCAGGGATATGGGAGAGGTGTCTCTATCGGGCAGCCCCAGGAGATTACTGTCAATTAGTCAGACCTCCCCAGAAATTATGCTGGAGTTGCAGCATCTCCTACAGCAGTCCTGCATCTGGAGGGTGCAAAGGTAGCTTAAAGCCACTTTAGCCTCTCCTTAGCCTTGGTCTGCAAGTTCTGTGCTGCTCCTTTTAAAAGGTGTAACACAGAATCTCATCCCTACAACTTTCAAATTTGTGCCTGTCTTTTGGAGCTCAGTTAGGCATAGCTGTCACCAATTTGTCTCCCTACGAAGCTATGAACTACTGGGACACCTTTCTTATATACAAAAGGAATGCAAAATCACTGAACAGAGACCTGGGTTTTGTTCTTTGTTTTGACCTTCGACAAATCCCTGAATCTGCCTGTGCCCCCCACAGATTCCGATCTGTAAAATAAGATACTTGCCTACCTCACAGAGGGAATGAGGATAAAAACTCATTAATGTACATGAAACACTTAGATACTGTGGTGATAAGCACAATTGGCAAGCCTATTTAAAAATCCCATGTCCCTCTTCCCTGTAAAGGAAGGGGACCATAATTTCTAAGTATTTACGTAAATAAATACTCGGAAATTATGGTTCCCTTCCATTATAGGGATGAGGGACATGGGATTTTTCTAAGTTTAAAGAAGGACTTCTCTCTAGTCACATATGCAAGTACCTAATGGTGCTGAGGAAATAAACAGAGGGGGAAATAAAAGGCTTGTCCACATAATGAATTACTGTGCGGGAAGTTGATGCACTGTAGATTCACACCACGGCTTGCTGCCTAGTAACTTACTGTGTAGACATGCCCTAAGATTTATAGTTTTGAAATAAACATTTTACTTCATGGCAGCGGCATACATAACTGCTACTAAGTCTACTAATGAAAAGCTATATAAGAAGTAGGTATTATTATTACTTATCAGAAGCAAACTAACTGCTGGTGTCAATAGGTTAAAAACTTACCCTCGCTAGCACCTCAAATTCTGGAGCAAAATTTTGGCAAGGGCCACACCAAGGAGCATAAAAATCAATGACCCAATGATCTTTCCCATGCAAAACTTTTTCTGTGAAGCTCTGAGGTGTCAGATCTACAGATACTTGAGGTAAATATCTGAGGAGAGGGGAAAAACATTTATAATAAAATTTAAAAACCTTAAATATATTTAAAATTCCAGTTACTCTACAGGAAGCTTAGAGAAATTAGGGAACAGCTATAATGAAATGTAAACAAACACCATAATACTTTTATGTTGAAAGGCCCTTTAGTTTACATGAGGTATAGGCATCTAAGCATTATCTCATCCTTCCTTGAACCAAAAATTGAGGGTGTTGTCTAATTTGAGTGTGGGGAGGGCAGACGTGTCCATTCAATATGAATGCTCTTTTCTCATCAATATCTTCTTCCTTTCTTCAGAAAACTTGAACCTGGTATTTAGTCTGAATCTAGGAAGTCAAAGAGCTGTGTTCTGAGACTACAATAATGCTTTATATTAACTGTGGGGTCAGGAACGTGATGCTACCTTCACTGTTGTAGGAAGCTAAGAATACCTTCTCTAAACAATGCTTTTAAGGCTTGAGCCAACAGAGTACAGAAATTCCTGCATCTGTCTTGTGAAGCAACATATCCATCTATATAGGCATTTCTAATGCTTTGTTTCCATGGCAGCTGGGTGCCAGCTTCTCCTAGACACAACCATTGGGTTAGCTTGTGAACAAATTTTAATGTAACAACTCACCCAAGTGCCCAGCTTCTTAACGAATACGAATCCCTGTGCCAACCATTGTAACTACTATGAAAGAACACACAAGAAAATACTAATTATACAATAGCTTAAATAGGTTTGAAAGACTGTAGCGGAGTTAAATCTGAACCCAGGACAACCCATTCACGAAGGCTGACATAAAATTCATTTGAATGCATACATTTTAGAATATATCTATACTATAATTTAGATATTGAAAAAGCTATTTTAATTTCAAATCTGAATAATGCAAGTCAATGATACACATTGTAAAATACAGGAACATAAAGAGAAGGAAAGATTGATCCTATGTTATGTTACATTAAAGGAGAGTAAGGTAAATTTAGTACTTCAGTCAAATTGACTTTGTCAGCTAAAAAGGCTTGTGAACATTGTCTCTTTGGTAACATTTCCAGATAAATTTTCTACATCTAATATAGGTGGGACAAAAAAATACCACATGATCAAGTGGAAAACACAATTAAGTAAAAAAAACAAAAAAACATTAACCTATATTACAGAGAACATTTTATTATTACAATGGAAATATTTTCAATTAATTTACTTTTCATTCTATTAACTTCTGTATTTCTCTCAGCTTAGACTATGAAAACAAGCTAGTCAGTAACCTAAAGATCTATTATTTGAACTGTAAATACTGTAGGCGATTGTTTGCTCAATGGAATTTTCACACAAATTAGTGAAACTAATAATCCTAGGCTGTGAGAGTTTATTTCACAGAAATATAAATTCATAGTCAAATCTAATCCAACAGTTCTTAGTGGATTTCTTTCCAGGGGCACTATTTATCCTCAGAGTATATTTTAACATATTTCTTAATTACAGAATCCTGCTTTCTCAAAAATCTGACACTATTAAAGATTGAATTTTTTCCCCAAAAAATGGAAAATAAAACACCCCTTCTAGGGAATTTTAGTGCTTTGGGAGAGAGTTAAATAGAAGAAGAAGAAGAAGAAAAAAATCAGCTTTCATCACAGGCAGTCCAACAGTCAAAGCTTCAGCAGCCTTTTAGGCACCCCTCAAAACAGTCTACATAATTTACTATCCATGAGCATTTGATGGAACCCTTCAATTGTATAAATAATCATTAGTCTTTCCCAATTCAGTTTAATCTCTTTCTTCAATATTCCATGTCCTCTGAGGTGCCGTGGTCAGAAATGTAAAGTGTTCCATGTTACAAAGCTTTATGATACGCGATAGAATCGGAGCATTATTACAATTTTTTTTTTTTAAATGGTCAGATTTCACTTTCCGTAGCAGGTGGTTTTTCACTATCAAGCATTTTTCTGTCATTGTCCCAAAGAAATGGTATGGTGGATGGGCTCACTGGACAGGTGAGAGCAAAAGTTCTACAATGTTGATATCAGACACATGTCAAAGACGGTTATTTATATATAATATATACCCCCATACTGATCTGTTTTTAAAGGTCAGGTTGCAGTAAAGTACGCACAGTGAGTCAGAGCTATTGGCATTTTCTGCAGAAGACAAATAACTGGAAAATGTAAGGATCTATGGCACTGTTCTGTCTTAACTACATATTTCGCCACTAACATGGCAAAGGACTAATTGTTTGAAGTTACGTAATTCATTTCTATGTTACTAATGAATACGCTGCTCATGAAAACCTCTGGCAAACTTAATAATAAAACATAGGAACCCCAAGCAATTATTTAGATAAACTAAATTAATTTCTTGCACTATTTTAGTATTAAAAAACTGAAAATCTCAGAATGTGTGAGAATAAAATCATTCATACAATACTTGTAAACACTTATGAGTTTCCAGTGGTTTTGACTTACCATCTGAAAAATACTATTTTTCCCTCCCAGGCCCTTCTTAATATGTTTTGAAGATACCATAACTCTTGAAATACAAACCATGACATATTTTCCAAATGTAAATTACTTACTAGTAATGATGATCTGCATTTGATTTTTGAGGAAAGAGTCTTATTTCAGGATATCCCTGTACATTTTCTTGGTGACAGAAAGAAAAATATTTTTGACAATCCATACTGCCAACAGTGATTAATCCATTTAGCAACTGAAAAAGAAAAAAATATTGCATTTTCTAGTCATTGGGGTTAGTTTGTGGCATGTGAATACTTCAGAATTTAGACATCAGCATTTATTGCAGTCTCACCTCTGGAGTACTTAGCAGGTAAAAAGCAAAAGGCTGATTTTTTTTTTTCCTTTTTTTTAATGGTAATTTTGTGTGTGCAATTACATACATACTTTGCACATGAAATACGATGCATGTAGTAGAACCCCTGTTTTATAAACGAACTGGAGATTGAGACATTCCTAATAAAAACGTTCATAAAATTGGACATCTCAAAATTACAGTAGGTACAGTACATAAGTTGCAGTATGGTGCTCTGAATTGCTTTTTTAGTGTCCCTCTGAGCACTTCCAATGCACTGAAGCCATTGGCATGTGATGGGATGTAAACTTGTTCTTAATTGACATCACTTTTGTTATGATCCCCCCACACACCCTGGATGGAGAACAGCGTTCATATAACTGACTGTTAATATGACTGTTGTTCATGAAAATCAAAGTTATGCTGTACATGTCCAGAGCCATGATTAATCTATACACACTGCTAACTGGCACCAAATGGTTATGTGATTGCAAATCCTTGATTTTTGTGCAATACTATTACGCAAATGACTACATAGAGCAATGGCCATGCAAAGTAAGCATAGACCTGAATACTGAAGTGTGTATAGTTCAGATCACTGAAAATCAGACTTAAAACATCCTGGAAATATTATTTAATAACACCAATTGAAAAAGCCCTCAAATATTTTAAAAAATATAAATAACCTTAAATTCATATTTTATACATCAATTTGAAATCAGAACTAGATCCTGATTGGACTCTAGGTGCTACCTTAAATACAAATAATTATAAGCTATCCATAAAGGAACTTAGAGGGGAAAAACAGCTATGGTTACTTAAAGCCATTTCTGATCCAGTGTACATAAATGAGTCTTTTTACTTTTTTTATTTTAAACACAAATACCTAGTCACCTTGTAATTCACAATACATAAGGAATTAATCAAACTTCAAGGAAAGTTATTCTAAACTTGTCAATGTGTGGGATTAGGAGTATTTAGGAAGACATTAGCAATGTCCAGGAACTTTAAAAAAAAAAATCATCATAGTTGGAACAACAAAAAACTGCCATGGAGGAACTTATCATTTTGTCCATTATACTAATCACTAGTCTTTTTTTCCACTTATGGTAACTCCTCCAGGTCAATTTATTGAACAATTTCAATACTTCTATTAAATAGGGCATTTTTAAAACTTAGAATGTGATTTCCACTTTACCCTGGCCATCCTTTTCCATTCCGGCATTAAAGCCTGGCAAGGCCCACACCACGGAGCATAGAAATCAACCATCCAGACTTCGTCCCGTTTTCTTTGTTTAACTAGTGCAATGAAAGTGTCTGGTGTTAAGGAGACCACCGAAGGGTTCATGAGATCCTAAAATACACAAATAATGAGACTTACATTTCACCTACAATGACATTATCCTGCACATGGTATTATCAAATACAAACTGATTATATAGTACTACCATACTCATCCCACAAATGAAGCTTGTTTGTCTTTAAGTATCAATAACTCAAAAATCCTATAAATTAACAGCCTTTGAAGAATGGACAGAGTGTAGAGATCTGCACCTTATTTCACAAAGCTGGTAAAACTACTTGCAATCTTAGGTACATATATTAGGTACCAGTCTCTGAGCACTCTCAATAATGAATGTATTTCTCCTCCCTATAAAGTTGGGAAGTGCTGTTAACTGCATTTTACAGGCGGGGAACTAATGCATAAAGACATAAAGGACTTGCTCAAGGTCACAGAGAAAGTATGTAGCAGAGCAGGGAACTGAACCCAGGTCTCTGAATTTCCAGACTAGCACTCAGGAGACCATCCTTCCTCTCCCTCCACTCGTTCTTATTTTAAGAATATCAGGTAGTGATATTAGGATAGCTGGTTAGAAAAGATATCTTGGAATGTTTTACACCAAAATAGCATGTGTATAATGTGTGAGTCACATACCTGTATAAATTCCAAGATCTGTTCAGCAGAGTGATGACCTTCATATTCATGAATAGTGGACTGGTTGAACACCACTGTTGTTGGGTAAGCTCTAATGTTATGCTATTGAAAAACACAACAACAAAACAAATTGCAAAGAATGTTCCTGTTTGCTGCCAATCCATTAAGGACCATTGGTATTAATGATTCATATGCTTGCTAGCCAATCTGCTTTGCACAGTACAACTCCTCAAACGTTTAGATAATATACTTAATCTTGCCTTAGCGTGGGATGGACTAGATGACCTATTGAGATCCCTTCCAGCTCTACATTTCTATGATCTATTGGATTTTGATAAATGGGTGTTTGGAAGGCCTAGAAAAGACTATGGACTAGGATCTCCAAACCCTAATTCATAGCGAAAAGGATGCTGGCTTGTCTAAGAGGCTGTGCTGTTGGAGTTTAAAAGTCATCCCACATTCCTTTCACTGTGCTCATGGTTAAGGGAACAATACTACTGCCTTTTCTAAGTCTTCTGACCTGCCCCTCCTAATTCTCTAAACAAACCAACCAAAGCCCTTTATTTGAAGTTTTCAGATGTACCCTTCTCCAACCTTCAGGTAAAATAGCTTGTACTGTACTAATTGTACATTAATTTTGCTATCTGTAAACCTAGATTCTTCAGTGATTTAAATATCCATGTACATTGGCAACTCCTATCTTTAAGGCTTTCAATTCTATGCCAATTTCCCCATGTATCTTACGACTTTAAATTTTTCACTATAAAACCAGAAATATCCTGGTTAATTGTGCATACGTTAGGAGATTACACCAGTTTGCCTAATATGTATAAAAATCAGTTGCTGAATTCAATCAGTGCACAGATACAGAAAAGGCCTAAGCAAGTAAAAAGGCAAAAATGCTAATGAAAGTTCCTCCTTAAATGCGTGGACTGATCCTGTATTTCTTGTGACCTTCAAAACTCCTAATTTGTACTGCAGACAAAAGCAATGCAAATTACAAAGCAGCTGTAGGCTGGCTGGGAACTTGAACTCTTTGTGGCATTCTGAAAATGGTGCTCCATCAGCATAAACTTCTCTGCTGTTTTTCTCTCTCCATGTTCAAAGCAATAATAGGACCAGAGAATACTTTGTATATTTTGTAAACAGATTAGGAACAAGTAACTGAGTCATACTCATTCATTTCTCTCTCAAATATATAATGTATAATAGGATCAGTGTATACACCTCTACCTCGATATAACACTGTCCTCAGGAGCCAAAAATCTTACCGCATTATATTGAACTTGCTTTGATCCACCGGAGTGCGCAGCCCCAGCCCCCCGGAGCACTGCTTTACCACGTTATATCCGAATTCGTGTTATATCGGGGTAGAGGTGTATATTCTATATTTTGTAAACAGATCAGGAAGAAGTAACTGAGTTGTGCTCATTCATTTCTCTCCCAAAAGGGAATAACCCAACACTGGAATTCAAATCTTTCCTGACCACTAAGGAGGTTGGACAAGATTTTAATCTTATCACAGAACGCATTTTAAGTTTAGATTCTTTTAAGAGATCTGTATAGTTTATTCTCTTGAAAAAAGCCTTGATAATGGAGCACCCTCTTTGGATGTGTTTTTGAAATTTTAACTACAAGAAAACAGCATTTATTGAACAAGACCTTTTTAATACTTGCAGCTTACCATGTTGCAAAGCCCTTCATGGATTGTGCAGTCTAGTGTGCCAAATTTAAGCTGACCAATAAGGTGCTTTGATGCTTTTCTCAACTCTGGCAACAAAGCTCGACATGGAGGACACCACTAAAAAAAAAAAATGCAAATCATAATACCACTGTTAAAACAAAGCAAAGAACATATAACTCTCCTGTAAGCAGTTCTCTGCAGAAATGTGAATATATATATTAATGTCTCACAGTATGCTGAGCAATTTGTATGTGGTCTTGACAAACAAGACTCCAATAAAGGATAAAAACATTCAATGCAGGAATGTCGCAGCCTTGGATTAAAGAATTATTTGGGTGCTCTGTGCTATAGAATATCATCTTCAAAAACAATGCTGGTATTTTAATATAGTATTTACATATTTTAGAAAAAAGGAAAAGAAATATAGCAATCAAATACTTACAGGTGCAAAGAAGTCAACAAGCCATGGTTCCTTCTCCTTGCCAGGAAAATTCTGAGGCCCAAGTGTGATAACATGAGAGTTTACACTCTCCTTGGCGAATGCAACTATGTCATATAGGATCATCTTTCCTAAAAATACCACCCCCCCAAAAAACACAACCCACTGTTATTCTTAATATCTATATTCTTATGATTACTCATTATTTATTTACCAAAAACCGGAGCACGCTGCATTAACAGTGTATGATTTGCCTTATTATGAATGTTATACCAGAGATCAGGCTGAAGAGCTGGTAAATGCAAACGTTGTCACTGGCCCTGATTCAAAGACCACTAAAGTCAATGGAACTTATTCAGTTAACTTTAGTGGTCCTTGAACAAGGCCTTATTAAATAAACTGTATAGATATCATCTTACCTCAACTTATGTAAGCATCATTTCATTGGTCTGCTCAGTGTAGGGAACAAGTATGGCAATTCATGTTGGACATTTGATATGAAAATGCTTAATGCATAAAACGTCTAGCCAGGATAAAATATAGAATTAGTGTTCTTTGTGGAAAATGCTTTTTATTTTGAAAATGATTGAGTTGAAGAAACTCAAAGCATGCTGTGACCTGAGATATTGCTAGTGATGATGCAATTTAAATATTGCTCTCACTCAGTTTAGATAGATGAGACCCTCAACATTATTCTCTCATAATAATAACTAGGAGAAGTACCAGTTGTGGCAAAGGTTGTAGATGCCACCTATTCTGCACAAATTAAAAGGAGACATTCCTAACAGAAGATACAGATATCTTTTAAAACTTGCAAGAAAAAGGTTAGATGAATTGGCACTGATTGCAGTCATTCCAGCATTAAAAATAAGATAAATTCTCTTTATGCTGTTTGCATCTTGTATAGAATTTGGCTACAAAAACATCACACTTATTTGACAGGCGCTCTATTGGTCCCTTCTAAAGCAATGGCTTTAGCTCAGTAGGAGGCTGTATCAGACTAAGGGTATGTCTATACTACCCGCTGGATCAGCAGGTAGTGTTCGATGTATCGGGGATCAATTTATCGCATTTCTTCTAGACATGATAAATCGACACCCGTACTCCACCTTGGCAGGGGGAGTAAGCGGAGTCGATGGTGGAGCCATAGTAGTCGACTCGCTGCCGTGAGGATGACCAGGTAAGTCGAATTAAAATACTTCGACTTCAGCTACGCGAATAGTCTGAACCTCTCCACTGGTGCAGCCCAGGCCTAAGTTTCTAGTTGAGATCTTTTGTGTGCTACGCTCTTCATGCATCAGTGCCTGAGCCAGATCTTCAGCTGGTGTAACCACACATAACTCAATAAAATTTGATTGAGCTACACTGATTGACATGAACTGCAATTCCAGCCCTGAGTCAATATCTAAATTTTTACAGCACTTCAGAATTCTTTCAAGGGGACACTTCAACATTGTAGGTTTGGAATTATTTACTGGTGGGCATTGGAGGACCTAAGCACATATGGCAAAAGTGGCTGTGACTGAAAGCACCCCTGTATTCACACTCTACACACTAATTTAGTAAAACTAATAACTCACTGGTCAATAATATCATGGTGAAATGTATGCAGCAATATTATCTGTAAAGTTACAAATTCTCGCTGTATGTTAGCACATATTCAATACCACACAGCTCTGCCTAGACAAACGTTGTTAAACAGGTCTATCCTAAACAAAGGAATGTGTGTTTATCTTAATTTACATATTAGCAATAAACAGCGTCCTCGAGACACTAGGGCAAGAAGATAGCAGGAAACAGAGCAATTTTCATTTCTGCAAACACAAATGGGGGAAGAAAGAGCATGGAGCCTCCTTTATCATGAGATACCATGTTGCCTTTCTCTCGCTGCTTTGGATAAACTTCACTTTTTAGGGGAGGTGAGGGAGTATCCTTCAAAAGAATCCATTTAAAAGATTCAATGGCCGATAAAAGAAAGGGGTAGGTACCCCAAGTTCTCTCTCTTTTACCTAAGACAAAAGCACCAGAACCTTTTGGGATTCTGGGACAGATCCTGATCAAGGAGAGGGTCAGTCACTATCTTGCTGGAAGATTGTACGTCTTACAAACAGCCTTGAACTAAAAGTTGCTAGATTAAGTTTTATGTGTGTTTTCACTTTTATTTGCTGGTAACCATTTCTAATTTTATCTTTTATATTTGAACTCATTTGAAATTTCTTTTTTTTTAAATCTAAGCCAACCCAGTGGTGTGAACTATTTTGTAATTTCAGCTAAAGTAGTAAAGTGTTGAATGATTCCTTAAAAGGGTAACAAATCTGAATATCCCTCTGATTGTTCCAGGACAGGGCTGGACATGTGTTTTGGGAAAATTCAGGGCCAGGGACAGTGTGGACTCATCATCGCAGTTGTTAACCAAGGCTAGGTGAAGCCAGTGGAAATCTGTGGTATTGCAGGCATTGATCCAAGTCTGCCCAATACATAGACAGAATGCTTGTTGCTAACTGTGGGAATTCCAGGCAGAGAGCCAGGGACAAGGCATTGTGAGGCACTTGGGGTTACAATTCTTCACTGGTGTGGATTTCACTCCAGAATGTGACAATGGTGGGCGGATGTGAAATTAGCAGATGGACACGTAAAATATGAGATCAAGTCTCAAGATTCTAAAGCCAAAAGCACTGTGTAAGCAGCATGTTCAGCATATGGGGAAGGGTGTGCCTTATGTCATTTTTCAGCTATCTTTGCCAAAGCAAAGAGCAGCACTGATCGGCCTCAGAAATTCCCATTCTTATTCCAAGGCTGTAATGATGTCTTTGAAATAGAAGGAGTACTAAAAAGCGAATAAGTAGGAGGAGAACCTTTTGGTGTTTGAGGATTGCTTACAGAAGAAAAAAGTATACAGAATAATATAACAAGACAATAGGCAATGTTAAAGCAAAATTACGATGTAATATCCTTAGAGTTGTGGAAACAATTGTTCTGAAAAACAAATTCAGTCTGCAAAAGACTTCATCTAAAAAAATTACACACTAACTTAAAACTTCTGTCAGTTTGCCTTACCATGATGAATTTCATAATCTTCAGTTCCCTTTCCTTTAAAGACTGCTAGACATGGCTGATAGACATACAGATTACTGCAGACATTTGGTGCAGAAAGGCAGTCAATCTTTCCAACCTATTATTAAACAAACAATATATATATTTTTTAATAAGGAAATCTACTTTATTTATATTATTATATTTGGAAAGTTGACATAAGTTAAGATGCTTTTCCAAAATGGTATTTCCTGTCAGTTATGAATGCAGTATTCTTTTATAAGTGCTAGTGATCTTGATCAGTTTTATGATTGATACGATGTTTAAGGTGTAATACAATTCACACAGATGTATTATGTACCACAAGCACAATTAGGTAGAGAAAAGCTTCTAAAAACAAAACAATTTAATATTGCAACACAGCTAATCACTGCTAATTCTTACCTCAAAGACAGGTATAGGAAATGGAAACTAAACCAATCCGATTTCTTCCAAATAAAATGTTAAGAGAGCATGTAGCATCTGAGATAAATACTTGGGGACGAAATTCTGTAATGCTAAATAAATGAGTATTCTTACCTGAATATGCTCATCTTTAAGCAGAAAATTCAGTTTTTTAAACTCATGCATATTTGACTTGTCACTCTCACCAAACTGAAAGAAAAGCAGCCACCGGTGATGAGCCACATGGTCCTTAAAATGGGAAGCAAATGAGAGAGAAATGCTTAGCTTCCAGTTTCTACCAGTTATGTAAGTTAAATCCATGTTTTCAGTCATGTTATTGTAAATCAAATGCTAAGTAATTCACCAGAACCTAAACCTGTATCCAACACACATTGCATTGCCCTTCAGCTTTTCAACAGAGCACCACCCTAAGAGAGACAATCTAAAAACTACTTTCTATATCTTTTTAATCTTGCCTACGGTTTGTCTCCCTCATACTAGATCAAAACTGCTAAACTTTGCACTATTTCTTTAAAGCAGTGATACTCAGACCTCGGTCGTTCAAGAGCCAAAGAAGCAATCAACATTACCCAAAAGAGCCATAAGAGTGTGAATTCACTGTTTCATTTACTATAGTACAATTCATATTTAACAGTATGACAGGAAATATTTTATTTTTATATATAAAATTTTAAAATATATAAATTCTCACAGCAAATAAGTTAATAACTTAGTGCACGTTGATAACGTAATTGGTTAATAACACAGTAAAAGCATCCTGATTGGTTAATAATTAAATGCGCTGCAAAGAGCCGCAGGCGACACATTAAAGAACCACTTGCAGCAAACAATATTATTAGCCTAGTGAAAGGAGACTGAGGCTTAGGGCTTGTCTTCACTACTGTCTAAATCGGTGCTGCTGCGATCGATGCAGCTGGCATCAATTTAGTGGTCCTGATGAAGACAAGAAGATAAGTCGATGGGAGAGTGCTTTCCTGTCGACTTCAGTACTCCACCTCCCTGAGAGGTGGAGGCTACACTGATGAGAGCGCATCTTCCATCGACACAGTGTGGTGTAGACACCGCTGTAAGTTGATCTAAGCTACGTTGACGTACCTCATTAGTGTAGACCAGGCCTTAGTTTGGACACACTCTAACACATATAAACCCATTCAATTGAGTCTTTAAGGATTAGGCTATCTAATATCTAGAATATCACTAGATTTAGTTGTCGAAACAGTCAACTAGGAACTTAGTCAATTAAAAAGAAAAACAGTAGTCATTACACCATTCTGAATTCTTTTATGGTTTTAGTCATAGTTTCCTGTTTTAAAAAAAATGCTTTTCCTCAGTTGCTGTGTGAAAGGCCCGATTGCAAATAGAAACAATGAAACTCAATACAGATAAAAGGGCTTGAAAACATAGCAAGCTAGAGAGAGAAATATTTTTTGGGTATAGTAATTTTAAGAATTGTTTATACAAGGGGTCGGGAGCCTCTGGCATGCGACTTGCCAGGGTAAGCACCCTGGCAGGCTGGGCCAGTTTGTTTACCTGCCGCGTCCAGAGGGTTCGGCTGATCGCGGCTCCCATTGGCTGCAGTTTTGATGACCCAGGCCAATGGGAGCGGGGGGAAGCCACGGCCAGCACATTCCTCTGCCCATGCCGCTTCCTGCAGCCCCCATTGGGCTGGAACGGTGAACTTTGGCCAATGGGAGCCACGATCGGCTGAGCCTGCCGATGCGGCAGGTAAACAAACTGGCCTGGTCTGCCAGGGTGCTTACCCTGGTGAGCCCCGTGCCAGAGGTTGCTGACCCCTGGTTTATACCAAGAGGAGGTGAAAACTTTTCAGAAAGACAAGAGATTATTTTGCTGAATGTGGCCTTTTAAATTTAAAATCAGAAATTATTTACTTTTTTTTTTAAACTTTACCTCTAATGAGGCTGCAGAGAGCATTTCAAAATCTGGAAGATGCTGCATTATTTCCAAATATATCTCTTTGGCATCCAAGGAGTTAAGAAACTAGAAAAGAAAAAAGTCATTCTAATTATATAAAATGTATAAACATTAAACTGATTGTTGATTAGCAATCCTCAACAGAATTAACCTGATTAGTCCCCATTCATCAACTGAAAAATGCTGTTAATCAACATATGTTTCTTGATTCAAACTTCCTTTTAATTGCTATTACAAGAACACTATACTCTAAGCAGTCTGCTCTTTTAGGCCCAGATTTTAAAATGTATTTAGGCACGCTGTGCTCAGTGTTGTGATGCCTGAGTCTCATTTTTAAAGTGATTTAGGCACATAGGAGACTAAATCCCACCGTCACACATTGCTTTTCTCCCTATTCCTCACACTAAAAACACAAAATACCACGTGCTTTCTCAAAATGAGTGCTAAAACAAAGTCCTGGCCTCAACTCACAAAATACTTTGTTTGGCAATATCTCTATTTTACTGTACTATTTGTATAGTTCACATCATTGTATTTCTGTAATTTTGCAAACATCAGGAAGTGCGTAAGAAGTAGTAACTCAATGCTGGTGGATTTAATGTAGCTCCAGTGATTGTTACTTTCTTTTCAGGTTCACTTTTGCAGAAGGGCTTAGGTGGCCATAGCATGAGAGAGAGTGAGTGAGTGTCGTGTTTCAGACAGGTGATTTTCTTGCATAAATTAAGAATATTAACCTCAAGACAGCTGAAACAAGAGTTTAAGGTGACATGGTAATAGGAGGATAGCACAGCACAGCACAACACACATCCATAGTGACAGGCAATGCAAGTCCATTTTCATTGCATGTAGATCACATTTCTTTGAGATTTTAAGAAGGGTAGCTAGCTCATTATATATCAAATTTACCAGTAGCACATAAGTTAAAACTGGGAACAAACATTTCTCAGTGTAATAAATTCAATTTTCTTTGATTGGTGAATGTTTATAATCCACTTTCTCATCACCACCACCATATTGTATGTAGACACAAACTGTTTAAAAGTAACTCATACCAAAACACCTCCTTTCTCTTTATTAGTTAAGGTGGCTCCAGGTGGAAAGTATGCGGTAGTACTAGATGAGATATCCAAATTATCACAAAGCTCACCCTGGGTGGCACAGTCCATCCAGCCTACATTAACAAGGCCTTCCTGAAATAAAAGAGCAACAATTTCAGTGTGTTATTTTGAAAGTCAAGGTCAGAAGAATTTCTGCAACGACAACAGAGGCAACTAGTTAGTTTTTAGGAGATGGGGAAAAGGAAGCACAACAATACTTTGATAGTCATGTACTCCATTTTACATGTACATCCTTTAAACATTTGGTTCCATTATATCATGTCCAATAATGAGATGGCTCTCAAACATAAAGGTGATTTGAAAAATAACTCTTTGAAAGTTATGGGGTGAAATCTTGGCCCCACTGAAGTCGGTGAGAGTTTGCCATTGACTTCTATGACATCAGGATTTCACCTTTTGGAATGTAAATATAATGGGTAACATCTTCAAATGAAATACTGCTTACCAACATGCCAGCTAGTTTAAGGCGTGTCTGGGAAGTCAAACAATCTGGAAAATGAAAAAAATTATTTACCTGTAAACACAAGGCTTTAAATGATCAAATCACTAAACTTACTCTAGTTTAGAATTTTTCTTCTCATTACCAAGAATCCCAGGAGGAAGCAGGCTACCGTTTCACAATGCATGTTTGCTAGCTTTTAAAAAAAACAAACAAAAAAACCCCATTTTTTTTGTGGCTTTTCAAGTGAAAATCTTGAGAAGCTACTTCCTATGTGATGACAATTATGAATGAAAATATTCTATATTGGCTTCATCAGTAGAAAATCCTCTCTCATTCTGAAATATGAGCAACGTTTTACATGGCTTATGATTCTTGCCCTTGTAAACTGATTCTCACCTGAGCAAAGTTTTAAAAATATCTACCTATGTATCAAATTTTGTCAGAGAAAAATATTTCATTGGAATTATTAGAAACCCCCCAAACATTTCTGAAAAGTAATAACTTAAGAAGGTAACTGATTTTTTGACAAAGGAAATGCAGTAGATTTAGTCTACCTGGATTTCAGTGCTTGATACAGTTCCACAAGGGAAATTATTAGTTAAATTGGAGAAGATGGGGATTGATATGAGTATTAAAAGATGGATAAGGAACAGGTTAAAGAGGAGACTACAATGGATCATACTGAAAGATGAACTGTCAGGCTGGAGAGAGGTTACTATTGGAGTTTCTCAGGGATCAATCCTGAGACTATTCTTATTTAACATTTTCATTACTGACCTTAGCCCAAAAAGTGGGAGTGTGCTAATAAAATCTGCGGGTGATACAAAGTTTGGAAGTATTGCCAAAATGGAGGAGGACCGGAACGTCACAAAAGAAGATCTGGATGACCTTGAAAACTGGAGTAATATAAATGGGATGAAATTTAATAGTGCGAAGTGCAAGGTCACGCACTTAGGGACTAACAACAAGAATTTTTGCTATAAACTGGGGACTTATCAGTTGGAAGTATCAGGAGGAGGAGGCAGACCTGGGTGTACTGGTTGATAACAGGATGACTATGAGCTGCTAATGTGATCCTAGGATGCATTAGGTGAGGTATTTTCACTAGAGACAGGGAAGTGTTATTGCCTTTATACAAGGCACTAGTGAGACTTCATCTGGAATACTGTGTGCAATTCTAGTCTCCCATGTTTAAGAAAGATAAATTCAAACTGGAAGAGGTGCAGAGAAGTGCTAGTAGGAGGATCAGAGGAATGGAAAACCTACCTTCCTTATGAGAGGAGCCTCAAAGATCTTGGTTTGTTTAGACTAACCAAATGAAGGCTGAGGAGAGATGTGATTACTCTACATCAGAGGGATAAATACAAGGGAGGGAGAAGGGAGATATTTAAGTTAAGCGCCAATGTGGACACAAGAACAAATGACCATTAACAAGTTCATACTTGAAATTAGACAAAGGTCTCTAAACATCAGAGAAGTGAAGTTCTGGAACAGCATTTTAAGGGGAAGAGTGGGGGCAGAAAAGCTAACTGGCTTCAAGACTGAGCTCGATTAAATTTCTGGAGGGGATGGTGTGATGACTTCCTACAATGGTACGTGGCCCATCTGTGACTGCTAGAACAAATGTCTCCAGTGGCAGGAGAGGGGACACTAGATGGGGAGGGCTTTGGGAAGGGTGCCAATCCAAATCCCCACTGATTTATTTAAGAAATTTACCCCCCACACACATACTTTAAAAAAGAATTGATCATCATATTTGTAGTTTGCGATATGCAAACTTAGGTTGTGCAAGGGCTACATAATGCCTAAAATATTTAATCACTATTCAATCTTTTCTGCATTGATTGGAAAGGGAAGTCCACCAGTCCCACCAATCCACGGCCAATGAGCAGGGATGCTGTGTACTTGTTTAGTATCTGATGCTGCAGCCTATGAGCTGTAATGCAGCCTAAACCTGTTTGTGTCAATTGCATGGGATGTGGAGGCTACTGCAAAAGTATGGATCCCATGGCCAGGCCCCATTGTGGGTCCAGGACAGAGGCCCATCCTGTGACACATGTAGGGTGTGCAAGCACCACTGTAAGGTTCCTCCATTAATGTTCCCTTTCCCAAGTAGCCCTATAATGAGGTTTAAGTGGTCAACATGGCCTTGTGCTGGCCTTCAACACTATGGGTGAATTTTACCCCATTAAAACCTTCATTAGAAGCAGCAGCAAACGTGTCACTGTCAGTGTAAAACAAAAGAGAATTGTTTTCTCTTCAATCAGTTTGCCTTATTTAATATATTTACCTCCACCCTCAGCACAGAAAGTGATCAGCCAGCCAACACCAGAGGCAAATGAAGTTTGAATAGCATTAACAAAATTTCCTGAAAGAAAAAAAAGGCACAAAATCCATATCAATTTGTTTGTTTTGTTTTAAATATGAAAAAATATTGCATGTAAACTATGAAAAAAGCATGCTTATTAGCACAATTATAATTAAACAGTTTTTTAACTTCAAGTATTTTGTGTGTGTGTGTGTGTGTGTGTGTGTGTGTGTTCGTTCAACCTTGAGTAAGAAAGACTGGGTACACACACTCAATTAAATATAGATATAATCCTGGCAACACCACCTTGTCTTAAAAAAAAAAAAAAAACACATAAAAAGATCAATAACCCAAACAAATTACATTACCTGCCCATAACTCTGTCACTGTGCTTGTGACATACTGCATGGCAAAATGCATTAAACTTTCCTTTGATCTGTCTCCATAATATTTCACTGGATTCTACACACATGCAAAAAAAGAAAAAAAAGGTGTGTTAACGCAAAATTTAACTCACAGAAATTACACAGTAATTAATAATTGAAATTATTATTTACACTGCAGATGGACCTTTACTAAAATCCTAGATACAAATGCTTTCACCCTCCATTCCAAACTTTAGAGTGTTTGGAGTTCAGCCTTAAATTTGAATGTTGTGACTCAGGCCCTTGTCTAGTTTATATGTGGCTTTCATTTAGTCCAGCAATACAAGGGCCTCAGAAATAACAGTTCACATAGTCATGTTTGTTTGTTTAAAAAGTGAGTATTGTGCCAGTCTTCTGTTAATATACATCTTCTCTACTTTAACCTCCTCAAAAGTTTACACATTCTCTCCACTGTAGCATGTGCTGAACGCTCAATAACCAGACTAAGTAGCATGCAGTACAGCATATTGGTACAGTAGAAGAAATTTTGTAACTAATAGTCTGGGTGTCTTTTAAAGGAATACTGTCAAAGTTCCTTAGGCATAAAGCAGAGTATTGCATATATTTAAATATCATCCTACATTGTTGGAAACTCCAATGCAGAACTGTGATAGAGGCAGTGTGGCTCAGTGGATAGGGCACTGGTCTTGGTGTTCAAAGCCTCGTATTCAATTCCTGGATCTATCAGTTACTCATTGTACGGCCCTGAACAAATCATTTAACCTCAGTGTCTCAATTTCCCCCAAATGGAAGAAATGATACTTACTCTCTATTGCAAAATGATCTGAAGAGAACTGTTGGAGAGGTATTTATTTATTTCCTCATTTAGTTGTAATATGACATGATTAAAAATGGAATTGTCTAGTGTAATTGGGCTGTTCATGGTGAATGAAAGTCCAAATATTTTTTATAAATGATGAAGAATAAATTAGACTATTAAAGAAATTCTTTATAGCTATAGCATCAATGATAAAATGTATTTTAGTTTAGTATTCTTCCTTAGAATTCTTTAACTTTAATTATTTTTATATAAAAATAAACACATAACAAAACACAAATACATGCACAAGATGGAAAGAGCATATAAATATCCATTTATAGAACCTGGAAGAAAACAAAAGCTTTTACTCACCATTCCAGTTTTGAAAACATAGAGACTTGGATAACTATTAATTCCTTTGATCCGACAAAGCATTCTATTATCACCACAATTTACAGCTCCAATGCGTATTAGTCCATCCATTTCTTTAGCAAATTCTCTCCACTAAAAAGGAGGGGGAAAAAGAAAACTTGGGATATTTTTCTTTTGAAAACAATTTTCAAAAAATTCTTCTGGCTTCTTGAATCATTGCTGTTTTAGACTTTGGCTTCAACATGCAAATCAAACTTGACAAAGTTTTACTCTAATTAAAAAAAAGTATCTACTAGAAATACATTTTTAGAATTAAGATGTTGACTGTAAATACATACTGTAGGTGCTAAATCATGGCAGTGGGAACATCGAGGAGAATAGAAATTGATGAACCAGAGTTCTCCAGAGTTAACAGCAGCATCTGGTTAACAAGGGGAGACAAAAATATACTTAAGTTAAGAGTTGATAAAAGCTTCCTTTTTAAGTTGTGTATCTAGAAATAGCATGAGTGAGAGAGACTAATACACACCCATTTTAAGGCCTGAGTTCAAGTGTCTAGAATTCCCTGATTCAGTGGATATCATTAATACCTAGAATAGTGTAATGACTGCAACTCCATTTACACTCTCACTGACATATGCAGGACACACAACAGGCATAATTAAAGTGAAATCACCTGGTTAACTATGAAATTTTGTTTACATCTAACTGAGCTAGTAAACACACTAGAGTAGTAGTTTAAACACTCCAACAGATTAAACATATACTTTAAATATCAGAAGGATTATAGAAACTTAGTTACATTAACAAAATACCTCTACTCATCAGCTACACGTTACCTCCTGACAATCACTTGCACTCTTGCCATATGGTAAGTAATGCTCAAATCTGAACTGAATAAAAAAAAATCTATTTCAAATGAGAGATTTATTTTTACATCTGAAAATGCAATTTAAAATGCACGCTGGAATCAGTCTAATGTGCTTTGGTAAGGGGCCAGCTACCTAATGACTAGTCTCAAAGGGGAGCACAGAATCAAAAAAGTGTAGGACTGGAAGGGACCTAGAGTCTCATCTCGTCCAGCCCCAAGGCAGGACTATGAAATAACTAGACCATTCCTGACAGGTGTTTGTCTAACCTGTTCTTAAAAATTGCCAATAACAGAGATTCCACAACCTCCCTAGGCAATTTGTTCCAGTGCTTAACCACCCTGACAGTTAAGAAGTTTTTCCTAAAGTCCAGCCTAAATCTCCCTTTCTGCAATTTAAACCCATTGCTTCTTGTCCTGTCCTCAGAGGTTAATGAGAACAATTTACCTCCTTCCTCCTTGTAACAACCTTTTATGCACTTGAAAACTGTTATCATATCCCATCTCAGTCTTCTCTTCTTCAGACTAAATAAACCCAATTTTAAAAAATCTTCTTTCATAGATTTTCTAGACCTTTAATCATTTTTGTTGCTTTCCTCTGGACTCTCACCAATTTGTCCACAACTTTCCTGAAATGTGGCACCCAGAACTGGACATAATACTCCAGCTGAGGCCTTAACAGCATAGAATAGAAGGGAAGAATTACTTCTCATGTCTTGCTTACAATGCACCCCTTAATGTATCCCAGAATGATGTTTGCTTTTTTGCAACAGTGTTATACTGCTGACTCATATTTAGCTTGCAATCCACTATAACCCCCAGATCCCTTTTTGCAGTACTCCTTCTTAGGCAGTCATTTCCCATTGTGCATACATGCAATTGGTTGTTCCTTCCTAAGTGGAGTACTTTAAATTTGTTGTTATTGAATATCATCACCTATATTTCAGACCATTTCTCCAGTTTGTCCAGATCATTTTGAATTTTAATTCTATCTATCCTCCAAAACACTTGCAACCCTTCCCAGCTTGGTATGGTCTGCAGACTTTATAAGTGTACTCTCTATGCCATTATCTAAATCATTGATGAAGATCTTGAACAGAACCGTACCCAGGACTGATCCCTGTGGGACCCCACTCATTATGCCCTTCCAGTTTGACTGTGAAACAGTGATAACTATTCTCTCTGGAATCACTTTTTCAACCAGTTATGTTCCTTCCTTATAGTAGCTCCATATAGGCTGTATTTCCCTAGTTTGTTTAAGAGGAGGTTATACCAGACAGTATCAAAACCCTTACTAAAGTCAAGATATACCACATCTACTGCTTCCCCCATCCACAAGGCTTGTTACCCTGTCAAAGCATGTATGTATATTAGAAAACTCATTACTAAAGGGATACCATTGATGTCAAATCATGTGGTTCAGAGTCCCTAACTTTTGTGGGGTTTTTCAGTCATGTTTCCTATGTTAAAAATCTCTCTGCTGTTGCTGTGTGAAACATCTAAATGAACAGGAGAAATTGACTACAGTCCTGTTTCTGCAGGTGGCCAGTGTTCTCATGTGGAACCTCTTTGTCTTCGTGAGGCTCTATGTGGGTATAATGGTGTACCTTGGTGGTTCAGCTTGCAGGTGCAAAGCCTAGCTGACGATATAAAGAAAACTACGCACAAAATGCTGTCAAACATATACAGGTGGGAAAACAATGACTTTTCCCCAACATTCTATATTAGTTATGTTTATCTTCTAGGTGTTACTTCTAACAAGGAGGAGAAAAAGATTGCCACAGAAGTGAAATTAAGTTGGCTATATCCCTTTAATTTTTTTAAACAGAACTTTGTTTAAATTCATATATCCAGAATTTTAACATGGAAGCTGAGATACATAGAAAATTACATTGTTTTGTTATAAAATAAATTTGTCATTAGATTATCATTAACCATAGGTTAATTCACCACCTATCATAGAAGAGAGTGCACAAAAGGTCCTCAGAACAGCAGAAACACTGGTTCAATGGCATGGGAAAGGGGCAATAAGGTGGTGGCAAAACAAGCACACAAGAAGGCTCTCAGTACTGGTTCTGCAAAGCCTGTCATAGCAGGGATTTGGGGGATTGGCTGGGGTCTGAACCACTGGTAACTGCTTGAATCCAGTGATCACAAACACCTGAGTAGGGGGTGTACAAGGGTGTTGGCTGCTGCTGTGAAAATGAATGCTGAGGGGGCATAGGGCTGTCCTGTATCTTGGTTGGAGGATGGATTTTAATTCCTCTTTTAATTTAAGTAATTAATTCTTATACAGTTCCCGGCACTAATTCATATTTTTTTGGAGTATATATGTGTGTTTCATCCTAGACGTAGATTCTACTGTATCTATTACACATTTGTTTGACAAAGAGTAGCAGCAGTACATTGCATGCACACTTAAGGAATCTGAGCCAAAGTGTATCTCAGAAAAACAAGCTGTCCTCTTCAGATATCTGTATAAAAAAAGCTCTGTCGCATCCTGGCTCTAATTCATTTCTATTTTGTCTTTTCTATTTTGTCTGAGAATTATTGTTTGTGCTACAAGATGTCAGTATGTCTGACTGAAAACTGCTGTCTTAATATAATGTTGAACAGGGCTGGCTCCAGGCCTCAGCATGCCAAGCGCGTGCTTGGGGCGGCATGCTGCGGGGGGCGCTCTGCCGGTTGCCGGGAGGGCAGCAGGCGGCTCCAGTGGACCTCCCACAGGCGTGCCTGCGGATGCTCCACCGGAGCCGCGGGACCAGCGGGCCCTCCACAGGGACGCCTGCGGGAGGTCCACCGGAGCCGCGGGACCGGCGAGCGGCAGAGCGCCCCCGTGGCGTGCCGCCGTGCTTGGGGCGGCGAAATGGCTAGAGCCGGCCCTGATGTTGAAGTATAAAAAAGATAGTTAAGTTGTACTAATTTCCAGATTTACTAATTACCTCAATATAATGCCACTCGAAATAACATGAATTTGGATATAATGCGGTAAAGCAGTGCTCTGGGGGGGTGGGCTGCGCACTCCGGTGGATCAAAGCAAGTTCAATATAACATGGTTTCATCTATAACGCGGTAAGATTTTTTGGCTCCCAAGGACAGCGTTATATCGAGGTAGAGGTGTAATAGTATAACACTGGTAATTGTCTGTGAGTACACACAGCATCTTATTTTGAAAACACATCATCAGCTGTCTGTAAACACTAACAATAAATATGAGAGGGGAAAAACAAAAGCTCCCACCAGCATCATTGATCAGTATGAGCTGTTTCCTGGTGTCCGGATTAAGACTTTTTATTTTTGACATTAGGTAGCTAAGATTTAGGAATGTCAGAATAGGAATCCTGTCAAATGGTATCTTCAAACAAGCAGAATTGTGAGTAAGTAGAAGTGACTGAATTGCTAGTTTTGGAGATCAGCTGCCTAGTAGGAGATGTGTGCTCAAGACACAAGACCAAAAAGAGTGAGAATTTTGCAGGATAATAAATCTGGAGAAACAAAGTTACAAGGTAAATAATTTCCCCTTCCTTCAGATATTACACACTGTCTTTCAAATTCAGTCTAAAAAGCTGACAGGCATTGATCTGCATAGCATTTGTTAATTGGACCATGATGCTCAAAAACATTTTTATCTTTGGAAATAATGTGCACTTTTTCTCTGGTGGGATTCTGACAATTTGTAATCTATGTATACCATGAAAATATTCAGTCTGAAAATATTTACACAATGTTAAAATATTAGCGAACCCATATGACTTGACAGACATACCAAATTCTCCTCTATCCAATGTTATAATTTCAGGATCATCATCATAAATACCTAGTAAGAAAAAATACAAAGTCAGCAACTATGTTTTTCTTTTGCAATCTTTACATAAAAGAATCCAGAAATACTCCTGTGCTTCTTGCACAAAATGAAATTTGCAGAAAACAAAAGATGGTGCATATTAGCAAGGTGAAAGATTTTACCATGTGATATGTAATTCAGTGGTATGTATAAAATTCATTTGGTCTCAGTTCAAATCCCAGGAGATAAATGTCCACATCACAATAGCCACCATCACAGCTGGGAACATTCTGGCATCTTCAGCAGACAAACCAATCTTTAAGTAGGTATAGGAGACTGAACTGGCTGTTCACACAAAGAGGTGGTGCATCTTTGTCACAGATGAGACACAATACTGAGTGCCTGATGAGGGTTTGAGAGGCAGCACAATTCAGTTGATAAGAGCACAGCACTGAGACTTTCGAAACCCAAGTTCTAGTCCCAGGTCTGTCACTGGGCTGCTGTTTGACCTTTGTCACTTTCCCTCTTGGTGCCCCAAACCTCTCTGATCCTTTGTCTGGCTTATCTATTTAGATTGCCAGCTCTTTGGGGCAGGAACTGTCTCAGTATGGTTTGTCCAATGCCTAACACAATAAGCCCAAATATCAGTTGAGGTCTGTAGGTACTACTTTAATACAAATAAATAAGACAGAACTTCAGTCTCCTGCAGAGATATCAAGCCACCGCCATACGGAAATAATAAATTCACAATAAAAATCTAGACATAAAAGAAAACAATAAGCATAACTGTACATAAACTTAAAATGAATATTCAATAAAAGTTAAAAATCTGACATTTTAAATCAACCACTTTCATCAAGTGCAGACTCAAACATGTGATTTTTAAAAATTATTGTAACCTCTAAAGAAATTTGAAATCACTCATTTTCATGCAATGTGCCTGTCTCTGGTTTATTTAATTTAGGTGTACACAAACATTAAAGTAGTTCTTGAGGTTTTTGTTTTATAAAATGTTCCCTTTGTATTCTGAGTTTTTTCAGGGTTAGACTGCTTTAGCAAAATACAAGTGTAGAAATTCTCTCCTTCACTTCTGATGTTTTTAGCCAATTGACCAAAAGAGAGGCTCACTTCAGCTTCCATATTTATGGCATGGTAGAAATCATCATTGCAGTCTTTCAGTTGCCTATTTTCCAGGTTAGCTACCGGTGTCACAATAGCTCTGAAAAGACATGGCTGTCTAATTCCCAGAAAATATCTGGACAATTTTTGTTTGAAGAACTGATTTCAAAATCATTTTTGGCCTAACCCTATTGCTCTGGTGTGTATGCTTACTTCCTGGTATTGTTACATTGATCTCCAATAACACTCTAAGGGAATTAACTGTTTTGCAGGAGTGGGCTCTATGTATAAAGTGTAATAAATAAATTAAAAAAACTTGGTATGGGAAAATACTTATGGGTTTCCAATATAAAAAAAATGATCTGAAGGAATTAAAAAGAAAAAACCCTTCCCTGTATTAAGAAGTTAATACGACACTATTGGTATTTGATTGCAAATGAACAAAGATCACATATAACGTGCATATATATATACACAAACTATAACTGAACAGTAAAAAAGCAAATACTTAGTATAATGAGTGGATTTCATACCAAGCTGACTGTATTATTACTGCTGTTTGGTGGATTATTTTAACAAGATACCTTAAGGCTAACATAGTCAGTAGGGAGAAAGGAGAGAAAAAAAGCTGTGGAGGCTAGAAAGAGGAAGAGAGGGTCTAAGAGGACAGTATGTGCATAGAGTTGGCATAGCTGACAATTTTGCATTTACTCAGAACTGTGAAAGACAAGCAAACTACAAACACACATCTTACCAAAATCATAGCGATAAAAGTTCCAGCTCTCATATCGACCTCCTTGTTGGTGATCTTCAAGACCTTTCTCTCCATATTTATCATACTTCTTCCGTAGCTCATCATCTTTTAGTACTTCATATGCTCTATTTATTTTCAAGAAGTTTTCATGAGCATCTGGATCGTTCTATTAAAGGAAAACCACAATTATTAAATGTCTAATGTATTGCTGAAAGTTTATTTAATATTTTTAGTTATACATTTGTTTCAATGTCTCTATAACTATGAATGTTGTAAAGTTTCTCAGTGGAAGCTGCCATCAGATGGAAGCCTCCAAGCAAGACAACCAGTATTGACAATAAGGTAGAGTAGCACAGAGAAGTCAACTCACATTAGAAGATCATCTTAAAATAACTTTGAAAGTCTCAGCTTTTCTAATCACTCAAACGTGAGCTGAATTCTACACCAGACTGTCAAGCTAGCAAGTTTTCTGTTTGGTTTTTATTCTGTTTATTTTATACTTAAATATATTAGTGAATTAGATGTAGTGATTGCAATATGGTATTACAGTGCAATTTTCCCTTAAGAAAACACTTACATGCTCTCTGAGGATTTATCATTTTCCTACAGAAATAAAACTTGGGCGCGTGCTGGCCTTTGGCTCTACTTTATTTGCATCTGTCTGGTAGCACAAAACAACTGCAGCTCGGAATTCCTGTGACACAGAAGCAATCTCTACCTCCCACTCCTCTTTCCCATCCCCACTCAGGTGTGGAGAAAGTGACGGAGACAAGGTGGGCAGCCTGGGGTGGAGATGGAATATAATGTTCTCCATTAGGCCTTGGCTAGAGACGAGTGATCCTCTAGGGACAGACCAAATGCTGTAGCTAGCACAATTCAGAACAATCCTTAGGCTTCCTTTAAATATATCAAGGACCATTTTGACTTTTAGTCAGCTCCAGAATCAGGGGAGTGGAAAGTTGACTTACAACTACCTTTACATCCCTTCTCTTGGTCCTGTGCTGACTGAGAGATCTAGCTCACTAGTGTTCTATTAACTCTCTCACCTTTCCCATTATTACTTAAAAATTTGCCTTAAATTACTACATTAATGTACAGCAATATTAAAAAAAGTTATAAAGAGACTATTTTCTGCCTGATATACCTGCACAGCTGCTATTAACATTAGAGAGTTACATGCATGAATCAGTGTCATCTAAGAGTCTATAAAAATGTATGTTTAATTCTGCAGACGGTAGTCTGTTGAGAAATCTTTTACATAGTAATATTTCCATATTTTATGGAAATTATAGATACTACTTTGGAATCTTAATACTTTTGAAAGTATAAATAGAGAATCCTGTTAAAACTTATAAAGTAGCTGAGAGAGCATTTCACATACAGTTGAGAATAAGCTATTCAATTTCAAGTGGCATATCAGTTATTACTGAATTGCTCTTTGAGATAGCAAGAATCAGTCACATATAGTAGGTTACATACAGCTAATCTGTTTTTATCTTTATTGTGGGGGGAAAGGCATAATAAAATAAAGTCTTCCTAATTAGAGGCTATATACAATAACATATTCCTCAACAGTTAATGCGTGTTCAGTCACTCTTCTTTTCCCTGTTGAAATGTTAGTACTGGGTATATAGTCAAATACACATTTGCTTCCTAGACCCATATCATAAATGTTTGGTCAAAGTCCTTCTCCTTGATGTCAAATTTAACAGTATAGCATCAATGTTTGCATTTTAGGCCCCACTCCTGCAGCTTTCTCTGTGCAGGTAGATCCTTGTGTCCACATGAACCCTCACTGACATCATTGGGGCTCTCTGAGGGTGCAGGGCTCTACATGCATGGAACAAGTAGCAGGATCAGTAGCAGGACCTTTGTATTGTCCTACTCCAAGACTTCTAGTCTAATTATTCCAGCAAATCTTGAGTAACATATAGGAGAATAAAAATAAAAAATGTTTCTTTAGTGTATTTGAATTTACACTAACAGACTTCTCTTAACCAGGATAATGTCTTCAAAATTTGATCTGTCTCCTGTCTCTCCAGGGGTCCTTCCATTTCCCCTTCTCAGCCACAGGCCATCCTAGAATTTTTGCTTTCCCCTGCTCAGTTTCCAAATGGGACTGACATGACATAGCCCAGCAATATTTATTTCACAGATGCAGCTTTCTAGTAAGAACAATAATTAATAGCTAACACCAAAAGAGGCAGTGTAATTCTAAGTAAGAGAAAGCACTGGAAAAAGTGTATAACCTATCATGCCTCTCAGCTGCAATGGCTCAGTATGACTTCAGTTCAACTTGGCCATAATTTACTAATATATCCACTCTTTTACTTTTGTTTTTCTTTGCAGGACAGTCAGCTAGTCTAAACTACCGTAAGTATCATGTTATTACATCACTTCAAAAATCTAAGACAAAGATGCAAAGTTTCAAATTTGTTAAAAAGCAAATAAAAGTCCATTTTAAAGTTAACACTGGACAAATTAGCTCACAGGAACTCAAAGATTTTACTTACCTGATTTTTATCAGGATGTAACTTTAATGCCAGTTTTTTGAAAGCCTGTCTTATTTCTCTATTACTTGCTTCTTTGGATATTCCAAGTAAACTATAATAGTCCTGATCAGTGCAAACAAGAGCTACCAGACATGTTAAAACTAAAAATAATAAAGTTCTTTTCAAATCTCTAATGCAGTCTCCTTTGGATAATAAGAACTCCATTATGAAGCTATAAAAAAGTTATACAAGTTACAATTCAGACAGACTTCAAAGAGCGTATCCAATAAGTTCCAAGATGTTCAAAAGATATGGATGTTTAATTTAAGGAGTTTTCTTTAAGATTTTAGTTGTCATAATCCACAGTCACATGATAATTGCCTTGCAAAAGTTACAACCTGTAAAGAGGGGGGAAAAAGCCATTTAGTAGAGGTTTTGCTATGTTACATTGATGAGTTATTAAGAAACATTAGCAGAATGCAGCCTAACATTAGTAACAGGAAAACTCGATCAAAGTTTTGATATTTCTACTTAATTTAAGTGTTAGTGGTCATTAACTTTTATCACTCCTTCTCTGGTATGGGCTAATTTTGCAAAGCTTTACTCATATGAATAGCCTCCACTGATGGACAGTAAAGCATAGACATGTTTACCAGTTAGGAATATATTTAACTTCTGCTTGCTTTTCCTGCCTAATATTTTTTCCCTCCTAGTCTCACTCACTGAGAGGAGGAGCTATTTCTGCATGTGGGAACAAGTAGTTTAAAAGTAATTGTTTTAACATTGCACAATCTTTCATCCCAGGAGTGAAAGGTGTTTCAATTAGACACTTAAAACCCTTTAAAAATCAAAAACGAACCTAAAAACCTCCCTCATTCAAATGGCTTCAGCTAGGGTGGCGGCAGCGTCATGCAGCCTGTTGTGTACCTAGATGCACGTAACCGTGGGGGATGATCTCTATCTGTGCATAGTATAGGCGGCCTATGCAGGTTGTGTGAAACAGGCTACGAACAAAGATAGCTCCTTTAGCAGCGTAACCGGGGGATTACACAACAATGGGGAAGAAGAGAGCAGCAGCTGGGTGTGTGACAGGCTGGGGAAGGAAGGCAGAGGGCAGAACACGGGTAAACCAGGGCTAGGCACGCTAGGGGAGAGGATGCTGTTGGGGAGGTAGGATCGGGACGAGGAGAAGAGCTGGGACAGAGGGGAGGGGGGGAGGAAGGGGAGGCGCGGGGCTGGGGGGAGCGGGACGGGGACAGGGAGAGGGAAGGGGAGGCGCAGGGCTGGGGGGGGGGACCGGGACGGGGAGAGGAAGGGGAGGCGCGGGGCTGGGGGGGGGACCGGGACGGGGACCGGGAGGAGAAGGGGAGGCGCGGGGCTGGGGGGAGCGGGACAGGGACCGGGAGGAGAAGGGGAGGCGCGGGGCTGGGGGGAGCGGGACGGGGAGGGGAAGGGGAGGCGCAGGGCTGAGGGGAGCAGGACGGGGGGAGGAAGGGGAGGCGCGGGGCTGGGGGGGGAGCAGGACGGGGACAGGGAGGGGAAGGGGAGGCGCAGGGCTGGGGGCAGCAGGACGGGGACGGGGAGAGGAAGGGGAGGCGCGGGGCTGGGGGCAGCAGGACGGGGAGAGGAAGGGGAGGCGCAGGGCTGAGGGGAGCAGGACGGGGGGAGGAAGGGGAGGCGCGGGGCTGAGGGGAGCAGGACGGGGGGAGGAAGGGGAGGCGCAGGGCTGGGGGGGGAGCAGGACGGGGACGGGGAGAGGAAGGGGAGGCGCGGGGCTGGGGGGAGCAGGACGGGGAGAGGAAGGGGAGGCGCGGGGCTGGGGGGAGCAGGACGGGGAAAGGAAGGGGAGGCGCGGGGCTGGGGGGGAGCAGGACGGGGACAGGGAGAGAGGAAGGGGAGGCGCAGGGCTGGGGGGAGCGGGACGGGGAGAGGAAGGGGAGGCGCGGGGCTGGGGGGAGCGGGACGGGGAGAGGAAGGGGAGGCGCGGGGCTGGGGGGGGAGCAGGACGGGGACGGGGAGAGGAAGGGGAGGCGCGGGGCTGGGGGGAGCAGGACGGGGAGAGGAAGGGGAGGCGCGGGGCTGGGGGGAGCAGGACGGGGACGGGGAAAGGAAGGGGAGGCGCGGGGCTGGGGGGGAGCAGGACGGGGACAGGGAGAGAGGAAGGGGAGGCGCAGGGCTGGGGGGAGCGGGACGGGGAGAGGAAGGGGAGGCGCGGGGCTGGGGGGGAGCGGGACGGGGGGAGGAAGGGCAGACGCGGGGCTGGGGGGGGAGCAGGACAGGGAGAGGAAGGGGAGGCGCAGGGCTGGGGGGGAGCGGGACGGGGGGAGGAAGGTGAGGGGAAAGGGAGGCGCAGGGCTGGGGGGAGCAGCCCAGGCGGGGTGGAAGGTGGCTGAGGGCAGGGCTGGAGCGGCGGGATGCGCGGAGATGAGGCGGGTCTCCCGCCTGCTTCTTCCCCGGGCGGGCCAGGCAGGCCGCTCTTACCGGTCTGTGCGGAGCTGGGCTCCCCGGCGGGACGCGCAGGAGCCGGCAGCGGAGGAGGAGGGGTCGGCGCGGAGCAGCATGGGACGGGGGAGGAGCAAGGCGGAAACCGGAGGCAGGTCCGGCTCTGAGCCGGAGGCAGGTGGGGCTGGGCAGCTCCCGAGTCACCAAGCCGGGAGGGCTGACGTGGCCGCGGCTCCTGCGGCGGGGCCGGGGCTGGGCTCGGAGCGCGGGGAGGGCCCGAGGGGGCTTGTCAGCGCCGTTCCCTGTGCCCGGCTTCAGTGGCCGCGCGGGGCTGGGTGTCTGTGGTGTGACAGGTTGCAGAGGAGAAGCCGTGTTAGGCTGTATCTGCAGAAAGACCAGGGGTCCTTGTGGCACCTGAGGGTCCGTCTACACTACGGGATTATTCTGATTTTACATAAACCAGTTTTGTAAAACAGATTGTATAAAGTCAAGTGCACGCGGCCACACTAAGCACTTTAATTTGGCGGTGTGCATCCATAGTCCGAGGCTAGCGTCGCTTTCTGGAGCGTTGCACTGTGGGTAGCTATCCCGTAGCTGTCCCATAGTTCCCGCAGTCTCCCCAGTCCATTGGAATTTTGTGTTGCGTGCCCAATGCATGATGGTGTAAAAACAGTGTTGCGGGTGATTCTGGGTAAATGTTGTCACTCATTCCTTCCTCCTTGAAAGCAACGGCAGACAATCATTTCGCACCCTTTTTCCCTGGATTGTCCTGGCATGGCAACCATGGAGCCCGTTTTGCGTTTTGTCACTATCACCATATGTGTACTGGATGCCGCTGACAGAGGCGGTACTGCAGCGCAACACAGCAGCATTCATTTGCCTTTGCAAGATAGCAGAGACGGTTACCAGTCGTTCTGTACCATCTGCTGCTGTCATGGGTGCTGCATAACATTCTAGGGGGTGCCCCTGCAACAACCCCACCTGTTGCTTCCCTGCTCCCCTAACCCACCTGGGCTACCATTGCAGTGTCCCCCCCATTTGTGTGATGAAGTAATAAAGAATGCAGGAATAAGAAACACTGACTTGTTAGTGAGATAAAATGCGGGGGAGGCAGCCTCCAACTGCTATGATAGTCCAGGCAGGACATTAAACGGTGCGGGGGAGAGGAGCCCAGTATCCCGCTGCTATGATAGTCCAGGCAGTACAGAATCTTTTCTTTAGACATGAAAGGAAGGGGCTCAGCCCCCAGTTGCTATGATGAAAATGGTTACCAGCCGTTCTGTACCATCTACTGGGAATGACCGGGAGTCATTCCTATTTTTACCCAGGCACTCCCGGCCGACCTCACCTGAAGCAAGCCAGGAGCACTCACGGGCTGATGATGACAATGGATAGCAGTCATATTGTACCGTCTGCCACCGGGGAGGGGAGGGGAGAGGGTGCTGCTGTTCAGTGCTGCAGCATCGTATCTACCAGCAGCATGCAGTAGATATAGGGTGACATATAAAAAAGTCAAGAAATGATTTTTTTCCCTTTTCTTTCACAGGGGGGACGGGGAGGGGAGGTAAATTGACGAGCTGTACCCTGAACAACCCCGGACAATGTGTTTGACCCTACAGGCATTTGGAGCTCAACCAATAATGCAAATACTTTTCGGAGACTGCGAGGACTGTGGGATAGCTGTAGTCCTCAATCCTCCCTCCCTCCCTCCATGAGCGTCCATTTGATTCTTTGGCTTTCTGTTACTCTTGTCACGCAGCACTATGCTGAGTCCCTGCTGTGGCCTCTGTCTGGAGATTTTTTTCAAATGCTTTGGCATTTTGTCTTCTGGAACGGAGCTCTGATAGAACAGATTTGTCTGCCCATACAGCGATCAGATCCAGTATCTCCTGTACAGTCCATGCTGGAGCTCTTTTTGGATTTGGGACTGCATCGCCACCCATGCTGATCAGAGCTCCATGCTGGGCAAACAGGAAATGAAATTCAAAAGTTCACGGGGCTTTTCCTGTCTACCTGGCCAGTGCATCCGAGTTCAGATTGCTGTCCAGAGCGGTCACAATGGTGCACTGTGGGATACCGCCCAGAGGCCAATACCATCAATTTGCGGCCACACTAACCCTAATCCGATATGGTAATACCGATTTCAGCGCTACTCCTCTCGTCGGGGAAGAGTACAGAAACCAGTTTAAAGAGCCCTTTATATCAATATAAAGAGCCTCGTTGTGTGGACGGGTGCAGCGTTAAATCGATTTAACGCTGCTAAAATCGGTATAAACGTGTAGTGTAGACCAGGCCTCAGAGACTAACACATTTATCTGAGCATAAGCTTTTGTGGGCTCCAGCCCACTTCATCGGCTGCATAGCATGGACCATACAGTAAGAAGATATTTGTACATACAGAGAACACGAAAAGGTGGAAGTATCCAAACCAATGGTAAGAGGCTAATTAATGAAAATGAGCTAAGTTAAGTATCCGCTCAGCTTTTTGTCAACTGTCTGAAACGAGCCATCTTGATTATCACTACAAAACTTTTTTTTCTCCTGCTGATGATAGCTCATCTTAATTAATTAGCCTCTTAGAATTGGAATGGCAACTTCCACCTTTTCATGTTCTCTGTACGTATATATAACTTCTTACTGTGTTCCATTCTATGCATCCGAAGAAGTGGGTTGTAGCCCACGAAAGCTTATGCTCAGATAGTCTCTAAGGTGCCACAAGGACTCCTGTTCTTTTTGTGGTGTAACAGTGATCCCCCCCAGCCTGGTATAAAATCTCCAGGGCCAGGGAGAGAGATTTGGGGTTGGGGCTGGGAGCGCCTTCTGGCATAGGTGTAGTTTGACTTTTACTGGGTGAGGGGAGAGAGCTGTGAGGAGAGTGCCACTCACTTCAGCAGGCCACCCAGCCTGTCTTGGTTGATGGAGGTGAGGGAGTTGCAACCAAAACTTATAAAGGTGGGGGGGAAGGGCTCAGCTCAGCGAGGGTAGCTGGAGCTGTGTGGGCAGTGGTGGTAGCTCTATGTGCAGGCAGTGGGGGTAGCTGGAGCAGCATGGGGGCAGAGGGTAGCTCGGTGCAGGCAGCAGGGGTAGCTGGAGCTGTATGGGTCAGGGTGGTAGCTCAGGGTGCAGGCAGTGGGGGTAGCTGGGACTGTGTTTAGGCGGGAGGGAGTAGTTGGGACTGTGTGGGTGGGGGTAGATCAGGGTGCAGGGAGAAGCTGTTGTGCGGGCAGGGGGTAGCTCTTGAAAAGGGGTAGCTAGGGACTGTGTGCCAGGAAGGCCTCCCACCACCGAAGTCAGCTGCATGAGCAGTCAAAGGGGGCTCGGAGCTGAGGAGAAGCCACAACCCCAGGCAGGCACCAGCGGCAGGAGGAGGATATGGGGGAACACTGTGGCTGCCCGCTGCATGGCGCCAGCTGGAGAAACAGTCAGCTCACTTGGCTGCAGTTTCCGGACTCCGACATAACCAAGGGGCGGGTCCTTAGGGACCTGGGGGAGAGACGGAGATGGGGGATGGGGTGGAGCTGTCCTGAGGACTTCCCCGCTCTGGGTAAGTGTGACATTCCCCTGTGTTATCTGGACCAGTGATCTGCTGGGTCACTCCAACTCTCGACTCTGGGAGCCAGCCTTATCCTCTGCTGTGAGAACCCCCACTCCCAGGCTGTTCACGCACAGCCTCTAGCATGTAAGCTGCTCCCAGTTACGTGAGTGAGCACTTTTGGCCAGCTGCTGCTTGGATTGTGCAACCAAATGACACTAGCCAATATCTCCAGTCCTAGGTACTACCCTAGGACCTTCTGTCTTGCAGTGTCCAGTTTTGCTCACTGATCGCTACAAACTTGTATGGGTTTGTCAATTTAACAAAGAAATTGATATGTACCAGGCTTGTTATCCTAAGGGGAGTCTCTTACATGCTTATGACCAGGTAAAATAAACAAACAGATTTATTAACTATAAAAGATAGATTTTAAGTGATTATAAATCAAAGCACAAGAAGTCAGATTTGGTCAAATGAAATACAAGCAAAACGGATTCTAAGCTGATCTTAACACTTTCAGTGCCCTTCCAAACTTTGATCAGCGCTTCAGTTGCTTGGTGGTGGTGTTTGTAGATGGAAGTGGAAGAGAGACAGCATGGCAAACATCTCTCTCTTTCATCATGTTCTTTCTTCTTTCTTGGCTTTGCCACGCCCCCCTCTCCCCCTTCAGAGTCAGGTGAGCATTATCTCATCGCAGTCCCAAATTGACCAAGGGAAGGGGGTAACTCACTTGAGAGTCCAACAGATGCTTTGTTGCTGCCTAGGCCAGTGTCCTTTGTTCCTGTGAGGCTGGGCTGGGTTCGTCCCATACATGCCCTGATGAGGTGTGAACTTACCCTCATGCTCCTGTAGAATTTTGCCTAGGCTTGTTTTAAGCCATTAAGACACCTTTTCATCCTCATAACTATATACATGAAATTACAACCTATAACAGGCCTGCACAATTCATAAAGCGGTGAGGGCCATATTACTCCAAAGAAAACAGCTGAAGGCTGAAAACCCCTGACCTGGCCAACGCCCCCCCTCCAGCGCTGCCCAGCCCCGCTGAAACACGCCCCCCCTCAGCACTGCCCAGCCCCCTCCAAACACTGCCGAAGGTTGTATTCTTTCGGGACGGCTAAGATTTTGCGACACAGGAGGCACAGTATTTTGTCTTTGGAAACAGTACATAAGTATTTATTCATCCATTCGGTGCTGAAAACTCTGTGCTCTGATTCTGTGTTTCTTTTCACTCATGATGTCCATTATGAAGCTGAAGATTTTGTTGAATAAATTCACACACAAGGGAAACGCTCACAGTCACACACAGAGAGGAGACATCTCACGGTGCATGGCACACTAACAAGGCACTGATGGTGTATGGAAGCGTGCAGAGGGGGAAAGAAACAGTGCGCATAGGGTGACCAGATCACAGCAGTAAAATTGGACCTGCTCGGCCCCACCATTACATCCCTCTTCAACCTCCCAGGAGTCACTGTATTACTGCACACAGCAGTACCAAAAATTAAAATACTGAAAATGGATGCCCCCCTCCAGCCACTGACTCACCACTTGCCTCCTCACTCCCGCAATATAAAGCCTTGCTGCCACTGCCTGCCCACTTGGTTCGTCGTCCCCCCATGAAATAAGGGGAGGGGAAAAGGGACAGTTTGAAGGGATTTTCTGGGGCTGTGAACTAAGGGGAGGGGAAAGGGGGCACTGTCAAGGGATTGGATGTGACCGTCCAACACACAAACACAGGGGCTGCAGGCAGCCCAGTGGGTCGGGGGGCAGTGTGATAGGGGCTGGGGAGGGGGAAGGTCCCTGGACCGGGGAAGGGGGCAGCAGTTGGGGCAGGGCATGTGCAACACCCCCCACCCCCCACACACACCCCTCTCCCCCCCTGGGATTTCTTGGCTGCCCACAGACAGTTCAACTCCCCCCTCATCACTACGGAGGCTGTCGTGGGACCAACCAGTGCAGTACCTGCCCTACCCCCAACTGAAAGGGGGGGTGGGGGGGGTCTAAGCCCAGTCCCCCCCCCCAAGCTGCAGCTCGAGCCCAGGCCAGGTGCCTCTCCCCTTGCTCGGCACTTACCAGCTCTGCCTCGTGCCCAGCGCTTCCCGCCTCAGTGGGCGCCGGAAGTGAAGCACCTGCTGTACGGCAGGCAGGGGGAGCGGGAGACAGAGACACGTGTGGTTCTGGCCACTAAGGCAGTTGGAGCATGGGAAATGCTCAGTGACATAGCTGGAGGGGTGATTCATGAAGAGGATGCTGTGGTCAATGGGATGAGAGAAGATCTGTAGACTGAAAATGAGAGACTGCATGATGGCATGCAACCACAGGAAGGGGTATTGATCTTGAGATGTAATTCCCAGACTGACCAGGAGAAGGTGCCAGACAAGCAGTGAGTAGTGCACCCTGTGACACATTTGTATTAGCCTGGTTTATTGTTGTATCTTATGCTGTAATAGTTGAATGCTGCTGTTCAACTATTTACAGTCTTAGTAAGGAGAGAATTTTAAAAGTGACTTACTTGCATCACTTTTTTATTTCCTTGTTTATCTGCCAAAAGGAAATCATTGAAAGAGTCTGCAAAAGTTTGGCATGCTATTGTACAAATGAATCATGTTCACATATTTTTAATGAACAGAAAAAAATATAGCCAGCTAAAGTAGCTCATTAATTTAAAAAAACGGATGCTAACAATTATTTTTTAAGAAAGGTCAAAACTATTTTCTTTCAAAAGTTTTTTCCATTTTTCTCCTGTTAAAATGATCCATAGTCTCCTAACTTGTGCTCTGGGTCATCAAATAGGCTTAACCTTTACCGTGCTGAAATTGTAAAACAACTCTTTTACTGCCTGTGAAGACCTTTAATAAATAAACTAGCTTTTTATAAGCATCTTGCAATTTAGTAAAACTATTGACTGTTCTAGAAATTTAGTGTGCACTTGCACTCAGTGTGTGTCATAATGTGTAGAAATACAGCATTCTGAATGTCCATTCAAATCCTCTTAACATGTTTCATTTTTAATATGTGACTAATATTGGCAAATTGTCCCATGAGACCTGTTGATGTTGAATGTCACCGATTTGAAGCATACTTTCAAATGTCATGCATTGTACATATGTGTGCAGTTTTCAGCTGGCTGGCATTTGTCCCATAATGCCGTAAGAGCTTCCTAATTGCTTTAAGATTGCACAACTTTAATTTCAATATTCATTTTTATGACTAGTAAAGCATTAGAAGTAAATACAGTGATTACGTCTTTTGGATCAGAGAGAACTAACATAAGAAGAATAACCTATTAGTGATAAAATCTCCCCTCCCCCAAATGTTAGTATATTAGGGCCACATTTTTAGCATGGCACCACTCCCTTTATAGTTAATGGGGGCTGTGTGTCTACTTTTCAGTGCACTTAGTATTGAAAGCTTACAGTAAAATATCACAATGTGAACTTGACTGTGGTCTTTGGCCTCCTATTCGGCTACTGTATCTAAATGTTTCACCAGGGAGTCAAAGTAGCACATGAATGGTGCTTCAGACTGCTTAATTCTCTCACATATGCTTAATATGTGTTTTTTGTAGGATGACATAATATAATGGTTTCATGTCAGATCAAGGCTTACTTAACTTTTTAAGACCATGTCTGCACTACAAACTTTGAATTATGTCAGTGTAAAGGCACTGCAGTTAGTGTATGCTCAGGCGTGTTGGTCCCTTCTGTCAGTGCTGCATGTACTCACCAGGAATGCTTGTGTTAACACAAGTGCAGTGTACATTGGGTAGGTATACCAGCATGTCGTGGGCCACCCTCTCGCACAATGCCTTTTGGGGAATTCTCACAATGTGTTGTGGGTCACACATGAGTCACACCAGGAGAGCTGAGAGCAAGGGGTCAAGTTCCCATCATTGTGCATTATACATCCCATAATACCATTCCTATCCCATAATTTCCTCACCTTTTAAAAAAAAAACCCCACACAGCGCTTGTCACTGACAGAAGCGTGTAGCCCACACAATTCTGCACTAGTGTCATGAACACTGTGAATACAGGACAAATGATCCTCTCCTCTGGTATTGGCATAGTCACAGGAAGTACTACAACAAGGGATGTGACAACATTTTTGAGGACAAATTGCTAAAGGACATAGCAAAAAATAATTCAGAGTTGGTGGTAGCTTTCATGGAGCAGCTGCAGACGGTGGAGAGCTGCTTCTGGGCCTAAGAAGCAAGCCCTTACTGGTGGGATCACATCAAAATGCAGGTATGGAAATACGAGCACTGGTTATAGAACTTTCTGATGCAAAAGAGCATGTTCCTGGATCTGTTTGAGGAGCTTGCCCCTTCCCCTCCAGCTCATGGAGACTAGAATGAGAGCTGCTTTGACAGCTCAGAAGTGAGTGGCAATAGCATTGTGGAAGCTTGCAATGCTGGATTGCTATCAGTCAGGGGAAATCATTTTGGAGTTGGAAAATCCACAGAGGGGGGGTTATTGTCATGCAAGTGTGTAGGGCTGTTAGTTATATCCTACTACACAGGACTGACTCTAACAATGTGCACGACATCATGGATAGATTTGCAGCTATGGGGTTCCTGAACTGTGGTGGAGCATTAGATCGCATGTATATCCTTATTTTAACCCCAAGCCACCTTGCCACAAACAACAGTAACAGAAAGGGCTTCTCTTCCATCATTTGAATAACCATAGTGGATCACTGGGAATGCTTCACTGATATCAATGTGGGCTGCTCAGGGAAGTGCATGATGCTAATTTCTTTAAGGACACAAGTCTGTTCAGGACGTGCAAGTAGGGACACTTTTTCCAGCTGACATTACCATTGACAATGTTGAAATGCCAGTTGTGATCTTGGGAACCCAGCTTAAACCTGGCTGACAAACCTGTGCACCAGCCACCTTGACAATACTAGAGAAAGAATCAGTTGCTCAGGTGCAGAATGACAGTGGGATGTGCTTTCAGTAGATTGAAGGGATGCTTAGATCTCTGTGAGAAAAATACCCAGTGGTTATAGCTTCCTGTTGTGTCCTGCATAATACCTGTGAGGCAAAGGGGTAGAAGTTGCTGCCAGGGTGAAGGTGGAATGGCTGGCTGCTGGATTTGGATAGCTAGACAGAGGCTGTTAGGAGAACTCAGTGCAGAGCTGTGTGGCTGAAGAAGGCCTTGGAAGAGCACTTTTATGGTCAACCACAGTTATGTGCTCGATCTGTGCCCTGATGTTTTGAAGGGATGGTTAGGAACTGTCATGCTTGGTGTATGTTTATGTATATCACACTCTTTTAATGAATCTATGAATTATACAGTGATTAAGGTAAATTTATAATTCTACTGTTCTTCATTGAACCTATGAGTTCTGTGATCCTGTACTATTACAATTAATGTGTGCTCTGAGTAGCACTAGGCATTCTGCAGTATATTATGAAGTAATAAAGATATTTTTATTTCCAAAAAATAAAAATGTATTGAGTACCAAAACAGTGCAAAACATTAATGTGCAATTAAAGACCAATACACTGCAAACTTATAATATTTACAGAACAGAACTTTAAAGTTAGAAAGGTAGAAAACATTAGTGTCCATTTCAGTCCATTTCTGCCAAACATACACCAACCATGGCCATTACAGGTCAGTGCACCCTCAAAGCCGCAACAGCAGCAGCTACAGATAAAACAGATGGCTGTATCATTGTGTTTACAGTCAGAATGGAAAGTAAAAGGTAGACTTCAGAATTCCCTTCCCTTATTCCAGTCAAGAGTTTTAAATAAAACAAGTTTATTGACACTTCAGCTTTGGAGTGCCTCTTTACAGCACCGTTCTCCAGTTGCAGCTGTGGTGAGCGTGGCCTGCTGTTGGCAAGGGCATATGGGAAATGAAGAGGGAATATTTTGGTTGCATAAAAATATAAAATGTCATCCCTAATTTCTGTGTATCTGAATACAGAGCAATGGCACTAAGTAATGGTGCTATTTTCCACAGGCAGTGGTGATATCTCACTTCTGAGGATCACAAAGACACAGAGCACAACTGCTGCTGGCATCCTGAAGCTGCCTGGGCCTGTATGCCTTAGCCTGTGTCGAGGCTGAATCCCCACTCTGTCACTGTGAGTGTAGGGTGGGGGCCCAAAAGGATTTTAAAAAATACTACTTGCCACTCCAGGCTTGTACTAAACTCCCAAGGTTACAGCTTCTCTCTGACCTTAGCTTGGTAAATGCTGCCACCACACAAATGCAAAAAATCCCCTTTGAACCCAGGAAGGAGCACTTGGGAATTCCTCCCTGTGGAGTACCCTCAAGCCCTTTTAATCCACCCCCCCCCCAGGGAAGAGCTGAGAAAGAAACAAAGGTTTGATTAACTGATAGCCGCAGCTAATTTCAACATGCACAAACCTCTTAGGACACCAAAAATCCAATCCTGTTCTTAGAAAAGGTAAATTTTATTAAAAACAAAAAGGAAAAAATGCATCTGGAACTTGGGCTTTTTGCTAGATCTTAAAAGAAACAATTATAAAAATTAAGCACCCAACAGTTTTCTTGGGGGTTCAGCTTAAAGGTTACAAGCAAACAAAAGCATCTGGGGTTAGCACAGAGGAGATCTACAAGCCAAAATAAAAGAAGCCTGACTGTGTCTAGCTAAACATTCTGATCTACTTACACATTTGGAGTTCAGGTAAGTAGTTCTAGGCACGATCTGGTGATTTATGGTCATACCTGGCTTAAGCTGCGTATAGCATGGCTGCTCTGTCCCTCCAGTGCAGAGAACAACAGACAAAGGGGAAGTTTCTTTCCCAAATTTAAAACTTCTAGCTTTCCCATTGGCTCTTTTGGTCAGGGGCCCACTTCCCCCGCCTCCCCTTTTTACTTGCTTTACCTGTAAAGGGTTAAAAAGTCCCTCAGGTAAAGAACAGACTCCAAGAGGGATTTTACAGCTAACTGGCTGGCTGGGTGTCCATCAAAGGGAGCTATCCCCTACTTTATTTATCACAGCCTATTTACTGCGGTGGTGCCTGCCAAAGTCATTGTGGAGTGGCATGGGAAAATCCTCTACCACAGAAGACAAAATAAAGCAACCCATCCATAGAAACCTTTGGGAGAGGATCGCAGAGTGCTTTTATGAAAGTTTCATCAAGGTCTCTCAGGAGGATACAAAGCACATCCCTATGTAATATGTAAACAAAGTGTTCCATATCTTCCCCCTCCCCCTTCCCTTCCTGCCTAAGCTTACAGGAAAATGAAAAGCAGATAACTCTATCTCTGTTTGTTGCAGCTCTACTTTTTCTTGCAAGAGTGAAACCATGAAAGTAAATACCTATGTCCTGCTAACTTGGGGTTGGGTCGGGTGCCATCTTCACACAGAAACACTTTAAGGGAAAATGAAATGCACACACTTACGCACAGTTCCTTCCTTGAATTAGGCTCATCTGTGCTCAGCTGGTGGGACTGACTAGATACTGGTTTAGTCTCAAAGATCCTGGCTCACAGTATAGCTGGGCTCCTCCTCCCTTCCCCCACCATGTCTCCTTCCTCCTTATTGTTCAGAGGAGGGGACTCTCTTTCAGGCTCCAATTGAGGTAGCCATAATGGCCTTGGGGGTGCTGGTGGGGTGTCATAAATAGATAGTTAAGGGTTAATGTCTCTCTTACCTGTAAAGGGTTAACAAACAGGGACCCCAAACACCTGACCAGAGGACCAATCAGAAGACAAGATACTTTTAAATCTCATGGGAGGGAATCCTTTGTTTGTGGGTTTGGGGTTTGGCTTTGTTCTCTCTGGGTCCTGGATGGGACTAGAGGTGCAACCAGGTTTCTGCCAATCTCCCTGCTACAGTCTCTTATCTATTTAGAATTGTGAGTAAGAAAAGGCAGTCATAGTCTTTTAATTTGGTTTTTTTTTATTTACATATGTGTACTTGTTGGAAGTAGCTTAAATTGTGTTTCTGCTGGAGAAAGTTTCTTTCTATTGTTTATAAGTTGAAAGACCCTGTAACTGTTTACCATCTAAAGTGCAGAGATAAACCTTTTACTTTTTTCTTTCTTTTTTATTAAAAGTTTTGCTTTTAAGACCTGTTTAATTTTTTTTTCCTAGTTAAAATTCAAGGGAATTGGTGAGGAGAAGGGAAGGATAAATTTTCTCTTTGTGTTATATTCATGCAGCTTGTATTGCCTCTGGGTGAGCGGGGAAGGTAACACTCCTCTCGGTGTGGTGATTCAAAAAGTTGAATCAGGCGATCTCCTAGTGTTCCCAGGGCGGGAAGGAGCTGGGAGGAAGAAGGGAGGGGGGAGGGAATGGCTTATTTCCCTTTGTTGTGAGACTCAAGGAATCTGGGTCTTGGGGTCCCCTGGGAAGGTTTTGGGGGGACCAGAGGGTATCAGGCCCTAAAAATTCCTGATTGGTGGCAGCCTATCAGATCTAAGCTGGTAATTAAGCTTAGGGGAATTCATGCTAGCACCCATATTTTGGACGCTAAGGTCCAGAATTGGGAATTATACTTGACATGGGGTTGTCATAACCGTAGTCCCAGATTTGGACCTTAGCGTCCAAAATATGGGGGTTAGCATGAAAACCTCCAAGCTTAGTTACCAGCTTGGACCTGGTACCTGCTGCCACCACCCAAAAAATTAGAGTGTTTTGGGGCACTCTGGTCCCCCTGAAAAACCTTCCCTGGGGACCCCAAGACCCAAATCCCTTGAGTCTCACAACAAAGGGAAATACTCCTTTTTCCCTTCCCCCCTCCAGGTGCTCCTGGAGAGATACACAGACACAAGCTCTGTGAAACTACACAGAGTGACTCCCCCTCTCTGTTCCCAGTCCTGGAAACAAAAAGTATTTCCCTCTTCCCTCAGAGGGAATGCAAAATCAGGCTAGCAAATCCAACACACAGATTGCCCCCTGATTTCTTCCTCCCACCAATTCCCTGGTGAGTACAGACTCAATTTCCCTGAAGTAAAGAAAAAACTCCAACAGGTCTTAAAAGAAAGCTTTATATAAAAAGAAAGAAAAATACATACAAATGGTCTCTCTGTATTCAGGTGATAAAATACAGGGTCGATTGCTTAAAAGAATATTGACTAAACAGCCTTATTCAAAAAGAATACAAATCAAAGCACTCCAGCACTTATATTCATGCAAATACCAAAGAAAAGAAACCATATAACTTACTATCTGATCTCTTTGTCCTTACACTTAGAAACAGAAGACTAGAAAGTAGAAACTACTTCTCCAAAGCTCAGAGAAAGCAGGCAGACAGACAAAAGACCTCAGACACAAAATTCCCTCCACCCAAAGTTGAAAAAATCCGGTTTCCTGATTGGTCCTCTGGTCAGGTGCTTCAGGTGAAAGAGACATTAACCCTTAGCTATCTGTTTATGACACGCCCCCCAAATTGCAGACAGTGGGGAAGCTCACTGGCGGCGATTTCCTTCTAGAACTTTAAAATAAACAGATTACTACAACACATGCACCTTTACATATACTACTAAGTATATAACTAACAGACTTCTACATTTTAAGAACACTTTTTAACTACTGGATTCTGGGAAACTCTCACGGGAGAGTGCATCAGCTACTTTGTTAGAAGCTCCTGTGATGTGCTGAATTTCAAAATCAAAATCTTGGAGAGCTAAACTCCAACGAAGAAGTTTCTTGTTGTTCCGCTTGGCAGTATGAAGCCACTTTAGTGCAGCATGGTCAGTTTGTAGTTGGAACCGCCGTCCCCAAACATATGGGCGTAGCTTTTCCAGGGCGTACACAATGGCATAGCATTCCTTTTCACTGACTGACCAGTGACTTTCCCTCTCAGACAGTTTCTTGCTGAGAAACACGACAGGATGGAAGTTGTGATCTGTTGCTTCCTGCATGAGCACTGCTCCTATACCACGCTCAGATGCATCTGTGGTTACTAGGAATGGCTTGTCAAAGTCCGGGGCCCTGAGCACAGGGTCAGACATGAGCATCGCCTTAAGCTGGGTAAAGGCCTTTTGACACTCATCAGTCCACTTAACGGCATTTGGCTGGGTCTTTTTGGTTAGGTCGGTCAATGGGGCAGCGATTTGGCTGTAGTGTGGTACAAATCGCCTGTAGTATCCGGCCAAGCCTAAGAAGGATTGGACCTGCTTCTTGGACCGTGGGACAGGCCACTTTTGGATAGCATCCACCTTGGCCTGTAGGGGGTTTATGGTTCCTCGACCCACCTGGTGCCCCAGGTAAGTCACTCTGTTTTGGCCTATTTGACACTTTTTGGCCTTAACAGTTAGTCCTGCCTGCCTGATGCGCTCAAAGACCTTTTCCAGGTGTAGTAGGTGTTCGGGCCAGGAGTCTGAAAAAATGGCCACATCATCGAGGTAGGCAACTGCAAATTCTCCCAGTCCAGCTAGTAGACCATCTACCAGCCTCTGGAAGGTGGCGGGTGCATTTCGAAGGCCGAAAGGAAGGACATTGAATTCATACACCCCCGCATGGGTGACGAATGCTGACTTCTCCTTGGCAGGTTCATCTAGCGGTACTTGCCAGTACCCCTTGGTTAAGTCTATTGTAGAGATGAACTGGGCACGTCCCAACTTCTCCAATAGCTCATCGGTACGTGGCATTGGATAGTTGTCCGGACGAGTTACAGCATTTAGCTTACGGTAGTCCACGCAAAAGCGTATTTCCCCATCTGGTTTGGGTACCAGAACCACTGGAGATGCCCATGCACTGGTAGATGGGTGGATTATACCCATCTGTAGCATGTTCTGGATCTCCCGTTCTATAGCAGCTTGGGCATGAGGAGACACCCGGTAGGGTGGGGTTCTGATTGGGTGAGCATTACCTGTATCAATGGAGTGGTATGCCCGTTCAGTCCGTCCTGGGGTGACTGAGAACAATGGGGCGAAGCTAGTGCACAGCTCCTTGATTTGTCGCCGCTGCAGACGTTCCAGGGTGGTTGAGAGGTTCACCTCTTCCACGCCACTGTCTTTTTTCCCGTCGTAGTAGACACCGTCAGGCCACTCAGCATCATCTCCCTGGACTGTAAACTGACAAACCTGTAAGTCTCTGGAATAGAAAGGCTTGAGAGAATTAACATGGTACACTTTAGGCTTTAGTGAGGAATTGGGAAATGCTATGAGGTAGTTTACAGCTCCCAGGCGCTCTTGGACCGTGAATGGCCCTTCCCATGATGCTTCCATCTTATGGGCCTGTTGCGCCTTCAAGACCATAACCTGGTCTCCTACCTTGAAGGAACGTTCTCTGGCATGTCTGTCATACCAGGCCTTTTGCTCTTCTTGAGCATCCTTTAGGTTCTCTCTAGCAAGGGCTAAAGAGTGTCGGAGGGTGCTTTGTAGGTTGCTTACAAAGTCCAGAATGTTAGTTCCTGGAGAAGGCGTAAACCCCTCCCATTGCTGCTTCACCAACTGTAATGGTCCCTTAACCTCGTGACCATACACAAGTTCAAATGGTGAAAACCCTAAACTGGGATGTGGTACAGCCCTGTAGGCAAACAGCAACTGCTGCAACACTAGGTCCCAATTATTGGAGAATTCGTTGATGAATTTTCGTATCATGGCCCCCAAAGTTCCATTGAACCTTTCCACCAGGCCATTGGTTTGATGGTGGTACGGGGTGGCAACTAAGTGATTCACCCCATGAGTTTCCCACGGTTTTTCCATGGTCCCTGCCAGGAAATTAGACCCTGAATCTGTAAGGATGTCGGAGGGCCAACCTACCCTGGCAAAGATGTCTGTTAAGGCCAGGCACACAGTGTTAGCCCTGGTGTTGCCTAGAGCTACTGCTTCTGGCCATCGGGTAGCAAAGTCCACTAAAGTCAGTACGTACTGCTTTCCTCTGGGCGTCTTTTTTGGGAAAGGGCCCAGAATATCCACAGCTACTCGCTGAAATGGGACCTCAATTATGGGGAGTGGCTGGAGAGGGGCCTTGACCTGGTCTTGAGGCTTTCCCACTCTTTGGCATACCTCACAAGACCGGACATACTTGGCAACATCCTTGCCCATCCCCTCCCAGTGGAAGGACTTCCCCAACCGGTCCTTGGTTCTGTTCACCCCAGCATGGCCACTGGGATGATCATGGGCTAAGCTTAAGAGCTTCCCCCGGTACTTAGTTGGAACCACCAACTGTTTTTGCGGCTGCCATTCTTCCCGGTGTCCACCAGAAAGAATTTCCTTGTATAAAAGTCCTTGGTCTATAACAAACCGGGATCGATTAGAAGAGCTGAGAGGCGGTGGGGTGCTCCGTGCCGCCGCCCAAGCTTTCTGAAGGCTGTCATCTGCTTCCTGCTCAGTCTGGAACTGTTCCCTTGAGGCTGGGGTCACCAGTTCTTCCTCAGACTGTGGACTTGGGCTTGGTCCCTCTGGAAGCGATGTAGGTGATGGGGTTGTTTCCGTTGCTGGTGAACCGCTCTCCGCTGGTGCACCTGAGGGTATTTCAGGCTCTGGCTGAGCCTTTTGGGTATGGCTGTCTGTTGCTTCTGCCAGTTGTGGCTCGCTGGCGCCCACTGGCGTTGAGTTTGAAGATGGGGTTGCAATCGCTGGTGCTGGTTGCTGTTTCAGTTCCGGGCCTGGGACTGGAGGTGCTGTGGCTGTTTCAGTGGTTGGCATGGAATCTGGGTCCACTACCTCTGTCTGGGTCTCTGGTAACCCAGACGGGGCGTCTGTGGACGGTTCAGGAACAGGAATGGGTCTGGAAGCTTGCCTGGTTTGGCTACGTGTAACCATTCCCACTCTCTTGGCCCGCCTCACCTGGTTGGCCAAGTCTTCCCCCAGTAGCATGGGGATAGGATAATTGTCATAGACTGCAAAAGTCCACATTCCTGACCAGCCTTTGTACTGGACAGGCAGTTGAGCTGTAGGCAAGTCTACAGCTTGTGACATGAAGGGGTAAATTGTAACTTTGGCCTTTGGGTTGATGAATTTGGGGTCAAGGAAGGATTGGTGGATAGCTGACACTTGTGCCCCCGTGTCTCTCCACGCAGTAACCTTCTTTCCGCCCACTCTCAAATTTTCCCTTCGCTCCAAGGGTATTTGAGAGGCATCTGGGCCTGGGGATCTTTGGTGTGATGGTGGTGTAATGAATTGCAGTCGCATGGTGTTCTTGGGACAGTTGGCCTTGATATGTCCCAGTTCATTACACTTAAAGCATCTTCCATCTGATGGGTCACTGGGCCGAGGTGAGTTACTGGAGACTGGTGAGGTGGAAGAGTAGGTTGTCTGTGGCTTTACGTGGGTAGTATGTGGGGTCTTTGGCTGTCCTCGGTTGTAGGGTTTATGGTCTGTGTGCCCCCTGGGGTAATCGTTCCCCTTGACAGTAGCTTTCTTGCTTTCTGCCAGTTCCATCCATTTGGCTCCAATCTCCCCCGCCTCAGCGAGATCTTTGGGTTTTCCATCTTGTATGTACCGTGTGATGTCTTCAGGAACACCATCCAAGAACTGCTCCATTTGTATGAGGAGGTGTAGTTCTTCCAAGGTTTGAACGTTGTTTCCTGTTATCCAGGCCTCATAGTTTTTTGCAATGTAGTAGGCGTGTTTGGGAAATGACACCTCTGGTTTCCACTTTTGGGTTCTGAAGCGCCGACGGGCATGATCTGGGGTTATCCCCATTCGGTATCTGGCCTTGGTTTGAAAAAGTTTATAGTCATTCATTTGCTGCTTAGGCATTTCAGCTGCCACCTCTGCTAAAGGTCCACTGAGCTGTGACCTTAATTCTACCATGTACTGGTCTTCGGGGATGTTGTACCCAAGACAGGCTCTTTCAAAATTTTCCAAGAAGGCCTCGGTGTCATCCCCTGCCTTGTAGGTGGGAAATTTCCTGTGCTGTGGAGCAATAATTGGCGCCGGGTTGTTAGGGTTGGCTGGCACATGCAGCCCAGCTTTCGCCAAGTCCAGTTCATGTTTTCTCTGTTTTTCCTTCTCTTCATTTTCTTTTTGTTGTTTTTCCATTTCTCGGCGGTGGGCGAACTCTTCTTCTTCTAGTTTTCTTTTGTGTGCTGCCTGTTTGATTTGTTCTTCTCTTTCTTTCATCTCCATCTCTTTTTGTTTTATTTCCAGTTCCTGTTTGTGTTTTTCCATCTCTCGCCTGTGTTCAGCTTCTTTGATTTGTTCTTCGGCCTCAATTTTTGCCTCAGAAGTCATGGTTCCTGTTTTCTTGTGTTGGGGTGCCCTCCGGTGTTTATCTTCTGAACTGCAGGTTCTCTGTTGCCTCCTGAAGTCTGCCTAGCAACAATGCTTCTTTCCCTTTCTCTCTCTAGCTAATGTTCAATGAAAGGAAACCAGAAAAACCACTTTATTTGCATGCATATAGTGCTGGTAATGACTCTCAATGGGAGTGCTATTGTGTGACAAAAGACCCTTAACAGTCTGGTAATGGCTTCTTGCTTATTATGCAAGCCACAAACTGCCAGAGAGAGCAGAAAAAAAAATTCTCTCTGGTTCCCTTTTAAAACCAAACTGTTTCTCTCTGCTAAAAAGCCCTTAGCAGAGAAAAGAAAAATATAATATTCCTACTGGCTTCTGGATTCTGTCTATATCCCAACCGCTGCTACACCATGTCATAACCGTAGTCCCAGATTTGGACCTTAGCGTCCAAAATATGGGGGTTAGCATGAAAACCTCCAAGCTTAGTTACCAGCTTGGACCTGGTACCTGCTGCCACCACCCAAAAAATTAGAGTGTTTTGGGGCACTTGGTCCCCCTGAAAAACCTTCCCTGGGGACCCCAAGACCCAAATCCCTTGAGTCTCACAACAAAGGGAAATACTCCTTTTTCCCTTCCCCCCTCCAGGTGCTCCTGGAGAGATACACAGACACAAGCTCTGTGAAACTACACAGAGTGACTCCCCCTCTCTGTTCCCAGTCCTGGAAACAAAAAGTATTTTCCTCTTCCCCCAGAGGGAATGCAAAATCAGGCTAGCAAATCCAACACACAGATCGCCCCCTGATTTCTTCCTCCCACCAATTCCCTGGTGAGTACAGACTCAATTTCCCTGAAGTAAAGAAAAAACTCCAACAGGTCTTAAAAGAAAGCTTTATATAAAAAGAAAGAAAAATACATACAAATGGTCTCTCTGTATTCAGGTGATAAAATACAGGGTCGATTGCTTAAAAGAATATTGAATAAACAGCCTTATTCAAAAAGAATACAAATCAAAGCACTCCAGCACTTATATTCATGCAAATACCAAAGAAAAGAAACCATATAACTTACTATCTGATCTCTTTGTCCTTACACTTAGAAACAGAAGACTAGAAAGTAGAAACTACTTCTCCAAAGCTCAGAGAAAGCAGGCAGACAGACAAAAGACCTCAGACACAAAATTCCCTCCACCTAAAGTTGAAAAAATCCGGTTTCCTGATTGGTCCTCTGGTCAAGTGCTTCAGGTGAAAGAGACATTAACCCTTAGCTATCTGTTTATGACAGGGGTCTCCTCCAAATATGACATACAGCTCACTGTAAAAGCATTAGGTCTGCAGATCTGCACTAGATTGATTAGTGGCCTCCCTTGGTCTTGCAGAAAGCCTGCTGCAGTGCCTTTGCTTTCATGTGGCTCTGTGGCTGATCCCTGTTGTCCCCCTTTGCCTGCATCCCTATTGCAATATTTCTGTAGATGTCCACATTTCAGCAACTACACTGTAGTTGTTCCTACACAGCCTCTTCTCCCCACAGGCCCAATACCTCCTGTCTACTCCAGGCAGGCACATGTAGCCGATGTGGTCAGTTGCATGCAACAGAGAAGAGCTGCTAGGTGTTGTCATGGTATAACCCCCACTCTGAACCTTAGCGTCCAAAAGATGGGGTACCAGCATGAATCCCCCTAAGCTTAATTACCAGCTTAGATCTTGTAGTGCTGCCATCAACCAGGACTTGGAGTGCCTGGTACACTCTGGTCCCCCCAAAACCTTCCCTGGGGACCCTAAGACCCAGACCCCCTGGATCTTAACACAAGGAAAGTAAACCCTTTCCCCCACCGTTGCCTCTCTCAGGCTTTCCCTCTCTGGGTTACCCTGAAAGATCACTGTGATTCAAACTCCTTGAATCTAAAACAGAGAGGAGTGCACCTTGCCCCCTCCTCTTCCCCCCTCCCCAAGAGATAATACAGATTCAAGCTCCATGAATCTAAAACAGAGGGATTCCACCTTACTGCCTCCCTTCTCTCTCCCTGTCTCCCACCAATTCCCTAGTGAGTACAGACTCACTTCCCTTGAGCCTCAACAAGGGGAAAAAATCAATCAGGTCTTAAAAAAGAAAAACTTTTAATAAAAGAAAGAAAAAAGTAAAAGTTGTCTCTGTAATTAAGGTGATAAGGGTTACAGGGTCTTTCAGCTTATAGACACTAGAGAGAAGCCTTCCCCCCAGCACAAATACAAATTTAAAATCCTTCCAGCAAAATACACATTTGCAAATAAAGAAAACAATCAAAAAGACTAAACAGCCTTCTAGTGGTACTTACTACTTGAACAGAAAATTAGAGAGCCTGTAGGTACATCTGGTTACTCTCAGAACCCAGAGAGAACAACAGACAAAACAAATAACACAAAACAAAGACTTCCCTCCACCAAGATTTGAAAGTATCTTGTTTTCTGATTGGTCCTCTGGTCAGGTGGTCCAGGTTCACTGCTTGTAACCCTGTACAGGTAAAAGAGACATTAACCCTTAATTATCTGTTTATGAGAGGTGTTCTTGCCAAACTCAGCAATCAGGAAAAGACACTTAAAAAATATGTCGGGATTTTCAAGGGGGAGGAGGATGGCTTCTCATCTCTGTGACCCCGAGCACTGGAGTTCACAACTTTGACTAGAGCAGTCACTGTTGGGCATTGTGGGGCTACTGCTGGAGGATTGTTAGGGCTGACATAGGTCACTCAGTGTCGCATTGTGTCAGCCATAGTAAGTCAACCAAGGCTCAATGCCGTTCGGGGAAGTGGTGTTACTTAAGTCACCATAACGGTGCTTACTTTGGTGGGAGACAAATTTGAGTGTAGACACACGCACAAGTAATCGACACTAGGTGACTTATGTGGACCTAACTTTGTAGCGTAGACCAGGCCTCACTGTGTATTAAAGTAGTAAATTCTGTTCATGGAATTCACACTGACTTTATGTGAAAGAAATGGAGCTGCTGGGAGGGCATTCTCTGTGGGGTGGGGCTTTTCCACTTTGGAATTCCTTCCCTTCCTTGGTACGTCAGAGCCTGGATTTGTTATCCTTTCAGGAATGCTAAGAAGTCTCTCTCTTCCCAGCATTTTGGGAGTAGAGTTGGAATGTAGGGCCTGAGTCAGAGGAAAGCTGAAGACTGAGTTTTCTATGCACAGCAGGGCTTGTAGAAGCAGCATTTGAGTTATGCATGTGTAAATATTTGTGGTAACTTAGCTTTTTGGGCACTAGAAATATTGCTTGCATGTGATGTTGTTTTCAATAGCTGATCATTCTTTTCTACAAATAGTAATGTATTTTGTAAATATACTTTCCTGTATGGTAGCAGGCTTGGGGAATAGGGAGTAAAAGTAGGAAGGCTTGTAAGGATTATTTGTATTACTGTTGTGCCTATGAGCCCTAGTCATGGACCAGGACCCCATTGTTCTAGATACTGTACAAACAACAAAAATACGACCCCTGCCCCAAGCAGTTTATAATCAAAGTATAAAACAAAGGAGTACAAGGAGACCATGAGACGGTCCACATGATAGCCTAGATGTTAAGTATTTTTAGGCATCACTGAAAAGGAGAGTTTTGAAGAAGGAAAATGTGTTCAACTTGTGGATGTTTATGGGGAACTCTCCTGAAGGTACTAGTTTGAAAATTTAACAAGTGGGCAGTGGAGGCTGGTATCATGGACCAAGTGGAGGCAAGCATCAACAGCTCAATAGTGAGTGAAAGATGTTATAGGGAAGAAGATAAACTGGTAAAGAGCCTTGAAGTGAAAATCAGTAGCATGTTTGTTGTCGGAGAGCCAGCTGAGTATAAAGACAACGGTATATAGTATGGAATAAATTTATTTTCACTAGTTTCAATAATAACTTGACTAAAATAAAATGCTTTTCACAAACAAGAAGCTTTTCAAGAATAATATTTTTAATTTGTCTGAGATTCTGCTTACACCAGCGGACTTTGAAATTTAGCGTATACATTGAAAGTGCACTGGCCTGATTGATCCCAGCCAATCTATTGTAGTTTTAAGAATGAGGTCTTTGTTATTTTATCTCAGAGGTTGAAGGTGCTACCTGCACAAATCACTCACTTCCCAGCATGTAGGAAGGACAGAGTTCCATTATACTCCAAACTTTTCTTTCGTTATGTTATTCCCATGCCATCCCTTGTAGAGAGTGAACAGAATAGCTGGGAAAAGTAATGGATCCAGTATGTTGCAATGGAAAAATGAAATTAATCTCCAATGGGGTGTGGGTGAGGGAATCTTCAGGGAAATTATTCTTAAACTTTGATGAAGAAAATTCTTAGTGGTTCCCAATCCTGCAATATGCTGTGCTGATAAAGTAAGACTAACATTTTAAAGGTGCAATTACTTTGAAAGAAAATAGGCATATCACAGTTCTAAGTCTAATTAAGCATCATAAGAAATATTTGTGATTGTATTCTATTCATTTGTGACAGTGTTAACCCACATGTCCATTTCTAGTTGTAACTGAAGTATGTGTAGCTGTGTTTTAGTTACATACTTATAATTGTGAATGTCAAGTTTATGAAGAACTGACTCATCTTTCTGGAAGAGACTGTCACACCTGGAACATAACCTATTTCTGTTAATACAGAAGAGTCTTGCTCTATGAACAGAGGTACAAAATAACACAAAAACAAAAGATTGGGAAAACTTTAGAGTCGCTCTGCTCCCTGGAAGTTGATTCATTCAAGAGATTTTTTTTTATAGTTTAAAAAACTCCACCCTATGCTTAAATAGAGAAAAGCAATTCACTGTTAAAATCCTTCTTTCTTTTGCTTTGACTTGTTCCCTAGAATGAATCAGTGATGGCTGGGTTAGGACCATAACCTAAGTAAGAGGCAGCATGTAGCTGTGTCCCTCCCTCCCCCAAGGTGCAGGCCAGGGACCAAATGTTGAGTCTCAGTCTTCTTCTCTACTTGCTCTAAGGGGGTGATAAGATGCGCCTGATATCTTCCTGGCATAGATTATTCCCCTATCTGTACTGGCTGGCACATTGGGTGGAGTGGAGGGGCAGAGGCAACACTCCACTTGCTCCTCACCCGTACTACTAAGTTTAGATCCAAGTTGCCAAGTTGTGTACACTGTAAAATATCACTGATTTCATTTGGTCTGTGTAAGTAGAATTGGCCCACAGTGCTAAGAATTCCACTCACAACTATACATGTTTCTTCTGGGTTGCCATAATTTCAGACTGAGTTGTGTGAGATGAGACATGTAAGAGGGCAAGGAAAATAAGTGACCCATGCAACTGTTTGTTTTCCATTTTTTGCCTTATGTAGCAGAGGAAAGACTCTAGAGGGAGCTCTTATCACATAATTTCTCAGTGAAGGGAAAATATTTTCATGAAGAAGATTAATCTAGCTGCATTAGAGAATGAACTTAATGTCAAATCTCTTTTGAATACATCTGTGCTGTAGGAGATGTTAGGATACCACAGGACAGTTATTTGCAAACATAACCTGATACATTTCCTCATTTGTACAAGGAAACTTAGCTCACCATTACTTGTAGGATGTGAATATGAAGGAAAGTGAACTCAGGGAAGGAAATTTCAGTGCTATGAGCACAATATAAAAGTCACATTGTGATCTTGCTCCTGTGGGGAGCTGTCAGGGCACAGCAGGTGGGAGAAGGTGCCACGCTGCAGTAGGTGAAGGTAATCAGCCACTCTACCTGAACAGAGCAGATGCAGACAGAACACCTCAGAGCTTTGAGGGAAACCTCTGTGTCATGCTCTTACATATGCTTGTGAAAGGTACAACATATGGTTATCTGAGGATCTGCTGCCATGTGCCAGCAGGCACATCAAGTAATAGTGGTGTAGTGACAGGAATCTGACTGTGCCTCTTCACTAGTTGGTCAGATTTCTATTTGAGCTGTGGAGTGCAGACCTCAGATTAAGCTATAGTAGTCTACAGAAGCGATCAGGCAGTGGCAGTAGTGCTTGATTATTTCTACTCCTTTTACTCTTGGGGCATGTCTACACTACGGGATTACTCCGAATTTACAGAATTCCATTTTTGGAAACAGGTTGTATAAAGTCGAGTGCATGCGGTCACACTAAGCACATTAATTTGGCGGTGTGCGTCCATAGTACCGAGGCTAGCATCGACTTCTGGAGCGTTACAATGTGGGTAGCTATCCCATAGCTATCCCATAGTTCCCGCAGTCTCCCCCGCCCACTGGAATTCCGAGTTGAGATCCCAATTCCTGATGGTGCAAAAAACATTGTCGCGGGTGGTTCTGGGTACATGTCGTCAGTCCTCCCTCTCTCTCCCTCCCTCCGTGAAAGCAACGGCAGACAACCATTTCAAGCCTTTTTTCCTGGGTTACCTGTGCAGATGCCATATCACAGCAAGCACAGAGCGCACTCAGCTCAATGCAGCAGTCATGAATATTGTAAACATTTCACACATTATTGTGCAATTTATGCTGAACCAGAACCTGCAAAACCAGATGTGGAGGAGGCAGCAGCGCCGTGATGAGAGTGATGAGGACATGGACACAGAATTCTCTCAAACCACAGGCCCCGGCACTTTGGAGATCATGGTGTTAATGGGGCAGGTTCATGCCCTGGAACTCCGATTCTGGGCCCGGGAAACAAGCACAGACTGGTGGGACTGCATAGTGTTGTAGGGGTGGGATGATTCCCAGTGGCTGCAAAACTTTCATATGCATAGGACCCCTTTCATGGAACTTTGTGACTTGCTTTCCCCTGCCCTGAAGCACCAGAATACCAAGATTAGAGCAGCCATCACAGTTGAGAAGCAAGTGGCAATAGCCCTCTGGAAGCTTGCAATGCCAGACAGCTACCAGTCCGTCGGGAATTAGTTTGGAGTGGGCAAATCTACTGTGGGGGCTGTGATGCAAGTAGCCAAAGCAATCACTGAGCTGCTACTACCAAAGGTAGTAACTCTAGCACATGTGCAGGTCATATTGGATGGCTTTGCTGCAGTGGGGTTCCCTAACTATGGTGGGGCGATAGATGGAACCCATATCCCTATCTTGGCACCAGAGAACCAGGGCAGCCAGTACATAAACCTCAATGGGTACTTTTCAATGGTGCTGCAAGCAGTGGTGGATCACAAGGGACATCTCACCAACACCAATGTGGGATGGCTGGGAAGGGTTCATGACACTTGCGTCTTCAGGAACACTAATCTGTTTAAGCAGCTGCAGCAAGGGATTTACTTCCCAGGCCGTAAAATAGCCGTTGGGGATGTTGAAATGCCTATAGTTATCCTTGGGGACCCAGCCTACCCCTTAATGCCATGGATCATGAAGCCATACACAGACAGCCTGGACAGTAGTCAGGAGCTGTTCAAGGATAGGCTGAGCAAGTGCAGAATGGTGGTAGAATGTGCATTTGGACATTTAAAGGGATGCTGACACACTTTACGGACGTGCTCAGACCTCAGCGAAATCAATATTCCCATTGTTATTGCTGCTTAATTTGTGCTCCACGGTCTCTGAGACATTTATGGTGGGGTGGAAGATTGAGGCAAATTGCCTGGCTGCTGATTATGTGCAGCCAGACACCTGGGCGATTAGAAGAGCACACCAGGAAGCACTGCGCATCAGAGAAGCTTTGAAAACCAGTTTCATGACTGGCCAAGCTACAGTGTGAGAATTCTGTTTGTTTCTCCTTGATGAAAACTTGCTCCCTTGATTGACTCATTCCCTGCAAGCCACCCACCCTCCCCCCTTTGATCACAGCTTGCTTTCAAAGGAAATAAAGTCACTATTGTTTAAAAACCATGTATTCTTTATTAATTGATTATAAAAATAGGGAGAGAACTGACAAGGTAGCCCAGGTGGGGTGTGGGAGAAGGGGAGGAGGGAAGGAAGGAAAAGGCCATTTCAAAACTTGTTGAATGACAGCCTTTTGCTTGAGCCCTCCACTGGGATGGAGTTGCAGGGCGCACAGAGCCTCCCTCCACTACATTCTTGGGTGTCTGGGTGAGGAGGCTATGGAACATGGGGAGGGCAGTTATACAGGGGCTGCAGCGGCACTCTGTGATCCTGCTGCTGTTCCTGAAGCTCCACCAGACGCCGGAGCATGTCCATTTGATCCTGCAGTAGCTCCAGCATTGCATCCTGCCTCTTTTGATCTTCCTGCCGCCACCTCTCATCTCGAGCGTCCCTCTTGTCCTCACATTCGTTGGCTGCTTTCCTGTACTGTGATACTGTGTCCTTCCACTCATTTAAATGAGTTCTTTCACAGCAGGTCAACTGCATGATCTCAGAGAACATTTCTTCTCGCGTGCGTTTTTTTCACCACCTTATCTGAGATAGCCTTCGGGACGGAGGAAGGAGGCTTGAAAAATTTGCAGCTGCAGGAGGGAAAAAATGGAGAGAAGTATTTAAAAAGATACATTTTACAGAACAATGAGTATACTCTTTCATGGTGAACAACACTATTCACATTACATAGCACATGTGATTTCAGTACAAGGTCACATTTACATCTTAATATTGCCTGCCGCTTTGGTATTAGAGATCACAGACACAGGGCCGGGCAACAGAATTCGGCTTGCATGCAGCCATGGTAAGCCATTGTCTTTCGGCTTCTGCGACCTTCATAAAAGCAGCACGCTCCTTTCCCATACCAAGCAAAGCCCATTGAGTGCTGTGGTTTTCATGTTAATGTGCAGCAGCAGAAACCAAACTAATCCCCCCCATCCAGTTCTCTGGGATGATCACTTTACCCCTCCCCCCATCGCGTGGCTGGTACCAGGGAAGATCCCTGCTAGTCAAACACAAACAGCTCAGTGCCAATGCCCCCACCACCACCACCAGTACTTGGCTAACTGCAGAGAAGGATTTCTTTTCAGCCACAGGCAAACAGCCCTGTAGGAAGGGCCACCTCTGTCCCTTTAATTAAATTACCGTATTTCAACCAGGTTACCATGAAGGATAACACAGCGAGATAAAGAACTGAGGTTGCTTGAATGCCGGCAAACATTGGGACCATACGCTGCCAGGCTTTGTCATGCAATGATACCAGATTACTTGCTATTAGCATGGCATGGTAAAGTGTCCTACCATGGAGGATGGAATAAGGCTGCCCTGCCCAGAAACCTTCTGCAAAGGCTTTTGGAGTACCTCCAGGAGAGCTTCATGGAGATGTCCCTGGAGGATTTCTGCTCCATCCCCAGACATGTTAACAGACTTTTCCAGTAACTGTACTGGCCGCGAATGCATCCCAAGTCCTCAGGGCAAATTAATCATTAAAAAACGCTTGCTTTTAAACCATGTTTTATATTTACAAAGGTACACTCACCAGAGGTCCCTTCTATGGCTTCATGGTACAGGATACTGCCTTGGGAGGGTTGGGAGGCTACTTCAGTCAGGCTGAGAAAAAGATCTTGGATGTTGGGGAGAAAGGTGTGCTGTGTGCTCTCCACAAGCTCGTCCTCCTCCTCCTCATCTTCCCTCTTTGCAAAATCCTCAGGCATGGCTGAGAGTACCCCCTTCTCAGAATCTATGGTCAGGGGTGGGGTAGTGGTGGCGGCGCCCTCTAGAATTGCCTGCAGCTCAGCGTAGAAGCGGTGTGTCTGCGGCTTTGCACTGGACCATCCGTTTGCTTCTTTGGTTTTCTGGTGTGCTGGTCTGAGCTCCTTAACTTTCACATGGCACTGTAGTGAGTCCCTATTGTGTCCTCTCTCCATCATGCCCTTGGAGACTTTTTCAAATGTTTTGGCATTCCGTCTTTTGGAATGTAGTTCTGCTAACATGGAATCCTCTCCCCATACAGCGATCAAATCCAGTACCTCCCGTACGGTCCATGCTAGAGCTCTTTTTCGATTTTCGGCCTGCATGGTTACCTGTGCTGATGAACTCTCCAGGCTGGGCAAACAGGAAATGAAATTCAGAAGTTCCTGGCCAGTCTGTCTACTCGGCCAGTGCATCTGAATTCAGATTGCTGTCCAGAGCGGTCACAATGGGATAGCTCCTGGAGGCCAATACCATTGAATTGCGTCCACACTAACCCTAACTCGAACCGGCAATGTCGATTTCAGCACTACTCCCCTTGTCAGGGAGGAGTACAGAATTTGATTTTAAGAGCCCTTTATGTCAAAATATATGGCTTTGTTATGTGGACGGGTGCAGGCTTAAATTGATTTAGTGCTGCTAAATTCGACCTAAACTCATAGTGTAGACCAGGCCTTGGTGGTGGAGAGTTCTTTTTTGGAGTTTGGGTCCTTTCCTGGGGCAGACAGGTTCAGTGACTCGTCCAAAGTTGTTGATGAGAGTGTTGGGCAATAGTGGAATCCAAGCTTCTAGTCTGTGGTCCCCTGTGCTCAATTCCCTAGACACACTGCCTTTCAAGGCACAGGGGTAAGAAACAGCTTCAGACTGCAGTGTAGACAAGTGGAGATTAGTACACAAATCTGTTTTGACATATTATTAAAATATAATATTTTTCTGGGTGGACTGATGGTTTCCATATTTAATGTAGTAATTTACAAGAGATTTAGTGCTGAAGGAATTTGTCTCCTAACTGTGCTGTATGTTTAGTCTCCAGAGTGATGAACTGTAGAGCTAAATCCACCAAAAACTTGTTTACAAAATCAGAGGAAAGCAGTTACTTACTGAATACTATCATAGATCCTTTTTAATGTCTCCTATTAGCAAATTAATTTAATATTGGCAAAAATTAGTTTAACTTAATTAGGAGAGGGCAACAGTACCAAATATTTCAAGTTTGATTAGAATTTCTTGGAATAAACGATCTCAAGGATTTTACTCCAGGGTCCCATTAGTTGAGCTATATTTAGGTTTGCTCTGATGCCATCTAGTTAATTTACAAGGAAATTCACATTCGAATTGATTTCCCTTTTATGAAATTGTTTACAGATGTCTATGTACAGGTGTTAATGACCAGAACTAATAGTTTCTAATATGAGTACATTATCATCCAGAAAAGATGAAACACAAAAAATCAAATTCCAGTCATGGAAGTCTCTTATCACGTAATATAATCTCTGTTTCAGACAGGTGCTTTTTGTGCTTCTTAGCCTCTACAAAAGTATTTGCAAAAATATTTATCAGGGTTTTTTTTTGGATGATGGATAGCCTGGTTAATGCAGATTCTCTACTTCATGGCTGATGCTGACCCCTCCCATTGTAAGGACATTTGGTGTAACTAAGGAATCAAAATTAGTCAGAATGTAGAGAGGGCAATATCTGGAGGGAACAAATGCTCACTCTTCTCTGCTTGAGTTTGGCCATTGTTACTCACTGATGCCCTGAGTGTGTTAGATATTTTAGCAGGCTTGCAAAGTCAAGAGGCACTCAAAAGTTAGGAAATGCCAGAAAGGACATGAGAACAAAGAGCAATGTTCCTTTTAACAGAGTATTTTGTATGGAATTCCCTAGCTTTTTAAAAAAAGAAACTGGAAAAAAAAATTCTACCATGTGGTTACCCATTGATACCCACTTGGTTTATCAGCAGGGCTGGAATCTTTAGATGCACTACACAGACCTCTGTCACTTGCGCTAATGGAACAACTAATAGCCGTAGTAGGCTGCCATCCTCTGTGTGGACCAGCGCTAGAGGAGACAGAACACTTTGTCAGTGGGTTTTACTAAAATTTGCTGAAAGCAGAGGAATTGTCAGATGCAGGAATCTTGAGTTCCATTCCAGGCTCTGGAGGGGAATGCAGTCTTCTGCCTGTTCCTCCACACTTGATCACTTCATCTGTATGTAATCCAACCTGTACCTGTCCAAATCCTGTCTGTTCCCCACCTTTAGTTTCTTGTTCCAGTCCTATTCTCTTTGCCTTCCCAGTCTCCGCTCCCCAGGCATCTCATTCCATTCCCAGGCTCATTGCCCAGCCAATCCTAGTCTCCCCCTCCAAGATCACTATCTGAGACCCCCAACTCTCCCTGACTCCCAGTCTCACTTTCCTTCCTGCTCCAGCTTCTTGTCCCCAGTTTTCTTTGCCAGCAACTCCCAGATCCCCCTCCCAGGTCCTTATCCAATCTCAGTCTCAACCCAGTGTCTCTGGCTCCTTTTCCCAGTCTCTTTGCCCAGCCAGTCCCAGTTCTTCCTCACGCAACGTCCCTATGGGTACTCCACTTTGTGTACTCTCACCCATTGGGTCTTTAATCAGAGACTCTTGGCAGTAATGCCTGTTCACTTGGCACATGTGCCCTACACTTCCTGTGACCCACTCAGGGCTATATAGGGCTGTGCAGGCTAAGCGCCCTCTGTTCCTTCTCAGCTGCCTTGGCCTGAGACAGAGCATTAGCATGCCTAACTTTTGAAGTCTCTTAGCTTCATTTCTCTGCTTTAGTTTATTGTCTCTACTATAGTTATTTTATTTACTTTCTCGCAATCTCTTTCCCCCTTGGAGTCGGGGAGTTTCCTCTGCTACATACTGTTGCAGTTTGGCACACTTTGGATGTAAAGATGGCATATACCTTTTTATTTAGACAGTACTAAGTCATTTAGGAAATCACCCAGACTGTTCATGGCTATTAGAAACCGATCCAAAGGTGCTGTGCTTCTACCCAGAGACTCTCCAGTTAGATCTCAGACTGTCATATTGTGCTATAAATCTTCAGATACATAGATAGGCTCCTTCTAGGGTGTTGGTCCTTTCCACATGATCTCTATCTACTTATATGGCCTTACTCAAGAATGTCCATATTTTGGATACTTGCAAAGCTGCCATTTGGTCTACATTCTCAAACCATTATGCAGTGTTCCAGCCTTCTAGATCAGATGCTGCCATTGGAAATGCAGCGTTGTCTTCAGTCTTGGACTTGGCTCCAAAGCATGCCCCTACAGCTGGGGGTACTACTCCGTACGCAGGTGCTGACTCTGTGGGTGCTCTGGGGCTGGAGCACCCCCGGGAAAAAGGTGGGTGCTGAGCACCCACTGGCAGCCCCCCCATCAATGGAACTCCCTCCCCGCATTGCCTCCTGCCCCCCATGGGACCTGTCGATCAGCACCTCCCACTGCAAAACAGCTGTTTTTGTGGCGTCAGGAGGTGCTGTGGGGGAGGACCAAGGGTGCAGTGCTCTCAGGGGATGGGGTGGAACTGGGTGGGGAAGAGGCAGGGCTGGGTGGAGGTGGCAAGAAGCCAGGCAGGGGCAGGGCATTGAAGGAAGGGGTGAAGTGGGGGAGAGATCTGGGTGGAACTGGGGGAGAGCACCCCCTGGCAGATTAGAAACTCGGCGCCTATGACTTGATAGTCACGTGAAGTGGAGGACTTATAGGGACACTACTTGGAGAAGAAGGAAAGGTTCTTCACCTTGTGCAGTAACTGGAGTACTTTGAGATGTGTTTCCCAGTGGGTGATCCACTACCATCCTCCTTCCCCTCTGCTTCAGTTTTCCTCTGGAAACTACTACTAAAAATCTCCAATTAAAGGTACAAGGGGTGTGAGTACACCTGAAGTGGAGCAACCATAGGACACACACGTCTAACTCCAGTTACTGCACAAGGTGAGTAGCCACCTTCTTCTTCCACACCACAGCTCCTTATTAGATCTCTCTCCTTGCTGCCTGTTCCTGTTCCTCCCCCACTGATTCTGAGTCCCAGTCTTCTTGTCCAGCTTGCCCCAGTTCCCTCCCTCCCTCAGGTCCACATTTGATGGAAGTGTTCCTGCACCCCACAAGTCAGCAGACCTCACCCAATTCCTTCGCTGCCTTACCAGTCCCAGTTCACCCCTTTCCCTCAACAGTTCCCAGTCTCTTTGGCCAGTAAGTCCCAGTCTCCACCCCTCCTATTTCCGCTCACAGTTTATTGTCCCTCCTCCAGTCCCAGTTTTACCATACTCCTTGTCCCAGTGTATACCTTTCCCTCCCCCCTGTACTGGTTCTTGTTCCTTCTGCATTCAAATTAGATGGCTTCCTCCTCCATGCTGCTTGGGTACCAGCAGTGGGCATCATTGAGAGCACAGGAGCGACAGGCTCCCAGCTCTCAGTTCTGGTGGTTTGGCTCCAGAACTGCAGGAAGTAGCAATTGCAGAGAGAGTCTTTCTGATCTCACCCCCCCCCGCCCCCGCTCGCATCCTGGGATTGGAGCATGCTCAGTCTCTGTGAGGATGGCATGTGCACAGCCTGGTTAGTACTAGGAGCTGTGATAAGATGAAGCATGCCCCGTTGATCTGTGGGGATAGTGCATGCTCAGTCTGTTCAGCATTAGGATTTGAGAGGCAAAAGCATGTTCAATAAAGATGGAATCTGAGATTTTAGTTTCTATAAAAGCAAAGTCGTGTCTCTTGAGCATGTGTGAATTGCAATTTTACAAAGGCTTGTAACTTAGCCATTTGGGACAGCAAGAGGCAGTGACACACAGGTCCTTACCAACTTTCAAGTTCCTGCTCCAAAGCCAGGGGAATGGTTGAGCACTTCAAAGAAAAAATGTCAAGAATTTTTTAACAGGGGCAAAATAATGTGTCTTCCCTAGCCTTGTCCACAGGAATGGCTGAAGCGTTTTGAGTGAAAGTGCCCCTCATCATTACTATTTTTTGAAACCTATCAGCCCTGGCTGTTGTAATCACAATGGCTTTCAGTTTTCTAGCTATTTCAAGTGGAAAGCCTCTCCTGGTTGTGTTTTAAGAATTTGGTGTCGTACATCTGCGTGGTAGGGAACAATGTTGTTTAGTTGCACTCCTTCAGAAAAGGCACTTTCAGAAACAAGTTCTTTGATATTTTGAATGACTGACAAGCCCACCATTAACACCCTGCACAGCATAACTGCTGGCTTCCATTTGACATAACAAAGATGAGTGAATTATAACCTTGGACTGAATCAATGCCTTTGCAAAAGAAATGCCAGCCACACTAGTATTTTTTGTTTAGGTAGAGAAATGTGTGAAAGGAAATAAATTAGCTATGATGAATGAATTAAACCTCTTGAAACTGCAGGAATAAGATATTAGAGACTGAATTTTAAAAAACATATTTAAACTAAAAAAAAAGTCTTAAATATTTTAGGCTAAAAGCAATTGTTAGAAAACTTGCAGAAGTGAGTATAAGATTTTAAATTTATCACTAACGTATAAATGCTTGCATGTGTGTTCACACAGCCTATTCTATAAACTTGGCACTGTGTGAATTTGTAGTCCATTTATGTATTTTTAAAAGAACAGTTTCTAATACAGCACATGGAAGGTTTGTGTTGCCTGATATTTGCCTAAGCCTCGTGTAAATGCCCTGACTAATGTGTGCATGAAACAGAAAGGAAAGAGATCTGGGGGTCATAGCGGACTACAAACTAAATATGACTCAACAATGTAACAGTGTTGTACAGAAATCAAACATCCTTCTGGGATCATTGTATTAGCAGAAACGTTGTAAGCAAGACATGAGAAGTACCATAATTCTTTTGCTATACTCTGCGCTGATTAGGCCTCAACTGGAGTATTGGCTACAGTTCTGGGCATCACATTTCAGGAAAGATGTGGACAAATTGGAGAAAGTCCAGAGAAGAGCAACAAAAATTATTAAAGGTCTTGAAAACATGTCCTATGAGGGAAGTTTGAAAAAAAAAAGGGTTTTTTTAGATTAAAGAAGAGAAGATGGATAGGGGACATAACAGTTTTCAGATCCATAAAAGGTTGTTACATGGAGGAGGGAGAAAAATTATTTTCCTTAACCTTTGAGGATAGGACAAAAAACAATGAAATTGCAGCAAGGATAGTTTAGGTTGAACAATAGGAAAAAAATTCCTGTCAGTTAAGCACTGGAATAAATTGCTTAGGAAAGTTGTGGAATTTCCATCATTGGGGATTTTTAAGAGCAGGTTAGACAAACACCTGTCAGGGATCGTCTAGATAATACTTAGTTCTGCCATAAGTGCAGAGAACCAGACTAGATGACCTCTCGAGGTCCCTGCCAGTCCTATGATTCTGTGTGTATCTGTTGGGGGCATGTCTTGGGTCCCAGTCCGGAAGTACTCTGGACTGTCACCCAACAGCGAGAGTCAGTGGCTGCTCCTGGCAGTGTCACTCAATTACCAGAGTCAACGTCCATTCCCAGCAGTGTCTCCCACTGGCAAGAGCCAATAGCCCAGGGTAGGAGAACCTAGGTTCTCCCATCTCCACCAGGTTCCAACCCAGGGCTCGATGATATAATTCAAAGTATACAAACTAGGGAGGCAGGTGCCACTATGCCCCTTCCCTGGGCCACTTCCTATGCTGGCTTCAGTTCCTCTGCTGGTGCTACAAGGTCATTTCTGAGTGTCCCTTGGCCTGCAAAAATGGTAAGCTGATGAAAAATTGCTTCTAGCTGTAGTGGCAGAGGCAGGGTCGGCTCCAGGCAGCAGCCAAGCAAGCTCGTGCTTGGGGCGGCAGATTCTAAGGGGCGGCATTCTGTCCAATCCTAGGGCGGCATGGCCGCCCTTTTTTTTTGTTCACTGCCCTGGCCCCCCTGTAGGGGGCAGCGGCGTGGAAGAGGGGAGCACCCTGTTGGGAGCCAGCTGCGCACTCCATCTGCCCCAGCCATTGCCAGGTCTGCAGCAAGCCCAGCAGCCTGTGTCCTTCCCTCCTTGCCGATCGGAGAGGAGCGGAGCCCTCCTGGCAGGCAGCGTGCCGGGAGGGGCCAAGTGGCAAGCATCCTCCCTGAAGGAACCCTTCTCTCTCTCCCCTTCTCTCTCTCCCCTCCCATTCCCTGCCTCCTCTCCCCGCTAGCCAGGGCACGCACTCCACTGCCTGGGGCACATCTGAAGTGCAAGAAGTCCTGCTAGCCGAAAGTTTGCACCCTGGCTCCGGCCACCCCGCAGGTTTTTTATTTTGCTTGGGGCAGCAAAAAAGCCAGAGCCGGCCCTGGGCAGAGGTCTGTGTTTTGGAAATGGAAGGTCCAGGGTCCATTCTATACAGCCAAATAATATGGCAACCATGAAGTCTACACAGGCTTGAGTTTGTTACATTTGGAACTCAGTTGCTGGATATAAATTCCTCTGAATGAGCTCTGCCTCAATGAGGGGTGGAGGTAGCATATTAGTTAGTACATAGTACCACTGCTGTCTGTTGGATGGATTGTCAGAGCTGCTCTAGTGTTTTGTGACCACAATATCCTATTCAAGCTGATTCAAACAAAATATAAACAGTGATATCATTGCAGCTGGACAAAGCTGTGATGAAATCATACATGTCCAGTTTAACTGATGACTTTGGTGTCCTTAATGTACGTTTGTAGCCAAGTATCCATTTCAGATTAATAATATTGATTATTTTATTCAGCTGTACATCTACATTGTTTAATTAAAGTTATTTAATGTCACTTCTGTTTCATTAGTTTTTAAAATGACATTAAATGGGTTTTTAGGATACTATTGTAGCTTTGCTATTTAATATAAAGTTTGATATGTGTAGCTTTACTACTGTTGAAGTGAATTTGGGGTAATAAAATTCAATATAATTAAGCAGCATCTGAAGAAAACTTCAGTTAAAATGTCATAGATATTTGAATGTTTTAAGAATAAATTGCATTTGCCTAGCTAAGAAGAGAAAAGCAAACCCACTCTGCTATTAATTTGGATGTTAAATCTCCAGAAAGAATAAGCTGATATAAATCAGGAGTGATGATAGTAGAGCCAGAAAACCAAATAAAACTGATTTCCGTTTTTTATAGGGAAGTGCAATTATAGAGACCATAGGCCAGAGTGAACAATGATTCCACTCATAATACAGTGGTGAAACTCTTAAGGACTAAATGTAATGAGAAAGCGATCATATGAATTTATTTGCAGATAGAATGCTTCACCCAGGTACATTAGTGCTGCATTTGATTTAGAGCAGCAGTGTCACTGGCAATTTTGCAAGTAAGAACTGTGTTAAGAAAATTGTCTATGAAGTGGAAAGTACTTTTCTGGCCCACATTCCACTTGTAAGTTTCCTTATGTCTCTTGAAAACCTGACGGTGTTTCGTTTCTTTTATAACCATCTGTCTCTTAGATCCAAGAAGAAAACATAGGGCCTGATCCTGAGAGGTCACGAACACCCACAGCTCCCACTGCTTCATGATTTCTTGGGATCAGTTCCATAAAGAAAACCTAGGTGCATATGCTCTATGGCAGTTTTAACTTCTTCTGAAGCATCAGGCACTGACTACTGGAGAGGCATCAGACAGGACAATCTGAAACAGCAGTCTGATTCTATATGGAAATCTATATAGCCAAGATTTTCAAAAGTGACTAATAATTTTTGGATATCTCAGTTTTTGGGTGCCCAACTTGAGACCTCTTCAAGGAACCTAGAGTGAAATCCTGGTCCCACCGAAGTCAGCTGGAGTTTTGCCGTTTATTTTAATGGGGGCTGGATTCCACCTTAGATTTGCAGAAAGTACTGAATTTTCTGAAAGCACATCCCTTTTAAGGTGTCTCAAGTTATGCATCCTAAAATGGTGACCCAGAATCACTAGTTTCTGAAAATCTTGGCCCCTGTTCCTAAAACAAATAAATTCAAAATCTGCTGCCAATGAAGAATAATTGAATTATCAGGCCTTTTTTCTTATGCTGACCAAGTATAAAGAGATTAAACCTTAACATACTTCATAACTGGGCTATCATATTTCATATCCCTTTAGTACTGATATATAGTTCTTGCAGTAGGGTTTGTAGTACATCTGCCAATGTTATTCATCCTAAAATCTATCAGAACTTCCCACACCCTCATTAGACAGTTCCATACTATGCAGCTATCCATTTTCTGGAGCATTATTAAACTTATGTTAATTTATACAGTGTTAAGGAAAAACTTTACAAAATTGCACATCTTCATCTAGTTGTTGAATCAATAGTTCCCTAATAAAAGGTCATGTTTTTTGTTCTGACCTTGAAATAATTGTTGGAAATGTTGCATGTCCCAAGATGGTTAGGAGAAATATCAAGTACCAGTAATTATCTTTGACAGTTAATGCTGTGGTTTCTTCTTCACATACTTCTGTCAGACTACAAATTTATCAATTATATTGCAAAGGAAATTGAAGTCTTGTATTTATAATTAATATTCTATAATACTGATTTGTATCATGATCTATAAGTACTTAATTAAATGTATTATGCATTTGTTTAGAAAGGACAAATACAATGACACTCGTAGCATAGTTAAATTTGCCACCTCTTCCACTGAGACCCAGGATACAGTAGCTTTGATTTCTCAGTTAAAGGTATGTATTTTAGTGGTATATCTTCCAAACACTTCTCTTGCAAATGAGATTTAAGGCAGGTGCATTTATACAGAAAGCACTTTCTATAGAGATCTAAGAGGTGACTCACATTATCCAGCAGCGTTGAGATGAAAGAAATGCAAACTCTATCAGTGTTGCCTAACTCTAGGAACCAGAATATACATTTCTGTCTTATTGTTTGACTTCAGACAAGTAATTTCTCTGCTTCATTTCTGTTCATATTTAAAATGCAGTTTATATTCATAAATATTACAGATACAGTGCTGCATGAATGAAAACTATTATGGGTCAAATTCTGATCATCCTAAAATAAGTCCCATTGAAATATATGGGACTACTCAAGGTGAACAAAGGTGTGAGAATCTGGAGTACTAAGTAGTTAAGTAGGTTGAAAGCCACAGGCTGACACATACCCTGCCCTTTCTATGATATCCGGGTTTTTACAAGGAGATCCTGTGTCCCGTAATCACTGTTAGCATTTTGTGTCATGACAGAGTAGCATTTTGACACAGTGCAGTAATGTTGCCAGCAAACATCATTTTGGTTGCATCAGGTATGCCAATGCATGGACGAAAATTTTTCTACCAAAACTTTTTTTACTCCACTGAAAAATGCAGATCCATGTCAACCAAACACTTTTCAAATTTGTGTCAAATGTGCCAAATTAATGTGGTTTTTAAAAAAAATTCCAGAAAAATAGTTTTCTTTTAGTATTTTTTAGATGAAATATTTTGGTTTTTGATTCAAAATGACTGTTTTGAAATTTACTTCAGTTTTTTATTTTTTTTTAAAGTTAAAGCTCAAAGTAAGCAAAACATTTAGTTTTGGGTTGAATGAAACATTTAGTGTGACTGGAAAGTAATTTCTCCCCCCCCCAACTTCTTTGATTCTCCTAAAATGTTTTCAGATTTTTATTTTTGGCTCAACACAACATCCCCCCCCCCAATGTTTGGTACAGTCAGTGAGTCAAAAAATCCATTATCAGTACAACTGTAAATGCACCACAAAATGGAAATACATCATGACCTTAAAACATACTTGCACATCACATTAGCCATGAGAGCAAAAAAGAAAAAAAAATTAACACTAGGTGTTTTCCCCATATGGATAGTTCTACTGAAGTGTTAGAATTCCAGTGTGCTGCATTCTCTAAGAGCTGAGTGACAGCTGTGGTGAACAGCAGCGAAGTGCTTAAATTGACTAGGATACGTGTTTGAGTATGCAGCAGACGAGTGTGACAGAAACATATTTAAGAATTTTTTTACAACCATAAAATGTACTGTAATAGTAAATGACAAGCTATTATCACCTCATTAGGTCATCTCCTCAGAGAAATTTTTTTTGTTTTACTATCTGTGATATGAGGCCATTGCATTTATCTAGATTTATAAGTTTTAATGATTTGCCATTTAATTTAATTTAATAGAAAAAAGCATTGCTGTCTCTCTTATGGAAGTCCTTTGTTTACAAAGTAGAGCAGTGTAACTTAATGTGTGAAAGAGGCAACTGGCGTTGGAGTCATCACTTTCCATTAGTGTATATGGCATGCAAAATGTTCTGTAGACTGTTCTTATGATCCAGGTGGAATGATCGGGATAAAACAAATTCTACATTACTTAGCTAGTATCAGCTTTCATTTTATCATCCAAAAAGGCAAACTGGGCATGAGGTTAGGAGCAGTGGTTCGTACTTTGTACTGAGGAATACTACAAATCAGTCAAACCAAGGCTGAATAAGGGGAAGTTACATCAGCTCTTTGATTTCTAAAGAAACTACGTCTGTATTAGTGCACCTGTATTAATCTCATTTGCATAAGCAAAGTTTTATTTAAAAAATTTGCCATTAGTATTGAGTGTGTTGTATCAGGTGAGGAGGGAAGTGATGGATTATTGTTCCTTGAGTCTGGATGGATAAAGAAAGGAAAGCAGCAGGGAGGGGTGTGTGTGCAGTGACTGAAGGGAGATGGCAGAAGGGGCTTTCTTCACTGAGGGATAAAGGAAACAGGTGGGGTTCTGTACTGTGGAGAGAATATGAAGGAGCCAGAGAGTGTTTTAGCCTCTCCAATTGTTTTGAACACCAGCCAATTTTAACTGTCAGAGTGAAAATAAATGTGGTGTTACGAGGAATTATGCTGTTGAAGATACACTCTGATGCATGAGGTTCTTTTTATAGCCTGTGGTCATTCTAGGTCCCATGGCAATTTAGGTATTTGTATTCTGCCTACCTAAAATCTCCCTGCAGTTTCAAACGGATGAGGAAATCTTGATTTCCTGTCTTAAAAGGCTACAAAGGAACACTGTGTGATACTTGAGAGCTGTTATGTTCCACTACAAAGGCAGTTGCATCACAGTGATATCTTTTTGAGCATTTGCTCTGTAAAGGTACAATGTGTGTGTGTGTGTGTGTGTGTGTGTGAGATTTGGACTTCTTTCAAAGGGAGGATGTTATATAAATATAAGATTATTTATACTATTAACTGTGTTTCTGGTTTTCATGTCTAATAGTATAATGTAACTAAACCTCCATATAAAGGCAAAATGGAAAAATAATAAATTCTGGGTTCAAAATGCACTATTATGAATATCTATAATGTCATGCATTGGAAAGATTTAATTAAACCCTTATGCACAGTTGAATACCTCTGAAATTTCATTTCACTTGCTATCTAGCATCTGCATTTAGGAGTAGTATAATCACAAGTTTTGTGACATTTGATACAAGATTTTTATTTGCACAATGAGAACCTACCTCAATTACAAGATTAGTGAATACTTATTCATTCTGGTTTATGCAGTACTAGTTGTGCAGTAATAAAAGATCATTTTTACTTTATGCATGCTATGAAATTCACTTTGTATCAAGGCACTGGAAGGGAGGGTAATGTTACCATTCAAAAGTAGTAAAAAGAATAAGAATAAAGAATAAAATACTTCTACATGATTCTTTTGTGTGTGTGTGTTGTGTTTTTTTGTAAAACTTCCGGAAATCAGACACGCATTCAAATTTTGTAGGGGAAATGTGGGATCTGAAATGTTCTTGTCTTTTAAACAATCCACATATCTCCAAAAAAGGCAAAAAGTCATAGGATTCACATTTTAAAGTAAACAGTATTTTTTCCACATTAAAGTTCGTGTTGACAGGTGTAAGTTCCCTCTACCCCTTCCACCTGCATATAATGGTAGATGGATATATTTCAGCTTAACCTTTTCTGCCTGATAAATTAACATACTAGTGTTGGATATGTACAAGTATGTAAAAAATGTGACCGTTGAAGAAATAAAGAAACTAAATTGTTCCTATGATAACCATGATGAATTTTAAAAATCCCTACTGTAGTTATGTGCAAATGGTTTGAAATTAAAGAATATCAGATGCAATAATCTTTCTGATAAGTCCTCAGCCACAGTAGTGCTCTGGAGAGAGAGATTCAGGATTGGTTCCAGTTTGGAAATGTGATGCCAAAAAGGCAATGTAATTAAAATAGACAAACTGCAGACTTTTTAGTTTCTGTGCTTTATATTCTGAGTGGAGATATTAGTGTAAAATTAATCAGTGTAATACCTATGAAAGCAATACTATGGAATGAATCTCATTTTCAATATGTTATAGCACTGACTGCATAGCTACTATTTTGGTCTCTAAAGCAAGCATTCAGTTTCATTAATGGTACACTATTTATACTGTTCATCACCTTTAAAATTAAAAGAACAACATGACTGTTTGATCTGAGCAGATTTGTATGCTTTTTAGAGTCCAAGGTGCATTATTACCAAGTTAACCATCTGTAATCCTACCTACATGTAAAACTTTGATATTTTCAGTACATCTGAATTAATGACTATGCAGATATATGGCTTGATCTTGTGGTCATTCCTTTCAGGATAGTGCCCCAAATGCTTCTACGCTTGGCTTAGTGTTCAGCAAGGGAGATGTCACTTATAAATAACAAAATCACACTCCTTGTGTTCAGGATTCTCCAATGATTCACCCCCACAACCTTCCTAATCCTAATCTCCTGTTTGCCACATTGTGATTTGACAGAAATTGGGCTAAATTCAGAGCTGTTGTGTAAATAAGATTTCCTTACTCTCAACTAGCTTTGTTAGACCTACTCACACCCATTTGTTAATGTGAAAGGGAGCCTTCTGTGGCCATCTGTGCACTGAGGTTTTGCCCTGGTGCCACAATTGATGGTAGCCACTAATGTGACAACCCTGGTGAAAGACTCCATGTATAGACAAGGAAAGCTATGATTTGCACTACTTGTTCTTATCCTGGTTTCAAGTAAGGGTAAGCTCCACTTTTACAACTTGCAGTTTTTGAAGTCTACACTTAAGGTTGCACCAGTACAACTTGTATCAGTGACTGGCTATCAATCAATGGAATCAGGGTAAATATACCAGTGTAGATATGGTATAGGATTGTTTTCAGCGCCCGTCTCTGTTCCATCTTTGCTTATTGGCCACAGTAAGCGCTACTTGCCCCAGAACTGTCTGCCTTTTAAGGCTGAATATAACCATGTTTTGACCTGGAAATTGTCTTGCATGGAGTTGAAAGAAAAACTTCACTGTATGCCATAATTCCTTTTAGTACTACTTCTATTTTATATAACACATAATTTGACAGACTGATTTTCCTCTGTCACAAGCATTTTTCACAGAAGCATTTTGTGTTTCTTTGTTATGAAATAGTGAAACAAAATTTCTTGTAATATGTAATGTTTATGCAGATATGCAAGTAATCAACGTCCTTAGAAGATAGGCCCAATCACGACAATTCTTTGGCTTGGGAATATGTGAGCCAAGGACCTCTGTGCCCTTTGCCAACTGGCATCAAGGGAATGCATAAAGTTTTACTGGGCTCCCCTGAGTCAGGTATATACATAATAATTCACCAAAGGGTGACATGAAGTCTCTGAGAGCCAGTAGCCCACTGGTCATCATAATCCTTTTGAAATGTATGTATGGGTAATATTTAAGGAGTGATGATCTATGCTGGAGATTATGTTCCCAAAGCCTTGGAGTTAAGGCAGGTAACCATGCAATGTTATACCTCAGACTGGTTCCTTCCCAGCAAAGGGAAAGAGATGCTTCTCTCCCTCTCCAGCTGGTTTATAGGTCTATTTGTATACAGAGCCAAAATGCTAATTAAGAGCTCATGAAATCTTCAGGAGAGGAAACTTACAGGAACAAATAGACCAACAGGAGGGAATTCCGTTTAGGAATAGCGACAATGGTTTGTTGGAGTACATCTTGGGGGCAAAGGTACCCTCCTGCATCCTTTGCTGAGGAGACAAGCTGTCTTTGCGGCTTGCCTAATAGAAAAAGAATCACAGCCAGGCCTGGTTGAATAATGCTGGAAGGATTTTGGGGTGAGCGTTAGTTAAATAAGTCTAGGTTCTAGAATGCATGGTATGATTTGGTTTCCAGTATTTATACTTGCTCTCTCTGTTCTTTGTTAAATAAACTTTTGCTTGTTTTTTACTATAAATATATCTAAGTGCTGTGTGGAACTCTGGTCGAAGGTGTAATTGATCAGATGGGGTGGGGGGTTTTCCTTTGGGAGCAGGGAATCTGAGTGTCCAGTGGACCAGGGCTGGACGCTCCAGGGGGATGCTCAGAGGATTTGGGGGTTGGAGCATGCCTATCACTTACCTGCAGAGGGACAGCACAATCTACATAGGCTGAAAGGGGAGTGCTTGTGTTGCCTGTGCCTGGTGGGGTTGGAGAGCTGATCCATGGCAGGGACAGATGAGGCTTCTTCATGCTACAGGCTGGTGGTAGTGAGGTATGTCTCAAGCCTGTATTCCTTTTGGGAAGTGTCACAGGATGATAGTATTTTGATTCCTGAAATACAGCTTAGCCAAAACAGCTTAAACTCTCTTCTCCTTCTCCAGAGGACTAATTCTAACTTTTTCTCATCTACAGTTACCGGGTTTTGTCTTTGTCACTTCCCTGCCCCCATGCTCCCTTTAACAACTCATGCTTTTCAAAGAGCCAACAAACAAGTTAACTCAGGCCAAATGCTGATTGGAAGGATTTGCTCACCAAAACACTTAGTTTACTCTTATCCTATTCTGTGTCCTGATATGACTTATATGAAAGCTGCAGACAGAATTTGTTCTTTTCTCATGCCAGGTCTTAGAACAGGTTATAAACACTGTATAAGTTACAGTATGGTAACACTATACGAAGAAAGGGCTAGTTGCTCCCCTTGGGGAGAAGACATTTCCTTTATAAAGAAAACACATATATGTATGCTCCATTACTTTGAAGAATGATTGTTATGCTTATGCTGGGGTACAAGTCAGACCAGTCATGGCAGATGCCTGGAGCTGAATCAATTCAATTTTCCTAAATTTGACTTAGTCAATTTTGAGAATGATGAGCTTGAGTTAGAAGCAAGTGCTGTTTTTCAAGTGCTATGGTTTATCTGAGGCTGCAAAAAGGGGAATGACTCTAATTTCGTGAAATTGCATCAGTGTGGCAGGATGCAAGTAGGTTGGAAGGAGAGAACATTATTGCTAATGTGAATGGGAGTGAAATGAAGAGGAATTTGCCATTAAATGCCATAGTACAGTAAATGCCTACTATGATTGTTTTTTTGAGACTGCATTGGCTATCTTTGAACAGAGGAATATTACAGGAGTATAACAGGTGCGTTGATTACATGATGACACAGTAAAAAGTGTACAGAGTATTCACTGTAACTCTAAGATTTCTTTAAAATCATTCTTTCAAAGACCGCCTTAGTGGTAACTCAAGTTTTGCTGCATCTGCTGTTTATCCACCTACCTCCCACATATAAGTAGTACAGTCTTCTAATGAAAAATAATACATGCAGTATGATCTGCAGATTGTTAATAATTTTCAGCCATTTGTACTGTAGTATGTGTAATTGTATAGTATCGTTTTCATTTGTCCACTGTTCTTTTATTCCATTTTTGTTTTACTCTCTATCGCTCAGTTTTTGCTAAAGAAGTCCCTGTAATCGGCATGAACACAGTAATTGTGTTAGCAACACTCCACTGTGTACCAAAGGTATATCATTCCAACGTCTCTAGCTTTTAGTCCTACTTCTGACATTGACTTAAGTAGTAAAACCGAACTGACAATTGAAATCAATGCAAGTGTGGCATTAATAAAGCTTAGTAAGAAAGCAAGATTTGGACCAATGCAGGCAGATGTTGCTTATGTACAAGTCTACAAGGAGATTTCTGTTTTTGCCCTATTGCTCCACAAAATCACTCACTCTGTTCAGTCTTCATTTATATTGCTATCATCCATCTTATCTGCTTAAGAACTGAATAACTGCCCCAAGATATCTGCAAAGAAGAGGAAACTTACATGAGGGTTGCAAAACTTCAGCTTAGATTAGCATTATCTAGGGGAGGCAGTAACAGGAACATCTGCAGCAGTAAATGTGCTGAGAGGGTAGATGTGCAGTAGCCACCCATTTAGATAATCAAATAGAAATGTGTGCAGTCTTCATTTTATGCAAACACGAGTTGTCAATTCACAAATTATCCCACTGGTCTTCTTCTCTATAGTTAGAGGCCACACTCTAGTCTTGTGCATTCTGTTTCTTTCCCTATTGTTGCTCTTTGCTATATTTCTGCAGAACTGTTTTGAACTGTGAGTCCGCATACTACCTTTTCAAGCACACCTATGTACAGAGCTTCCAGGCTCTCTCTTACACAGCCAGGAGCCAAGCCCTAGTTAGAACTGAGACTCCCAGCTCCATGTCAGGGGGCCTGGAAGCCCTGGGGTCCTTAGTAGACCACCAGGTGAGCTACCTGTTTCTGTTCCTTTGGAATTGTGGCTGAGGTTCATCAAAAGTTTGTTGAACCTGATATGTTTCTGTGAAACGTTTTGTGTTCGGTGAATCAGCATTTTCCAGCAAAACCCTGTTGAGCTGGTTGAGAATTTTCCAGTTACGCTACAAAAACTTCTTGACCTTGGCTACAGAGTCTACCAATCACCAGGCCCAGATTAACTTTTAGTGGGCCCGGCACCAAACATATTTCTGGGCCCCTTTGGGGAATGAAGGGGTCGGGGGCAATAGCACAGCAGGCAGGGTGGATTTGATTTAAATCACTAGTCAGGAAGACTCGATTTAATCATGGTTTTCTACATAAAAGTGATTCTTGTTGGTTGTTACAACCTTAATACATATTCTACACTACTCACAGAGAGATGTAGGTTTCATTTTTAGAAGGTACACACTATACATTTTTAAACAGTGATTTATTCTGAAAACTTTTCAGATGAGTTTCACAGCTATATCGGTGGGAGGGATAGCTCAGTGGTTTGAGCATTGGCCTGCTAAACCCAGGGTTGTGAGTTCATTTAGGGAACTGTGGTAAAAATCTGTCTGGGGATTGGCCTTGCTTTGAGCAGGGGGTTGGACTAGATGATCTCCTGAGGTCCCTTCCAACCCTGATATTCTATGATTCTATGATCAGAAAATGAATGATTATTTGGTTATTTCATTTACTCAAGGTAATTGAAGCAGATATTTATGAAGTCTTTGGGAGGTGAACTATTTCCAATTCAACAAGTTAATCATTAATATTTGGAGGATTTTCTTGCCAGCCTGTATTAGGAGGAGAACATCACCAGACAGACATTTAAATTGTTTTATTTAACTAAAACAACAACGTTAAGTATTCAACAGCAATAATATTTTAACAAAAAAGCATATGTCCCTCGCTTCTCACATTTATCTCCAGACTTCTTCTCTTTGTCCAGATCTATTCCACCCCTAACAATCTTCTATTCATTGAACTTTTTGAAACTTTTCACTTTTAGAGAGAGGTAAGAGAGTGACTCTGTGTACACATTTGCAGAGGGACAATAGAGTTGAGGACTTTTATTTCTCACCTCTATATATTATTTATTTATTTTAAAACACTTTTGCTGTTAACAAACATGTTACCTCTGGAGACACAAATCCACAGTTTGAGAACCGCAAAACTAAGCATCTCTGATGGTATCTTCTAGACTGAGCACTGAGTCTCATTGGGTAGGTAGATCGATTAACCTAAATAATCTATACAGAAGCCTGTGGAACCCCATAAGATTGGGTCCCTAATCCATGAACTACAGATGCTCCCGACTTAGGGAAGTGTTCTGTTCTGAAACACCTTGCATAAGTCAAATTTTGTGGAAGTCGGGGAAGTATATCAAAAAATTATGCCCCCCCCACCAAAAAGGCTTCTGGAACTTTTTCCCTAAGTGCAGGTTTGTATAACCCAGGGAAAATCTGTATTAGAACTCATTTACAAAACTTTTCTTAAATATTACATGAATATATTGTCTCATACTATAGAATTAGAATTTATAATCCCTATTCCATGATGAGATATAATGTATCTTACTTAAAATTATCTTTAGATAGGTTTTTTCCTCAAAAATCCAATTTCAATTAAAAAAATCAGATTTTTATATATATAAGTCATTGATTTTTATCCACCCTGAGAGCAGGGCATGGTGGGGGAAGGATTGGTCCCCAGCTGGAACAAGGCAGGAACCAGGGGCAAGATGAGCACAGTGGGGCCTGGTGGGAGGATCAGTCCCTGCTGACTGGAGCAAGGCAGAAGCTGGGAGCAAAAGCACAGCGGGACGGGAGCTAGGGTTGGTCCCTGGAGCATGGAAAGGATCGTGGATAAATTGCAAGTGCAGCAGGGCTGGGGAAAGGGTAAACAGGATCCTCCCCCAACCTTGCTCACATAGAGCAGGTACCTACCTTCTCCCTGGTTCTAGACCATTCTCTTGTCTCTGCACTGAGCTGAGGGTGAGGGTGCACTGAGCACAGGGCTGGGAGTGCAGGGTCTGGGAGGGAGTTAGGGTGCAGGAGCAGGCTGGGGGTTGGGGTATAGGGTCTGGCCAGGAGCTAGGGTGAGGGAAGGGGCTCAGAGTTGGGGCAGGAGGTTGGGGTGTGGAGCATTTACCTGGGGCAGCTCCCATTTGGTGTGAGGGGTGCAGGTGGGAATGTGTGTGGGGGGGGTGCAGGAGCTCCCATTTGGTGCTCAGGGTGGGGGTGGGGATCTGGGGGGGGTGCAGGAGTCAGGACTGGGGGCTGGGTGTGTGTGAGGGGGGAGCAGGAATCAGGGCAACAGCTGGGGGTGTGGGCTGGGGTAATGGGGGTGCTCCTAGCCCCCTGCCTGAGCAGCTCAGGGTAGGGGGCTGGAGAGGGTATGCCCCGATTCCATCCCTTTCCCAAAGGCCCTGTCACTGTCTCCTCCCCCAAGTGGTGAGCGCACTGCGGCTCTGCTCCTCCCCCTCCCTTGTGCCAGCGAACAGCTGTTCGGCAGCTGGGGAAGCACTGGGAGCAGGAGGGAGAGGAATGCAGCATGCTCTGGGGAAGAGGTGGGGGACGGGGAGCTTGGCTGCCAGCGGATCCTGCCCTGCTGCAGCAGGAGCTGGCAGGACCAAGCTTCTGCCCGCTTTCCCACAGGAGAGAGCTGTGGGCGGGGTCCCCTTTGAAGTGTGGGCCCACTCCAGTGGTGCCATGGTAAATCCAGTACTGCCAATCACAGCAAATTGTTTAGTAGACTTTTGGGTCAAATCCCACAGTCCTTCATCAGTGGTTCAGTAAAATCAGTGAGAGCTTTAGGTAGACCTCTAGCAGAACGAAGGATTTGGCCCAAAGACAGAGGGATGAAATGTAATTTCCCACACACCAGGTATACAGTTGGCTTACATTCATGGTCTGCAGAGTTGAAGGCTCATAGTAGTAGTCTGCAGCTCTATCTAGCCTCTTAGCTTGGCTGTTTTTAGTGCTAATGCAACAATGACCCATTGGGGTAAAAGTCTCACAGCCTGCAATAGAAGAAGAAATTCAGTTCTGCACCCAATCCATTGACAAACAAACAAACAAACAAACAAAAAACCCCACAATACATTTTCCTAGCTGTGTCTCCTATACATATACTATTAATATTTGAACAATCCTATTTCAGGCTGCTCAAGGCTAAGTCAGTTTCTTGGGCTGATCTTTAGTATAGTAAACCAAAAATTTACCCATCTTTTAGGAAAACAAACAATAGAAAATGTGTTTTAAATGGATATAGCAACTATATATTTGCTCATTTATTCTTTCTGGTCACAGATCTGACAAAGATGCTAGTAGTAGTAATAGCAGTTTAAGTAGTAATAGTATTAGTTTAAAATGTACCAGAAAACAACTAATCCTATATGAATTTGTCCATGCTGGTGGAAAGTAAAACCTTGAGGGACTATGAAATGATGGCATTAGGGAATTGACTAGATGGCACTGCTTGCATTAGAGTAATTTAACATCAGTCATCTGGTATTGCATCAAATTGGCATTGATCGATAATGGTTTCAAGTGACAGTGACAATAATCATTCTAAACACATGCATCCTCTTGAAAATACAGGCTGCATCACATATGCAATGGTGTTTTATTTTGATACTAACTTTTATGCTTATGGGGCAAGTCATGTCTTAGGTGCCTTTTTTTTTGTCCCTCTCAAATGCACCCTTTGGGGACAGGTTTTATTAAAAATGCCAGAAGGCCAACAGGCATGGATCTTACTTACACCTTAATCTTTCCTAACCAGCTTTTGTAAGTTCTTCTCCGCCCAGCTAACCCTCATCTCTGACTAGAAGAAACAGATTGTCTTGTTTGCAGCAGGCTCTCTCTGTGTCTGTGCATCAGTCTGTTTGGGTGGAAGCCTCTGACTGCTGACAACACGCCCCTTCTCTTTTCCAAGGCCAACATTTTTAATGTTTAGGATCTTCCTTGATCCTAGGCTGTCAGCTTAGGGGATAGTAAACCATATCAACCTGGAGGGACACACATAGGTAGCTACTTCCCAACTGATGGCCCAGTCGTTATCTAAACCCCTTTGAGGATTACCCCACATTTCTTATCTTTGCCATTGGTTCATTTCCCCTTGGTTTCTCTTAACAGAACTCCTTTGATTTTCTGTCTGGCAGTTAGGCAGTGTAATGTCCCGGGATGCCCAGAGGTGGGGGCAAGTGGGGAAATTTGCCCTGGGCCCTGAAGGGGCCCTCACGAGAGTTTTTCGGGGCCCCTGGAGCGGGGTCCTTCACTCACTCCAGGGGCCCCGGAAAACTCTTGCAGGGCCCGGACCCCCGGAGCTTCTTCCTCTCCTGGTCTTCGATGGTGAGGGAGTCCTTCCACCTCAGGGCAGAAGGACTCCCCACCCCCGAATTACCGCCGAAGCAGGGGCCCCCCGTTGACGAAGACCCCAGGCCTCCTGAATCCTCTGGGCAGCCTTGGTAATGTCAAACAGACAACTGTTTCTTTTATCATTTTTACAGTGCAAATATTTGTAATGAAATAATATAAAGTGAGCAGTGTACGCTTTGTATCAAATACAACACAGAATATCAATATATTTGAAAATGTAGAAAAACATCCAAAAATATTTAATACATTTCAATTGGTATTCTAGTGTTTAACAGTATGATTAAAACTGTGATTAATCGCGATTAATTTTTTTGTTAGTGTGAGTTAACGTAACACAGACACAGACAACCTGCCAACCTGAAACATATTCTCACCAGTAACTGCACACCGCACCATGGTAACTCTAGCTCAGGAACCAATCCATGCAACAAACGTCGATGCCAACTCTGCCCACATATCTACACCAGCGACACCATCACAGGACCTAACCAGATCAGCCACACCATCACCGGTTCATTCACCTGAACGTCCACCAATGTAATATATGCCATCATATGCCAGCAATGCCCCTCTGCTATGTACATCGGCCAAACTGGACAGTCTCTACGGAAAAGGATAAATGGACACAAATCAGATATTAGGAATGGCAACATACAAAAACCTGTAGGAGAACACTTCAACCTCCCTGGCCACACTATAGCAGATCTTAAGGTGGCCATCCTGCAGCAAAAAAACTTCAGGACCAGACTTCAAAGAGAAACTGCTGAGCTTCAGTTCATCTGCAAATTTGACACCATCAGCTCAGGATTAAACAAAGACTGTGAATGGCTTGCCAACTACAAAACCAGTTTCTTCTCCCTTGGTTTTCACACCTCAACTGCTAGAACAGGGCCTCATCCTCCCTGATTGAACTAACCTCGTTATCTCTAGATTGCTTGCATATATATACGTGCCCCTGGAAATTTCCACTACATGCATCTGACAAAGTGGGTATTCACCCATGAAAGCTCATGCTCCAAAATGTCTGTTAGTCTATAAGGTGCCACAGGATTCTTTGCTGCTTTTACAGATCCAGACTAACACGGCTACCCCTCTGATACTTAACGTGTGTGAGTTAACTATGATTAATCAATAGCCGTAATAGATACTACACATAACTCCCTCATACTTCACAAATGTTGAAGCATTTTATCCAGGATGGCTAACTGTTGAGTTATTTACTGTTCAAATTGAGAGAGAAAAACTGGTAACTTGATCTTTAGTTTAGATGAGTTTAGATGGAAACTAGAGGAAGGAAATTGTAATCAAAGCTTTTATTTAGTGTATTTTTTGTAATTATAATCTGGTTTTGAATTCTTTTTCAAGTTAATTAAATAAAAGTACAAAGGCTAAATAAGGGCCTGATGCTGGGGAATTGAGTATAGGGGTGTGTGTGTGTGTGTGTGTAAGAGAGAGAGAGAAAGAAGGGTGGTCAGTGCCCAGTTTTCTACCAGAAAGTCTGGTCGAAAAGATGACCTGACAGTGTCTGGTCAGATCTACTGACTGGTCATGCACAGTCTGGTTACTGCTGGCAGGGGAGGCGCTGAGTCATCACCCGCACCAGCCCCTACTTAGCCAGGGCTGCCTTCTACCTGTGTTGGTGGCTGTAGCTCCCAGCCATGGCTCTGCAGGCAACTCCTTCCTGACCTGGGCAGAAGTAGGAAAGAAAGGAGAAGGGGGAGGGGCGATGGGGAGGGGAAAAGAAGAGTGAACAGCGGCAGGGCCTCAGGGGGAGAGGGAGGAGATAGGGCAGTGGTGGATCCTCAGGGGGAAGGGATGGGGAAGAAGTATTACAAAGTTGGAAATCCTATGTGTGAGAGACAACAGTCTCTGGAGTGCTGCTTCCTTGTCTTTGCAGAAGTGTAGGTTTGCCATAGGGTCAGGAACATCTACGTGACAGTCATCATACAATGTAATAGTTTGGGGTGGGTGTTTGTGATGTTTCCATCAAGTGGCTGGCCCATAGGGAGAATTACTGACTCTATATAAGGAAGATTTTCTTTATCTCAGGTATAGAAGCCTGTATTTTTGGAACTGAAGGACAAGATTTCTTACCCGCCTTCTCCAGGTGCATGTGTGACTTATTGAACTATCATCTCAGATGCCTGGATTTGGTACAAATATTCTCTACTGGATGTCTGACTGGGGTTATGCCATTAGCTTACCAACGAGAAGCAGTATTTTTGAAGCAGGAAAGATTGTGTTTTGATTCTCCTTGTGCCATCTATGCAGCTGGTATACATCCATGGCTTCTATATGTATAAGGCCAGAGATTTTGATGCCATATCAAATATCTCAAGTAAAGTATAACTTCATCTAAACAGATTTTTGTAGAGTAAAGTCGAGCATCTCTGGAAGCAGAATTACTTAGTATGCACACTACCTATCCCATGTTTCATAGTTGTCTGAGAATGATTTTAAAAGATCTAGTACTGTCAATAGCTATGTAATTAGTGTTCACATGAGAAGAAATTTCTACATGGATAAGCTGAATTCTAATGAAGCTTGACAAACCATTTAATATGAGCTGTTCAGGCTCATAATCTCATGGGCACAAATAAATATTCAACATTTTTACTGGATATATCCATAGGAGGTATATGTTTTGGATTAGGATACTTTTACAATGATCTTTTCTTAAGCAAATAAATATACATTAAAATACCCCCAAAACATTGGAACAAAAGTTGATCCAACTGAGGCCCGTAAACTGAAAAAAGGAATGAAAGTGAGGATAATCAGATTTATATAATAAATCAGATGAAATGGATATTTCCACCACATTAGAAGGGAAAGGATCACTGACCACAGAGATGGTCCTTCTAGTCAAAGTGATTCTCTGCTAATCCAGGCCCATTGTGTCTGAAGTAAAGGTGGTCATAGTCCTCTTTCTTTCAGGACAGTGCATACAACCAACAATGGTAAGAAGCAATGATTTTGAAACCAGAAATTAATATGTTTGTGAGGTTTAATGCATTGCTATTTTTGAGGTGCTTTGGCGCTATGGAAATGGCTCCGAATAGTATGGATTTGCCAAGAATCGTAGGACTGGAAGGGACCTCGAGAGGTCTTCTAGTCCAGTCCCCTGCACTCATGGCAGGACTAAGTATTATCTAGACTATCCCTGACAGATGTTTGTCTAGCCTGCTCTTAAAAATCTCCAATGACTGAGATTCTGCAGCCTCCCTAGGCAATTTATTTCAGTCCCTGACAGTTAGGAAGTTTTTCCTAATGTCCAACTGTAGAGGGGCAGTTGCCCTACCCCAGTAGAACAGGGGTTAAAAGGAGCTCTGGAGAGGGCTGTGGCTGGGATAAGGAGCGAGAGCAACTGAGGGTGTAGCTGACCATAGGTGTAGCAAGCTCAATCAGGGGCCAGCTGGACACAGTACTCCAGTTGAGGCCTTATCAGCATGGAGTAGAGCAGAAGAATTACTTCTCGTGTGCTGCTTACAACACTCCTGCTAATAAGAACATCAGAACAGCCATACTGGGTCAGACCAAAGGTCCATCAAGCTCAGTATCCTGTCCTCTGACAATGGCCAATGGCAGGTGCCCCAAAGGGGATGAACAGACAGGTTATCATCAAGTGATCCATGCCCTGTCACTCAATCCCAGCTTCTGGCAAACAGAGGCTAGGGACACCATTCCTGCCCATCCTGGCTAATAGACATTGATGGACCTACCTTCCATGAATCTATCTAGCTCCCTTTTGAACCTCTTTATAGTATTGGCCTTCACAATGCCCTCTGGCAAGGAGTTCCAGAGGTTGACAGTGCGTTGCATGAAAAAATAATGTTTGTGTTTGTTTTAAACCTGCTACATATTAATTTCATTTGGTGGCCCCTTGTTCTTGTATTATGAGAAGGAGTAAATAACACTTCCTTATTTACTTTCTCCACACCAGTCATGACCTCTATCATACCCCCCCCCCTTAGTTGCCTCTTTTCCAAGCTGAAAAGTCCCAGTCTTATTAATCTCTCCTCATATGGAAGCTGTTCTATACCCCCCAATCATTTTTGTTGCCCTTCTCTCAACCTTTTCCAATTCCAATATATCTTTGTTGAGATGGGGCGACCTCATCTGCACTCAGTATTCAAGGTGTGGGCGTACCATGGATTTATACAGAGGCAATACGATATTTTCTGTCCTATTATCTATCCCTTTCTTGATGATTCCCAACATTCTGTTCACTTTTTGACTGCTGCTGCACATTGAGTGGATGATTTCAGACTATCCACAATAACTCCAAGACCTTTCTTGAGTGGTGACAACTAATTTAGACCCCGTCATTGTATATGTATAGTTAGGATTATGTTTTCCAATCTGCATTACTTTGCATTTATCAACATTGAATTTCATCTGCCATTTTGTTGCCCAGTCACCCAGTTTTGTGAGATCCTTTTGTAACTCTTCACAGTCTGCCTGGGACTCAACTATCTTGAGTTGTTTTGTATCATCTGCAAATTTTGCCACCTCACTGTTTTACCCCTTTTTCCAGATTGTTTAAGAATATGTTAAATAGGACTGGGCCCAGTACAGATCCCTGGGGGACACCACTATTTACCTCTCTCCCTTCTGAAAACTGACCATTTATTCCTACTCTTTGTTTCCTATCTTTTAACCAGTTACCAATCCATGAGAGAACCTTCCCTCTTATCCTATGACTGCTTATTTTGCTTAAGAGCCTTTGGTGAGGGACCTTGTCAAATGCTTTCTAAAAATCTAAATACACTATATCCACTGGATCTCCTTTATCTGCATGCGTATATCCCAGAATGATCAGATTATTATTATTTTTTTTGGCAACACTGTTACTGTCATAACTATAAAGAGAAAGGTAACAACCCTCCTGTATACAATTCTATAAAATCCTTCCTGGCAAGAGGCACCAAAATCCTTTTACCCATAACGGCTTAAGAAGCTCAGGTAACCTGGCTGACATCTGACTCAAAGGACCAATAAGGGGACAAAATACTTTCAAATCTTGGGGTTTGGGGTGGGGAAAGGCTTTTGTTTGTGCTCTTTGTTTTGGTGGTGTTCGCTCTTGGGACTAAGAGGGACTAGACCTCAGTCCATGTTCTCCAAATCTTTCTGCACAAGTCTCTCATGTTTTAAACTTGTAAGTAACAGCCAGGCAAGGTGTGTTAGTTTTATCTTTGTTTTTTCAACTTGTAAATGTTTCTTTGCTAGAGGGCTTACCTCTGTTTGCTATAACTTCGGACCTAAGGCTAGAGGGGGTTCCTCTGGGCTCTTTGATTACCCTGTAAAGTTATTTCCATCTTGATTTTACAGAGATAAACTTTACCTTTTCTTTTAATAAAATCCTTCTTTTAAGAACCTGATTGATTTTTCATTGTTTTAATATCCCGGGTTTTGGATCTGTGTTCTTCAGGACCAATTGGTGAGGGTATACTCTCAAGCCTACCCAGGAAAAGGGGTGTAAGGACTTGGTGGGGGAGGAATTAGTCTCAAATCTGCCCAGAAAAGACGGGGAGATTAGGAACTTGGGAAATATTTGGGGGAAGGCAGAGTTCCAAGTGGCTCTCCCCTAAGATTTGGAACAAGCTTGGGGGTGGCAATTTACTGTTAACCTAAGCTGGTAAATAAGCTTGGGGATCTTTCATGCAGGTCCCCACACCTGTACTCTAAAGTTCAGAGTGGGGAAGGAACCCTGACAGTTACTATTGACTCATATTTGGCCTGCAATCCACTATAACCCCCTGGATCACTTTCCACAGTACTCCTTCCTAAGGAGTCATTTCCCATTTTGTATGTATGCAGCTGATTTGCTCCTTCTAAGTGAAGTACTTCGCATTTGTCCTAATTGAATTTCATCTTATTTACTTCAGACCATTTCTCCAGTTTGTCCAGATAATTTTAAATTTTAATCCTATCGTCCAAAGCACACACAACCCTGCCTGCCCAGCTTGGTATTGTCCGCACACTTTATAGTGTATTTTCTATGCCATTATCTAAACCACTGATGAAGATATTGAACAGAACTTGCCTCAGAACTGATCCCTTCAGGACGCCACTTGATATGGCCTTCCAGCTTGACTGTGAACCACTGATAACTACTCTGTGGGAACAATTTTCCAACCAGTTATGCACACACCTTATAGTAGCTCCATCTAGGTTGTATTTCCCTAGTTTGTTTGAAACAGAGACAGTATCAAAATCCTTACTGAAGTCAAGATATATCAGGATATATATCTACTGCTTCCCCCATTCATAAGGCTTGTTACCCCATCAAAGAATGCTAGTAGGTAGATTTAACACAATTTGTTCTTGACAATCCATGCTGACTGTTACTTATTCCCTTATTATCTTCCAGGTGTCTGCAAATTGATTGCTTAATTATTTGCTCCATTATCTTTCCAGGTACTGAAGAAATAAAGAAAATCTCAGTGATTTCCAAGCATGTAGGCAGCGATTGTTCCAGACCCCATTAAATTGGTTTAAAAATCTCAATGATGATTAGGCAGTTAATTTTGTGATTTACTGGTCAGTATGAAAAATAGTATTCTCATCTTTTCCTTGTGCTCCCCACATCTGTTTTATCCACCTGTTCTATATAGTCTTTGTCACAATTTGAGAGGCTCTATGGCCTGCTCCAGGAATGCTCCTGAGGTCTCAAGCCTCTAGCCTTCACCTTTCTCTGGGCCTGAGTCTTGCTCCTTTCTGACTGGGAGTTTTAGGCTGCAGTCTCCTATGGTTCACTGTGAGTAAGCCAGGCTGCCTAAAGGCCAGCACCTGCACCTTGCGTCCTCTTCAAGGGCTATGAACCATGTGTGCTTCCAATTCCAAATTACCACTCAGCTCCTCCTCAACACAGAACATTTATTCAGCTTCACAAGCAGACAGAGAAGATATAAAACCAATGTTCTACACTCACATTAAATGTACCAGAAATACCCCACTAGTTCTAAGGGGCCCTGGTGTAGGCCCAAGTCCTTCCAACCCTTCAGCAGGGGTAGGGACCCTCTAGGATCAAAGGTCCCATCCATTTGCTGGGTCAGAAAGAAGACCCTGAGTCTGTTTAAACTCAGCCTTTTATACCAAAATCTTGTTTTGTCTCCCAGCCTCTTGAAAACAGGTAAAATGGTTATTCCCCAGGACGTCAAGCTTCAAAGTCAGCCTTGGGATATGGTACTGATCACTCCCTAGTGATTCCAGGAACACATGAATACATGTGACTTGTAATGGTACAAAGGGCTGTGAATGTGCTATAACTTATACCATTTTGCCCATGTCAGGTTATGATGGCTTTTTGAGGGTTTTGTGCTTTCAATGTAAAATACATGGCTGCATGTGGTTGCAATATCTGTCAGTTTTATGGTAAGGTCTTAAGGACAGAGAGAATCTCTTTATTATATATTTATACAGGATGTAGAGCAATGGGGCCATAGCCCCTAAATACTGCTGGAATATCATCATGAACATTCAGACCTAACTGTGGTTGTATAATTTGTTTTCTAAAATGGCACCTACAGGCCCCAGTCAAGACTGGCGCCTTATGTGCTAGCTGCTCTACATACTCATAGTGAGAAATGGTCCCTGCTTAAAGTGCTTACAAGATAAATAGACCAGGCAGACAAAAGGTGGGAGAAAGGTAGCAATATAGCCAAACCTGCAGAATTTTACACCTTACTGTAGACAAAGAACCTGCCAAGGCTTTTTAATGGATACATTTTTTTTCTATGCTTCCTTTTCTCTGTCTGTTTTACAAATAACGGACTAGACTGTGGAGCCTTTGCTCCACCCTGCTCCAGGAGTGATGCCTTGGAGGTGAGGGGAGAGGTGGTGAATGGTCAGATGCTTTCTAGAGGCCCAGTTTTGCTCATGTAAACCATTTAAAGTTTTTCATTCACCTAATTGGGAACAGGATCTAGTCCAGACGTTTAATGTGTGTCCTGAAAAGTGATGCTTTTTTTTTTTAAAAGTTCTACATGTGTTGTGTCTCCATGATTGTCATATATGTGCTCAGTTTACAAATAAAATATGTAGTGGTGTTTTGGTAACTGCCTGCTCTGCAAAACTTGTCCCTGCTGAGAGTCACCCTTTCCATTTTATGCCCCATTATAGTAACAAAGTTTCTGAACACCTAATTAGGCCCTTGATTACACCTGTGACCCTCTATTGTTTTAATGAGTTTGCATGTATAACAATTGAAATTTGTGAAACAAATCTGTTGCTGATGCACAAGATGGAGAACTCAGCTCATTCAGTTGTAGCTGCGCTAGCTCTACAGTATTAGGAAGTACCAAACTTACTTTTGTCACTAAAGTCCGCCGCTATCCATAGGAATGTACTTGGAAAGCAGAGTTCTTCAATAAGAAGGCACTGTATTTGGACCGTTGCTTTATAGAGTTGATCCACATCTTTAGATAGACTTATGTGGTACATATCGGCCTAATATGGGCCAAGCACAGGAGTGAAATTTACTTTGTAATCCAATCCTAGGAAGTACTGGAGTTAAAGGAAGAACAGATAGAAAAGAAGCAATTTCAGAAAAAGCAAAAACAGAGACAAGGCGAGAAATACAGGGAAAATATGAGTGTTTGGTACTTCCATTCTGTCAAACTGTGAGGGAACATGACTAATTTTTCCTTCTTCATTATTGTTTAGATGTCCTCCAAGATTTTTGGATTCTTTGCCCAATCATAATTCTCTTAATCTGTATAACATCCCTTCTCAGAACATTATCGGCATTGCCCATGCACATACAACAGCTCTTTTTAGAGGGTGAGAATGGCTCTTGCCACCTAGACAGTGAGAGCAGGCATAATGTAAAGGGGACTTAGGATAAATGAGAACAGGCCTGATATTTATAGTCCAATAGTTAGTATAACTTTTGATATTGGTTTTCAAAGGCAGAAATCCTTAATTCTGTATATGCAGTGGCATGTGTATTATTGGTCTAATTTATCCCCCATCTGTATGAAAGGTGCATTATCCACTAACACAGCATCTTTACAAAGAGAAAGTATTCTTCTGTCTTTGAACTGTATTATAGATTAGACAGACATAATCAGGACGCCCTGATTCCAGAAGATATCCTGACTACACTCGGGAGTAAATCTTAGATGTATTTTATGTCAGAATGAATTACTCCATATTTTTGTCTTTATAGACTGCAAACCTTCAGATATTATCGGTTTTTTCAGTTTTAAGGTTTTATGTAAGGTTCAGATGTTTCTGGAGGAAAACAAAGACATTAAAAGATTAAGCTCTGAGTAATTCTTATGAGAACTGCAGAATTGCTGTAACAGACAGGAACAATAAACTATGAAATAATAGATGTATATATCAAAACAAAACATCGTATTAATGGTTAACAGCCACTTAATAGAAGTTATAACATTGATAAACTACAAATATTTCCCAGAAAATCCTTGATTATTATCTGTGTTTTGTTTAAAAAAATGCCATTTGCATTGCCATGCACTGGATATATGCCGTATGTTTTAGCTTTTGGTAAATAATCATAATCACTCATTTCCTATTAAAAGGAAACTCCAAAGTGCTCAAAAAAAGGGGTTTCTATGCTTTAATGCTAATTTATAAAGATGGAATTGTAACATCCTCTTAAAAAAATACAAACATTTTCTATCTTGGAAATATCAGGTGGTATTTTTATGCAGGGATCCTTTGGAAGACCAGAGAACTGAAGTGGGTAGCGACATTGCAATATTTTTATTAGATTTATTCTTCTATCATTAGTGGAGAATTTAGGTGCCTAACTTTTATTAAAAAAAATGATCAGTGAGCGCTAACTACATGAATCCTCCTACTAATGCTATTTGACATTATTGCAACACCTTCCACTTCAAAGATCCCAGCATGTTTCACAAACCTGTCTGTTACAGCTATCCCCTATTCCATTTTGTTTCTTACAGCTGTCCCCAGACTCCATTTTGTTTTCTGTTCTCCTGTGGCCGCCCTTCCCTGGCTGTTAAGTTGTTTACCAGGGCCACTGCCCTTCTCAAAGGGAGGGCCCCTTAAGTTGTTTAACAAGAGCCATTGCCCTTCTCAAAGGGATGGCCACTTGTGCTGCGTGCTAAGTGGGACCACTGCCCTGTTCAAAGGGTAGTCCTGTTATCACCTCGTTGAGCCTGGGCTTGGTGTAGGGTAGGCAATGTCCAGAGCTGCAAGACCTAATGTGTTTTTAAGATCCTGGGCATGAGTCATAGGCCTCATGTGCTCTTGAGTCACCTATTGCACAGGACTATGTCCAGGCATGTCTCTGGGCTTACCTTCAGTTTTTTCCCTGTGCCCCCTCCCCTGTGACAGAGGGAGCCTATCAGGATTACTGGCGGGAAACTGCCCAAGTTTGCCTTTAAAACCAGACATTTTTGAAACACACCTCAGAAAGGTTCCTGCATTGCTGCCTGGTCTGATCAGCCAGGGGTTCTGGGGGGTCCTTTCTCCCCTCTCATTTTATTTTTGAGCGTACCCTCGTTTTTTGAACGCCCCCCCCACGAAGAACGAATTGCTACCTGAGGGATCTCCTGATTATTGAGACTGTACCGAGCCCTCCTTGCCTCTTCTGATGTTGCTGCTGCTTCTGCCTTTGCTGCTGCCTTGGGGACTGGTAAGAATCCCTCTGTAAAACTTTCTATACTTTTATTTTATTATTTTAGCTGCTGGCTCTGTTTCCCCAGCACACAGACTCAAGCTAAACCTTGGTCTGTGTCTTAAAACCTCTCTTAAACTCCAGGGCTCTTTGCCGCTAAAAATAAGTTTGTGCCGCTGCTAAGCTCTGCTCCTGTGGGCTTTGCCTTGGGGCTCTCTGCTTTCAGCTGTATCCACCGCTGTAGACACCATCCCTTGGCTTCCTTGGGAGCTGGGTCCTGGACACATACCACTCTGCCCTCTGTAACCTCCCCATAGCATAAGGTGCACCATAGGTCTTGTTTTTTTCAGTTTAATAAGTCATAGTTTGTTAAGATTGTAGAGCTTGTAAGTTTCAACTGCCTTGTTATAGTTTACTGTTTTGTTGCTCCGTATAGTTGCTTGTTATAGCTTTGCTTAGAATTGTGATATTTGTTGTTTTGCCTAGTCATTGGTTAAGATAGATAAGGTTTTTTGCTGCTTAAATTCGCCTTCCTGCTGTCCCGATCTCTCCCTGAACTTTCCCGTGTCTGTTTTTCCCCCGCTCCAATCTCCGCCTCTGTGTGCTCCTCCGTATCTCCGTTATAACCCTTTGCTGCTTTTCCCCCGCATCTGCACTCCCTCCGAACTTCCCAACTCCTTGCTGCTTCCCCCCCACCCCCGTCTGCATCACCCTCCGAACTTCCCAAACCTCTTGCTGCTTCTCCCCGTGAAACTTCCCAAACCCTTTGCTGTTTTTTTTACCTTTGCTTTTGGTGTCCGCTTGTTGCTTAAATCTCTCTCTAGCCCTTCTTTACACTTCTCCGCTGCCCCTCCCCTACCGAAGATCACCATCACACTGCTCCGTTGTCCTTACCCTGCAGGGCTTCAGAGTCTCTCGCTGCTTCCAGCCGCTCATCTGCATACCACTAATCACTCACTCCCCCCCCTCCTGTTTCTTGACCCAGCCTTTATATTGATATTGTATTGTTGTACTGTAACTCACATTTTACTTGTAATTATAACACCCCATTGGTTGCCTCCACTTTTCTGATATACTTTGTATTTACATTGATGCCACTGTGTTACATTTTGTATCTAGCTATTAACTCATATAGAAGCTACCATTTTATTTTGCATTTCTTTTGGGTACGCTTTGCATTTCCACACTGTATCTAGAGTTGCTTATTGACTGTACTGTATCCCATTGTGCTGAACCCCACTTGCTGTAGCCCACTATTAGAACTCCCTACACTGTTCAATAAGAAGAACCCCCCCCATCGTTGTCTATTGTAAACACCCTATACACCCCATCCCATCGTATTTCATTATTAAATTCCCACCACTTCCTTTTTTTTCCTTTAATAAAGAAATTAATTGGAACCCCAGCTGTGTGGTAATTGCTCCCCAAGATCCCATATACCTGCAGGCAGGGACAAAACCCACTGTATAGGAAGACAATTGACAGAAAACAGTGCTAGACAGTGGTGAAGGAAGATTATTTACTGTAATGGCCACAAGGAGAGGCATGCCTAGCCCATGGCAGATGCAGCAGTATCTGGTACTAAGTACAGTCTCCTTCCACAGTGTGCCTGTAGCGAGGAGGCTGTGTGGCATATAAGCCCCTACATTGGTTGTATACCCTGGAGCATCATCCTTGGATGAAGGTATTCCTCTCTGGTCTATTTGTAGCTGAAACAATGCAGCACAAGTAGATGCAATGTACCCTAGGATCTGACAGTATTGCACTTATTATGAGCTAAGCCTTATATAAGACAGAAAAGGCAGGCGTTTGAGAGCTAATTCAAATATACTGGAATGTAGAGTACAAATTGCCCAAAACGCACATGGAGAAAATTTAGGATAACACCAAACAAATGACAGATAACAGATGTTACGAAATCACCTACTGCTGTCTGAATAGAACCCTACAGCTTTAATGACTTGTTTGAGGATTCATCAAGACAAATACGTTGTTTCAGTTTGATTGTGTAGCTGGTTGAAAAGAGGGAATTGCATAATATTCTGTGATTTATTATGTGTGTATGCCACTAGCATAAATATAGAGTGCAGTGGTGGGAAGAGCTACTATGCGTTAAAATATTACACATTCGTTTCTTTTCTGTGCATAAGAAATTGGCTTTTCTTAATTTAAAAAAGACTTTTTTTCTTTTTAAAGGTTGTGGCCTAAATTTGGGCAAGGAATAGAGTCTGATTACTCACATGAGTAAAGCAAGCAGATATGGCCCAGTGTAGCTAATAAAGAAAACATATAGTAACAACTATGAAGAAATAAAATATAATTGTTGATAAAAAGCAAGACAGGATGATATGCATCTCAGAGAATTAGCTAGCAAATTTAGTGAACCCACCAGCCTGGGAAATTGGTAACAATGAAGATACCGAGATTCTAAGAAGGAAAAAACAAATCCTAGGAATTACCATCTGGTAAACTTTAATCCCTAGAAAAAGGATAGAACAAATATTGGGTGGGGGGAGAGGGGAAGTCTGCAAACATCTAGAAGACAACGGAATCAGGAGCAAACCCAGTAAAAGGACACAGTATAAAGAACAAATTAGAATACATAAATATGAATGTTTCTTTGGATCATATTACACTGTCTGGATTCCTTTCCTCCACTAATTTTGTAATGTGCAGTTGGACTTCAGTAAAACATTTCCTATTCAAAAAATAAAATTAATTCAAATGATTTGGTTATGAACATTGCTAAAGGGCTATGGATAATGTCCTGTACCTGCAGGCATGGTTACCTCCACTACTGGATGGAGAGCAAAACAGGACTCCCAGGTGCAATGAAGCTGATTTGTTTTGTGCCACCAGAAGACTCTGGCCAGAGAACAGCTCAATCACATCCCTGCTTCTCTGCCCCATGTGGAGGGCCTGGTTGGGGAAAAGAGACATGACTGGAGCACTACTGTGCTCTCAGTCCCTGGCTGCTGGAATGGCCCCTTTGGGCCATTGACAACTGGGGGTAAGTTAGATCAGCCATGATACTGTTCTAAGGGCTTGTCTATATGGGCAACTCAACTAGAGGTGTGACATCAATGCATATAAATTAAGCTGTGGTAAATTACCTATGTGGAAGCTCTCCAAGGAGAATTAAGGCCATGTCTACACTACAAACTTTGACTGACACAAGTTACATCAGCATAAAACTGCTGCAGTTGGTACATTGCTTGTGTGCGTGCATACTTAGTTCCTTGATTAGGCACTGCACATGCTCGCCAGGAGTGCCTGTGTCGATGCATAGTGTGGTGCACAATGGGTTGGTATCCCAGTATGCAACTCACCACCATCCAAGGCACTGTATTTTGGGAAGTTTTGACACACAGGCGGAAATGAGTTGTGCGGGTGACTGGAGCCAAGGGTCAAGTTCCCAGCATGCAACTTTGTCCATTTCATACTCTCATCCATATGCCGCAATGGTCACACCTTTTTTAAAAAATCCCACAAACCTGCATAGACCTTGTCAGCTCTGCCAGAAGCATAGAACCTGTGCAGCTCTGCACTGTTGTCATGAGTGTTGTAGCACAGGACATACAATCCTCCACTATTTGCAAAGCTGCAAAAACCACCACATCCACAGGGAATGTGATGATTTTGTGGACGACAGATTGCTGTGGGATATAGCGAAAACGAATTCAAGGCTTTTGGCATTCTTGGAGTAGCTGCAGTTGGTAGAGCGCTGCTTCTTGGCCTGAGAAACGGGTATTGACTGGTTGGATCACATTATAATGGAGGCTTGGGAATACGAGCAGTGGCTGCAGAAATTGCGGATGCAAAAAGCCAAATTTTTGAATCTGTGTGCTGAGCTGGCCCCAGCTCTCCACTGCAATGACACCAGAATGACAGCTGCTCTGACAGTGGAGATGCGAGTGGCGGTCACACTATGGAAACTTGCAGTGCTGGATTGCTACTGGTCAGTGGGAAATCATTCTGAAAGTGTGGGGACTGTTAAATGTGCAGGCCCATTAATTTTCTCTTGGTGTGCAGGACTGTGACTCATGGCAAATTTCAGGACATAATGGATGGATTTGCAGCTAAGGAGTTCCTGAACTGAGGTAGAACAATAAATAGCATGCTTTCCCTATTTTGGCACATGTCTACCTCATTCCAGCATATATCAACAGACAGGCTATTTTTCGATGGTTATCCAAGTATTTGGTAGATCATTGGGGATGTTTCACTGACATCAATATTGGCTGGTCAGGGAAGGTGCATGAGGCAGGTATTTCTGAGAACACAGGACTGTTCAGAAAGCTGCAAGCAGAGACTTCCTTTCCCAGCTGGGGATTACCACTGGTGATATTGAAATGCCAATAATGATGATGGTGGGCACCCAGCCTATCCCTTGCTATTCTGGCTATTCCAGTTTTTGACCCCTTGGGCAGTGGAGTTCACAGATGTGAGCAGAGCTGTCAGTGTCTGGCATTGTAGGACAGCTGCAGGAAGACTGTCAGGGTCAATATAGGTAATGCAATGTCTATGTATTCCCTGGATTTATGCCATCCAGGGAACTGGTGTTACTTTGTCACTGTAAAGGGGTGCTTACATTGGTGGAAGACAAACTTAAGTGTAGACACATGCACAACTGGGTCGACACACTAACTCTGTAGTGTAGCCCAAGCTTCAGTTACAGTGAACCTACACCACTTTACTCCTGAATGAGAGCATCCATACTCAGGGCCACCCGGGAGGTGGGGGGCAAGTGGGGCAATTTGCCCCAGGCCCCCATGAGAATATAGTATTCTATAGTATTGCAACTTTTTTTTTATGGAAGGGGCCCCCGAAATTGCTTTGCCCCCGGCCCCCTGAATCCTCTGGGCAGCCCTGTCCATACTAAGGGTTAAAACTCTGTAACTTATGTGTATGAGGTCAATTTTCCTTAACTTTCTTGCATGTCCCCATGTCTGCATGTCCTGACTCTCATGTAGGGCTGTTTTCAGGGTCCGAGAGCTGTAAAGGTGAGAGATCTTGATTTTCCCCCGCCCCGCCCAGGCTCCAGTGCAGAATGCAGCTTGGCAAGCCCGAGCAGTGGAACCCATTCCCTTCAGAGGAACTACTCCTGAATTCTATCAATGTAGCAGAGGAAAATCAGACCCAGGGTATGCCTCCAGGCCAGCACATACAGAGGCCATTTGGGGCAAAAGAAAGTCTTAAATTGTTAGGCCTCTAATCTGCTTTATTGAATTAGTAAAGTTTCTTCGTTACTGTGCTGGAAGATTGAATTTCTTAAAGGTGCATAACTAGTATTTCAAATTTATTTAGGTTAACCAGGCAACATTGTCCCCTAGCTGCATTTTTGTAGCCAGGTTTCAAGGAGTATCAGAAGAATTCAAAGATGAGCTTCATACACTCAGTGAGAACTGAGCTAACTGGAGACCTCAGTCCTGATGGTTTACACATTCTCCCCAGTTTATACTGGTCAGATTCATTTATGTAACTTGCCCTTCCTGTACCAACATGGCCTACTGCACCCCAAGGACTACATACAGGGAAGGATGGCTTTAGTTTTCACAGCTGGAAGAACAGATTTGTGTCTAGATTCTCTCTTTAAAAGATAATGGGAAACATTTGTTCTGCTGTGTACAAAACCCTAATTACTCAACAAAATATTTTGACCATTCATGGTCATTATTGCTGTAGTTGACCATTTCAAACCAATGCTAGGAAAAATGGAGCCCTGGCTACACTGTGACCCGCTCCCACTAGGGTCTTGTATTGGGCCAGAACTCTAATGGTTATTTTAGTGGATCAAGCAAAGGCACATCCTCTTTGATAGGTTCATCATGCCCAATCATACCCCGTTTCCTCCATATGTCCAAATTCTAAGGGTAAACAAATAAGCAAAAGTAATAATGGAAATAGACTACATATGCTCAGATGCCCCATTAATTACACATAATTCCAAACCTTAGTAATGGACTAAAGTGTTTGGGTTTTTAATTAAATATTAAGATATCTACAAGATGAAAAAGAATGTGAAATAAGTTCTCTCATTCAAATCATGGGGAGAGACAGTTTATACTGTACAAGTGTATAGTCCTCCTCTGCGAAGGGTATTTTCTCCTATTTCCTTCCATTTCAGTACTGTTTATATGATCTCTTCCCGAAAATATGAAGCCTAAGTTACTGCTTCTGTTGTGAAAGGTATCTTGTAATAGGATAATTACAGTTCCCATACTGGATTGTATTTATGTTGTCCATATCCTGACTTCGAGTGATCTCAATATTTCTCCCATACATACATCTGCCACCAGGGTACTTAATCACACCATTCTGCCATTGATTTTAGTCAAACTTCCTGTTGACTGCACATGGAATGACTGCAGAATATGACTCAGCATAGATCAGTCAGTACTACATGTGATTCTCTGAATACCCAATTTCCTACATGACTGCAGCTCAACATATGTAAAATGTACTGCTTGCTGATTTTGTTAAAGGGCCATTATGCTTCAATAAACCATTCCTATGTAGCTGTGGGTCAAGTCTGAAATTAATTTGATTGTGCATTTGGGAGCTCTGTCATACATGGAGTGAAATATGAACAGGTCTGAACATCTGGATACAATGAAAAAACTGAACTGATTTAAAATTATTCTGCCACTTGCACTGAAAACATTGCAGCACTTGTCCCCAGAAATTAGTTTGTTCTCTTTCTTAATATCCTGCTTGCTGAGCCAGTTTGCAATCTGAATTCAACAGCAGCAGCTAGGGTTTCATTGTTAACCTTTTAAACTTTAGTATTATTGTAGTTTCTACTGTTTATATTGTATAAATGCTGCCTGCTAATAGTCACAGGATAACAATCCCTGCATGGGGTTTTGAAAAGGCAAATGATAGTCTATATAATTTTATATTTTTTTACTCACTCACTTTTTTATTTAATAAGTTAATTTATATATAACAGCACTCCCAAATGCACAGATACCCATATAATACAGCACAGACTGTCACTTGCTTTTTCAAAACACTATATATATATTTTTGTGTGTACAACCATGGGTAAATCTGAATTTAATTAAATCTTCTCATTTTCTTTTAACCTCTTCCCTGTATGGACTCTTTAAACTGGTTTCCTAATGGCTTAAGTTGCAAAATCTATTATCTTGCGGTAAAAGATAATTTAACTGACAGTGTCTGGCAGAGCAGGACTATTAGATGCGTTAATGTAACAGTCTTTTAAAAGAAGGTATTCTGCACTGTGGTTATTGCAGGGCTGCTTTCCAGGTCCAGCTGAAAACTTCCAGAAGTGAACTTTTAAACTCTCAACACTGGGGCTATTGCTTCTCTTTTGCCATGCTATCTTCCTTTTTAAGTGCAGTTCCTAATCTGAAAAGTGACTGTGTACAAACAGCATCTTCCTGAACAGATCATTGTTCGTGTTCTGACTTTAGTCACAAAAGTAAGTTTTTGACCTTGTTAGCACTTCAACATCAGTAGAGTAAGAAGAGAATGACCTAGAGTCCATTCCTTTTTTATAGGGCTGTCCAGAAAACGAGAATTCTGTTTTGTGAAAACATTTTGAGCTTTCAAAATTTGGTTTTGTCTTGCATTGGAATGAAAATTAGATATTTTTATTTTTAGTATTTTATTTTTTTTTTAATGAAAAAACACATGAGGCACTTGCTCCAAATCAGGTAGCAGAGGGACTTAAACCTAGATCTCCCATCTCTTAGATCAGAGCCCTATCTTTTGGGCTATTGGTTATTCTAGGCTAGTGCCTTCTCTTAGTTTCTCAGGTTCATCCTGGACCTATCTCGACAAATTAGCATTCTCTGAGAAGAAAATATTTAGTCAAAAAAATGTTGATCATCTCTACTTTTTGATACACTGGAAGCTGATTGTGCAACAGAATTGTTTACTGCGTTCAATTTTAGTGACAATAAACTGCACATGACAACCCCATTGAAGACACTTGGTCACATTCTGCTGTCTATTTACACAGGGCAAAATCAGAGGAGTTACTTTAATCTTACACTACTGACAAAGAGATTAGAATCTGGCACAATGATTTTTTTAACAGTTTGCCACAGAGAGGTTTCAAAGTGTGTTTTCTTTTAAGATGACATTGAAGAAAATGGAGTCCTTTTATGCTGCTCCAGGTGCACAGGAACAAGGGTGAAATGGCTAACTTGAGGCATTTTCCCAACACAGAGGTGGCATGGTGTCAGCAAAGACAACAATACGCCATAGAGGCATGTCTGGGACAGGAGGAAGAGTGCCTAAAAGGGTCTGTATTCCAGATCTTCCGGGCTGCAGAGCACTCCATAGAAAATAATATGAGGCTGTCATAAGTTAGAGCAACCCCAGAGAGCTGAATCAGTCCCTAGCAGTTCCAGAATCCCAATTCAAAGATGACGTAAACCACCTCTGCCTTCTCCACTCCTGCTCCTTGGCGGTGCCTCCTGAGACTCATAGCTCAAAACTGGGGCCAACATTTCTGAATGACAATTAGAAGTAGCTTGAGACCATTTGGACAGTTGATAGTCTACATGCTATTTGTGCTATTTTTTGTGCTAGAGTGAGCTTGTTAGATACAAGAGGGAAGTTCCCACTCCCGACTACTTGTCTGCTCTCTCAGAGATGGCTTATGAGGGAGTGTTCAGCTATTTTGTGATTATAATATTTTTCTCTGATAATTTCTATGGCATGTTAGTCTGCTCTCTACATCAGCTCCTGAAGGCAACTGACATTTTTTTTCTTCATGAAAGGAATTTTTAATGGATTCTGTCGTAGCTGGAACTAGCCATCTTGTGTAAAAAATATAGAATGTGAGTCATCAACGGTGGGAGAACTTAGATCCTCTGTAGCTCTCCATATCTTCTAGGGCCACATCAAGAATCATTTAATCGGAGCAGGACATGTTCATGCCAGATAGCTACAGAAGGATAAAATTTTCCAGAAAACAACTACATACTATCCTTCAGTCAAATCCATATCATGTTGTAATGAACCTTCTGTTTCATTTTAACTCATTTAGTTCCTGCTACCTTAAAGTGAAAAGGATAAAGAGAGTAGTGGTAACTATTTCTCTCTCTTGGAAGGAATAAAGAGGAAAAAGAACTGAAAGATCCAGATTTCAGTTGCTTCAGGAGTTGCTTTTCCAAAGACAACACTTTTGTGTTAATATCAAAGAGAAACTAATCATTACTGGGATACCAGGAATCTTTAAACAATTATTCCTCATATTTCTTTTGATAGAAAATAGTTCTTGTATGCCTTCATTAGTTTTAAAGATTTATTGAGCATTTTTTCTTATGGAGAATAATGTATGAATATTCAACTTTATGCAGTTGCACTTTTATACAAGGATATCAAAGTGCTTGACAAGCATTCAGTTCTCACAATATCTCTGTGAAAGAGAGAGAGGGAAACTGAGGCAGAGAAAGGGTAGCTGGTGGTGTTCAAGGTCACACCGGTAACTTTTGAAAGAGCCAGCAATAAAACCAGGTCTCTTGACTTCTTTTGACTAAAGCACAGGACTAGGCCAGCCTTACTTAGTGTTCTTGCTGAAGGCTACCAGGCATGTGAAATACTTAGGACACTTTGTTGCTTGAAAACAGAACTGAACAGACATCTTGTGTCTTTTAAAGGCTCACTTCTGGGATCACGATCCCTGCACTATCATTTTAATAATGAAAGTTTGGTGCTGTGACATTTTGAGCAGAATGGCAATGGCAGGAAAATTAGTCTTCTGTAGTAAGCAGCAGCTTCTTGAACCTTCCTACAGCTAATCAAACTCTCCCAACCCTCCAAATCCATCTCCTCCTAGAGGGATGGCTGAAAGGGAGCCTTAGTCAAAAGGTTATTTACTTTCCAGATTGTACAGATGAGCACTGCAGACACTTGAAGAAAGTGACACCCAGGATCAGTTTTTACCTTTATTGCACCAAGTGCAATCCTCTGATGGAGAGTGGGGAATTGCCTTTGATGCGTCAGTTTTCACTATCAGCTATTGGTGACAGCAAGAGCCAACTCCTTTTGCCTTGGTGGTGTGAGCAGGCATATCTTTTTTTCACCCGTTCCCTTCTGCTGCAGATAGCTCAGAGTCAGATTGGCTTCCTGTATACTAGATGAATTGCTGCTGAATGACGTAAGGCTCTCTCCTGCATAGAGTTTAGCATTCTCTCGTCTCAGGGCTGCCAGGGGTGGGGTGGGGGCAAGTGGGGCAATTTGCTCCAGGCCCTGGGCCCTGCAGGGGCCCCCAGGAGTGTTTTTTGAGCCACTGTAGTGGGGTCCTTCATTCACTCAGGGGGTCCCAGAAAACTCTCACGGGGTCCAGGCCCCCAGAGCTTCTTCCACTCCAGGTCTTCGACGGCAATTCGGCAGCAAGGGATCCTTCCAGCCTGGGACTCGCTGCCGAAGTACCAGGTCTTCAGCGGCAATTCAGCGGTGGGGGGCCCCAGCCATCAAAGACCTCAGGCCCCCTGAATCCTCTGGGTGGCCCTGTCTCTTCTTTGGTTTAAACTAAAGGCTCTGCACTGAAGATTAGGAATTGAGCACCAGATCTCCTAAATGCCATCAGAGACACTGCACCATCCCTTCTGGATTAGTTTTGAAAGTTTTGCCAAGCAATTTCAAAGCAGGCTCTATTTTAAGTGTCTTTCCAATCAAGAGAGAATCCTGATGCTTTTCTATTTTAAAAATTCAACCCAACAGTGTCATTCTTGTTGTGGGTCAGAAGGTCTTGTAAAAGGCCATGGACCAGATTCCACACTGATGTCCATCCTCTGCAACCCCACTGGCATCAGTAAGACTGCATGGGTGTAAATCAGTGCAGAATGATAGTTCAGTGGTTTGAGCATTGGCTTGCTAAACCCAGCGTTGTGAGTTCAATCCTTGAGGGGGTCATTTAGGGATCTGGGGCAAAAGTCTGTCTGGGGATTGGTCCCCCTTTGAGCAGGGGGTTGGACTAGATGACCTCCTGAGGTCCCTTCCAACCCTGATATTCTATGTGACCCTACAACTGGTTTGGGTATTAAGCTATCCATTTTCTTCAGCAGGACTTAATTCTGCCGATTAAACATCTTGAGGAGTTTTAGCTGTCTGCTGTAATCAGAGTGCTGCCAGTGCTGGTATCCTGGTGTGTCTATTGGTACCTGGTCTGAAAGCCAGTAACTATGCAAAGCTCTATTTAAAAGAACCAGGTTTCTTTCCACCTTCCCCCAGCAATGTCAGAATTGAGTTCGACAGACTGCTCGGGTCTCAGTGAGTTAGTTCCAAGCTTCAGTTCCCCACAAGGTAGAATATTTTGTTACTGAGCAATATTGTAGCCACAGTCAATGTGGGGGTTTGAGATTTTAAGATGCTCATTAGTCTTTCTTTTTGGCAGAGCTCATGCTCCCCTGGTGAACCTTTTCATAGCAATGCTGAATAACAGCCAATGGGCTGTGTAGTCAGTGAAATTACTCCAGAATTGAATTTGGCCCAGAGAGTCATATCTATAAGGTGCTAAGCACCCTTGATTTCACCACCTCAGAAGTCACTCAGCATCTTACAGGAATAGTCTCACTTACAGTAGGATCAGCTTAGTCCCCTCCTAGGTTTCATTCACTCTCAAGTCGGAGATCTGAATTGGAGAGTGGAGCCAAGATCACCTTAATTTTATCTTGTTTAGCATAACTAAGCTTTATAGAGGAAGGAAATCAAATAACTGAGGGACAGAGACCCATGGCCAGCTTTTCAGAATCACTCAGGACCCATAACTGGGGTTAGATTTTCAAGCAAGCTCAGCTCCCAAATAAGTGGTCAGATTTCAGAAGGGTGAATAGTTCGATGTGCTGAGCTTTTCAGAAAAAGCTGGCCGTAAGTGTCATGTTGGAGCTGGTGAGGTGCTGAGCTCTTCAGAAATCCAGCCCTGCTTCTGGATGCTGAGCACTTGAAAATCTAGTGAACCATCTTCCTTCCCTCCCACTATATTATAAAACCTGTGTCTTATAGAGAAGACTTCTTCATTAAAAATACCAACACCCACTACGCACTGTAACAAGGGTAAAGACTAAAAGCGTTCTGAATGGGTTATGGCAATCTTTGTCTCTTAAGGAACTTAACTGACTGTCCTCCTCCCCTACCTCACCACACTTTCACCACAAAATAACTTAGCACCACCCCTGCAGCGGTTCATTTCCTAAACCCACTCCAGTTCAATGCTTGTAGGTAGCTTCCTCCATGAAAACAAGGGGCTTGCTTAATTGCAGTATAGACTCAACTGTGTTTTGCTTTTATCTCTTTTTGACTACCTGCGCACCACCCTCTAACCTGATTGCATGGTCCATGCCTGCACAGCACATTTAATTTCTTTTCAAAGCAATCATTGCACAGAGTCATTTATTAGTAAGTCAATTATCTAATCATGGACAGTGCAGTGCAAAAAACCAGAAAGGAAGATGTGTTCCTACTTGAGAAGCCTATAGTCTAAATGGACAGACAATGCACAGGGAAAAACAGAGGCTTTTTAGGTCATCTGGCATTTTGATATTTTAAATCTTTCTCTTTCACTGAAACGGGTTGTGTTGGTTTGCCTCACAAGAGAGGGGAGGCCTCAGGGGGGATCTGAATGAGGATAAGATGGAGGTTTAAATACACAGGAGGGCTACAAGGCTACAAAGAAACTAATCCATGCTAAAGTCAGCCCAATCCTGTTCCCATTAAAGAGTTTGGTTATTGTCTTCAATAGGAGGAGGATCTGTCCTCAAAAGTAGAATCAGGAATTCCTGGCTCCTAGTCCTATGCTCGGATCACTGAATCAGCCTTTGTTACCTAGCAAATAGTGAACTGCCTCTGGCCAACAAATCTAAGGCCTGGTCTACACTATGGGGATAGGTCAAATTTAGCCACGTTAGGTCAATTTAAAAATGAATGTGTCCACACAACCAACCCCATTCCGTCGACCTAAAGGGCTCTTAAAATCAACTTCTGTACTCCTCCCTAGCGAGGGGAGCAGCGCTAAAATCAACTTTGCTGGGTCGCATTTGGGGTAGTGCAGATGCAAATTGATGATATTGGCCTCCGGGAGCTATCCCAGAGTGCTCCATTGTGACCGCTCTGGACAGCACTTTAAACTCTGATGCATCCAGCCACTGCACTCCAGAGGATGGCCCAAGCAACAGAAGGCTTCATTCAAACAGTTTTGATTTTTAGTGTGGCTACAATAAGCAAGGTGGCCTTGTCCTTCCCTCCTCCCCCACACCACATGGGCTACCTTGTCCGTTATCTCATTTAAAAAAAATTAATTAGTAAAGAATGCATGATTTCAAAACAATAGTTACTTTATTTCAAAGGGGGGGAGGGTGGCTGGCTTACAGGGAATTAAAATCAACAAAAGGGGTGGATTTGCATCAAGGAGAAACACACACAACTGTCACACCATAGCCTGGCCAGTCATGAACCTGGTTTTCAAAGCCTCTCTGATGCGCAGGCACCTTGCTGTGCTCTTCTAATCATCCTGGTGTCTGGCCTAAAATGATTGTCTGCCGTTGCTTTCACGGAGGGAGGGGCGACTGACGACATGTACCCAAAACCACCTGCGACAATGTTTTTGCCCCATCAGGCATTGGGAGCTTAACCCAGAACTCCAATGGGCGACGGAGACTGTGGGAACTGTGGGATAGCTAACCACAGCACACTGCTCTGTAAGTTGATGCTAGCCATGATAGTGAGGACGCACTCCACCAACTTAATGCACTTAGTGTGGACATACGCAATTGACTGTATAAAATCGATTTCTAAAAATAGACTTCTATAAAATCAACCTAATTTCGTAGTGTAAACATACCCTAAGATTACACAGTTCACCCAAATGTTTGTATTTAGTAGTTATTGTGTTCAAACAATTAATTGTGAAGTATTGAAAATACATGAATATAAATTCCAACAAAATTGGAGCTAGGAATAATACTATCTCTGAGTTCAATGGAGTTTCCTCCACCCATTTTTTTTAGAAGTGCTTTCCTCCTCACTTATAATAATAATAGGAGATATACCAATCTCCTAGAACTGGAAGGAACCTTGAAAGGTCATCAAGTCCAGCCCCCTGCCTTAACTAGCAGGACCAATTTTTGCCTCAAATCCGTAAGTGGCCCCCTCAAGGATTGAACTCACAACCCTAGGTTTAGCAGGCCAATACTCAAACCACTGAGCTATCCACAAAAGTGGATGAGTCACACGTGATTCAGTTTATTTTTTCCTAAGAGTTATCAAGAGCACAGCCCCACTGTATTTTTCAATTATTTTTATCAACGGTCATACAGTGGTGACCATACAAAAAAGAAAGGGCACTGACCCATACGAAGCATGCATTAGTACACTTCCAATATATGTAGCATGGAAATCTTATTTTGGGTTCTTCCATGTGAAATAAATCAAGAAAAGGTTTTAGAAATGTAAGCTGGACTTCTGGTTAATATCTGGATGTGTTGTTAGTCATTGAACATTTGTTAAATATAAAGTACAAGTAAAATTTATACTTTAAATATTGATACCCAGGGTCTTTTCCATGTGAAAGAATTTTACGGCTGGCAATGCTTAATTTCTCATTTTAAATTCTCACAGACAAATTTCCTGTTAGATGTTGATTTTAGAGTGTTAGATGACAGCATGATGCCACTGGGGGATTGTTTGCACTCAAGAAAATCCACTGGGTTGTGGCTCTATATTATAGCATCAGTTAGGTCTCCTGACATGGAGGGGATGTTATGATAGGATCGTTAATTTGGGCAATTGATCTTGAATTACCACCAGACAGGTCTGCTCAATGGTCTGCGGGGAGATGTTGCATGCGATGGGTACTGAGTTGCTGCGGAGAATTCCTTCTTGGGTGCTAGCTGGTGACTCTTGCCCACATGCTCAGGGTTTAGCTGATCGCCATATTTGGGGTCGGGAAGGAATTTTCCTCCAGGGCGGATTGGCAGATGCCCTGGAGGTTTTTCGCCTTCCCCTGCAGCGTGGGGCACGGGTCGCTTGCTGGTGGTGTCTCTGCAGCTTGAGGTCTTCAAACCATTTTTGAGGATTTCAATAACTCGGTCCTGGGATAGTGATTGTTATAAAATTGGATGGGTGGGGTTCTGTGGCCTGCCTTGTGCAGGAGGTCAGACTAGATGATCAGATTGGTCCCTTCTGACCTATGAGTCTATGAGTCTATGACATGCTCCAAAGCAAGAAAATAAAATGTAGGGTCTAGCGAAAATGGAATATAATAATGCAACCAAAATATTCCTTGGGGGGAGGAAATCCAACTGGGGGTGGCTATTCCTTATAAATACACCAGTGTATGATATTACTGGCCAGAGAAAAATGTAAGTTGCAAAAAACCCAACCAAACAAAAAATCCAATCCTCAACAAAACACAGTCCTTAAAGATTTCACTGCTGTGGACCCTGCAATTTCTTTTCCACTGCAGAATATATTTAAATATTAATGTTCAGCTGGAAAATTGGATGGTCAGTAGGAAGTGGCTAGGGCAGTACTGGAAATCCATTCCCCAACCCCTTTCTACTGAATATGTTAGGCAGCACTGAATAGTTAAAACTTAATATTGACATATGCATCTATTGCAAATAGAAATGGGGAGATTCTGAAAATGTATACTATATATTAACTGGGATGTTACATACATCTGAAGGTGTAATAGTTACTGGTACTACATAATTATACAGTTTGGAGTGATATGTATTGCGTAGTATTAGCTGTAGTGTTATAGTAGGTGATATATACCATAAGATGTGTAGGAATACAGCAACTGCCATACTGGAAAGGTGCCTTGACGCAACTAGTCCAGTATCTGGCCTCTGGCATTGGTCTAATTACACCTATTATAGGGCAGATACAGGAATTCTTCCCAACTCCAATCACAGATCTACACAGGTCCTCAAGAATTCTCGCTAGATCTTCTTTCTTAGGTCATGAATCAGCTTTTTCAATATTTCCCCACAAAATGTGGTTGAAAGTAAGGATGAACTTGAGCCACAGATTTTCGTTCCAGATCTGAGCTTTCACAGCATTCAGGGATGCTCAGTTCTGGGGTTTGAGTTCAGTCTGTCAGGAGAACAGGGGTCCTTCACAAAGTCTGGAATCAGACTTTCCTCTCATTTGGAGATTTCTGGATTCTAGGATTAATTTGGCGCCGTCTTGAGTCAGAGCAATATGATGACCTGATTTAAATAGAGAAGAGTCAGTAAATGTCTAATGAATGCTCAGGTTTATCTCATTGAATTGTTCCTGGGTATTCCATGATAACACCCATAAGACCACTAAAATAAAGCATTGGCATCCAGAAGTCAGTTATGATTCAACTTTCAGCCTCTTTAGCAGGTTTTCCTGCTGCATATCAGTGCACTTGAGAACCTTAACTTCACTGATACCTAAATGCGCTTGATAAGTCTAGCAAAACAAACCCAGCTGCTTGCAAGTGACATGCCATTTTTTTTCCTAACTAATTGAGGTTTCCTGGCAGTGCTTATGGCTGTAGAATCTGAGAATCTTTGAACTTGAGAGTTCAAAAAAATATGATCGTATTCTCCTGCTCCACAGAGGCTTCAGCAGGGAACTGTGCCAAAAGGATTAATATTCATTTACATGCAGTTGATGTGTATGCCTGAACCATGTAATTTTAAAAATTAAAGGTGTTTTGTCTAGAACTTGTCAAGAAAAGCATCTGACTAATGCTGCTTGTAGAATAAATCAAGGAAATAAATGTGCCTTGGCTAAAAGGCCTTGGAGACCAGCCTTGAGCTCTCAGATGTCAGGTCTGTAGGAACAGGTTTGATGGTGTGCTTCACACTTTAGATATCACCTTGAAGCTGATTTTATACGAACTTTGCAGTCTCAGAGCCAATTCCCTCAGTGCTTTAAGGCTGGATTGGATGCTATCTTCCTTTTGTCATATGCACAGATAGCAGAAAGAGGTCTTCAGTGCAGAAAATGGTATGACAAACTGAATAGGTTGATGGACGTCCATTCTCTGTATTTTGTTTGCACATTGTGCTCTAGCCTTTTCATGGAGGAGATGAGAATGTCAAATGCTGTGCTCAGGCTACTGATGGGTAAGGTGAGTGAAGAGGGGTCCTTGTACCTGCTTGGGTTTCCTACTTCAGTTAAAACAAAACAAAAACTGTCTGAAGGCTGATTATTTAACTTCCAGCATTAAGCTGCCACTTTAACAGCCCCACCAGGCCTTTCACTAATCTCTTTGCTTTGGTAGCAAAATATCTAACATCTACCTTGATGAGGATATAAGCAATGTTGAAGAAACTCGGAGAACTTCCTTTCTTTTCCCTTGTGTTTTTATTGAAGACACCCTGGCTGGCATTTGAAATGGCCAAATTGCTAAAACCCAGAGATTCCGATGTGTGACTCAGATTAGGGCCAGGTAGTGTCTGTCCCTGCATAGCAGAGAAATGGGGGTGGGAGCAAGGTTCCAAGAACCTTCCCCCTGCTTTAAACTCCTATAATGGGGTTAGCAGCAATGCTAGATTTTGTGCAAGGCATGCAAGTTTAGCACCTGGGGTGGCTCTATACGCCTCAGAGGTCACTAGACAAGAGTGAACCCACCTAGTTCTATCCCAGACTCAGCTCTATTGACAGTGCAGGGGTTGGAGGCTCATGCCACACTGCTAATGGAGTTGCAGTGTCCATTCTCATGTGTGCTACATCAGTGCCTTGATGAGTCAGACAGAGGCCCAAATCCAACCAAGGGACCCTGCCGTTATACAACCTAACTTTTAGGCACCTTGAGAATCACTGTGATTCACAAAGCCTGAGTTAGGCACCTAGAGGCCCTATATAATGAATGGAGAGAGATAGGTGCCTTAAAATGCAATCCACAGAACCAGCGCTCTTAGCGGGGAGCTGCCTAAGCTAGCCCATGGGAGATCTCGATGAGAAGTATGTGTCCTAAGCACCAACCCTCGTGTGGAGTTCAGTGCTTGAGTCTGGGCTTCAAGGAGGTGCCTCTCTGTTGCAATCCACAGCTGGAAACCTCACTTCTGCAGTCAGGTGGCTTAGGTGCCTATGCCATTTCTTGCAAGAAACAACCTAGGCACCTGCCCACTTCCATGTAAAACAGCTGAGAAGACAGGAGGTGGAGGGGTCCCACTAATCTTTAGTCCACTGGTTGGGGTACTCACCTAGGAAGTGAGAGAACCTGGTTCAGTCCCCCTCTGCCCCAAAGCAGGATGAGGAGAAGACATTAGAACAGGGGTCCCCTACCTCATCATTGGACTATGCAATATTCTGACATGGGGCTCCCTCAATCTCTCTTCTTGAAGCTCTTCCATTTTATTAACTAATTAGATTTTAATTGGGACAGAGTGAGAATCAGTCTATTAGGGTGACTAGATATCCTGATTGTATAGGGACAGTCCCGATATTTGGGGCTTTGTTTTATATAGGTGCCTATTACGCCCCCATACCCGTCCTGATTTTTCAACATCTCTATCTGGTAGTCTATAGTCCAGTGGCAAGGGCACTCACCAAAGAGGTGGAGAATTCCTCTTTAAATCTCTTCTCATCATGCTGGGAGAAAATTGAACCAGGTTCTCTCATATATTGGGAAAGTACCCCACCCACTGGGCTGAATATTATAAGGGAGGCCACTGCCACTTCCTCTCCATCTCACTGAACTTTCAACTAAATTGACTGGCGGGACACTTTTGTTGCAGCATAAAGAGATTTAACCACACTCACGTAATGAGTGTCTTGGCTAACACTGCTGCATGGAGATTATCTTGAATCATATGAATGTACATGGACATTGTGTCACTCAATGAGGAAAAGAAACTTCACCTTGAAAGATGTTCATTCTCTTGCTATTTTAAACAAGCAAATGCAGAAACAAAAGAGTTGTCAATGAAAGATTGGGGCATAGACGGGGTTATACATTCATTTGCTTTTTAGTGATTGCTGGTTTATTTCTTGTGTCCAATACTGTAGGGTCATTAGTCCTTTGTATGAAAAGAGCCAATCTCTCATGCAATGACTGGGGATAAATATGGTTGAAACTTAAATCAATTTTTCAACAGTTTAATGAATGAAGTCTTAAAAAGTGGTTTTCTGAAATATTTCAGTGATTTTTTTTTACAGACTTTACAAAGCACTTGTGTTGGATGCAGAATCTTTGAAGGTTTAAGTGTAGGAACAGACTGAGGAGGATGGCTATTTACTGTTCATTTCAACATCACGTTTTCCTGTAAACTTAATGGAATTTATGCAGCCTGCACCACTTGGCACTTTCTCAAGTCTGCTATTGATTCCTGGAATCTAAACTTCCTCAGTGTTGATCCTGGCCAGGGAAGCATGGACATGTTGGAGGTTTTATCTGATTTTCTGCAGATGGGACTGCAATTTCTTGGAGTTTGCACATGGTAGGGTGAACTGCATTGTTTACTTTCATTCCTGTGCCTGTTATTTCCAAGAAGTTTGATTCACTATGGTCCTTCACATTAATTCAATATTGTACTTAATCTTCTCTAAAGAAGATTATATCTGTTTCATGCATGTCGGTTTCTATGGACATGATCCAGCAAAGCACTTAAGCATATGTGTAACTAGTCCCACTTACTTCAATGGGATTACTAAGGTACTTAAGCACTCTCTTGGATCAAGGCATATGAAAGTAAGTTGAGATCAGTGGGCACGAAAAAGTCGCAGGGGCAACAAGCGTAAGCATTTGACTCTGCTTTATTTTCCAAATGTTTCCATCTTTCTCAGAACATTATTAGAAATAGAACTAGACAAAAAAAGCAATAAACAGACAGCTACAGGCAACACAGAGGAAAGAAATGCAGCTGCTTCTATTGTGGTGCAAAGAGCTTTATAAAGTGGGGGAAAAGCTCAGGAGCGTTTTTTATATATATAATTGTATGCGTTTTGGTCAGTTCATGCTGATTATACTTAATTACAATTTTTCAAAAATACAGCCTGTAAACTGACAAAGCAGCAGATGAAGACAGCAACACAACCGATACTTCACTTTGTAAGCTCTTTTTAAAGAGAAAATGAGTGGAGTTTCTGGCACTTTCAACCACTCCAGTACACCAGCTTTCCTTTACCCGCCTGGATAATGGGTGTCTAGAATGCACAGCTCTTCTGGCTGGCAGGTTTTTTTCCTGCACTGGAATTCCACTAGAGCAGTGGCTCTCAATCTTTCCGGATTACTGTACCCCTTTCAGGAGTCTCATTTGTCTTGTGTACCCCGACGTTTCACCTCACTTAAAAACTACTTGCTTACATAATCAGACATAAAAATACAGACTGTCACAGCACTCTACTACTGAAAAATTGCCCACTTTCTCATTTTTAGCATATCATTATAAAATAAATCAACTGGAATATAAATACTGTGCTTACGTTTCAGAGTATTGCATATAAAGCAGTAATTGTCTGTATGCTTTTTATGTAGCCTGTTGTAAAATTAGGCAAATATCTAGATGAGTTGATGTACCCCCTGGAAGACCTTTGTGTACCCCCAGCGGTACACAAACTCCTGGTTGAAAACCACTGGACTAAAGCAGAGTGCACCCATTAAAATGTGGCACTGAAAACCATTGCTAATTCAGTCTGTGCCTAAAGTTGTCCTAATTCCAAACTAATCTTTCTTCCTTCTTCTCAATAATTGTGTGTATGAGAGTTCAATGCTTGTGACACCCAGCAGCTCAGAAAGGAGAAAACCTTCTAACGTTCCTAAACTGAGGTGTCTCATGTTATGTAATAAGTGCACAGTGCTACATACTGAACTCTCTGGGTTCATTTCTTTTCATAATTGAGATATTAAATAATTTGAGGTTACAAATAGAAAACACACCCTTGCAGTCGAAATGAAGAATGCAGCTCTGACCTAGAAGAGGAAACAATTGTAGCCTTGCAGTGGAGTGCAAATCAGCCTATAAGGTCCCCACAAGAGAATGTCTGCTCTAGACATTAGCAGAGTGGAATAGAAACATTCCAAGGCTGACATAATCAATAAAACAATGTGCACGTAGATGCAACCATAGCAACATGCAGTTGATAGATGAGATGCAAACAGGACCAAACGGCACAATCAAAGATTACGGTTAAATTAGGGAAGATTACAAGTATTGCTTTCACCTACAAAGAACGGGTAGGAAAGGCAGCATTAAAGCATTGATCCCCAATTCACTATTGATGTCTGCAGCAAAGAAACAAGGAAAAGGCTCCAGAGTCTTAATTGCACTTTTGTAAGGGACTATGCCAAACAGTGGGTGTTAGTCCACAAATCTCAACAAAAGAGAAGATCGTTTCTGGGCACCTTTTATGGTTCCTCATGTTTCCAGCTCAGCTTCCAGTGTAAATTATAGGAGTCTTAGGACATCTCTAACTCATGGACTGGCTGTCAATTGCCCTAAGAGTCATTCTATTGACTGACAACAGCTAGAGAACAACAGCACTTTAGTCGTTTCTTCTCCTCCAACTCCAGGCCTTTCCCCAGGGCTTCACACTGCCAGAATGGCATAAAAGGTCTTGGCATAAGAGAGAATGAGCTTCATGGAATCTAAGTCACCAGATGAAAGAGTCTCCCATTTTGCTCTTTCCAGATTTGCGCATATGGTACCAAAAGCATCACTTTTGCATGTTATGATCAACTGTGTTCAATAATCAGCTAGTGCCTCAAAGAATTATGGCCATGAAGTCAAAGCGAAGCTTAATCTCTGTTCACAAAATACACACTGCCTAATGCCAAAGCTCTTTGCTATAAATCTGCTGTAGTTCAGATCCCATATATGGTGCAGCTCCTCTTCTTCCAGAATTTGCACACTGCACCAAAGCCTTGCTTGCCAAAGATAAAGTTATAACTATTTTATGTTTAATTTCAAAATTTCATATTCCAAAAACCACTTGAGTTTTGTTCCCACTATTGTCACCAAAGGATGCTAAAGGACTGAGATTGGTTGTAGCATCCTCTGACATGCTACTGGTCTGGGAGATTACAGCTGTAAGCATGGCACATGTTCATATTTTTCTGGCAGTAATAGTTCCATAAAATTCAGCAATACAGAAATAATAATTAAATAGACTGATGCAGCTGCCACCGAACTCAAGGAGAGATTTGCTATTGACTTTAGTGGGTGGAGGAATTGGCACATTGTCTTGGAATCCTTTATGGTGGTCTGTAGAATAAAAAAGATATGAAAACCAAATGCCATATATGCTGCTGGGAAAGGGAGTATAAGGGGAGTTTAAAGAAAGTAGCTCTCTTCCTCATATGAAAAAGTCTGCAAATGGGAAAGTCTGAGAACCTATGAACTTGAATCATTCACTCTTCATTTCAGTGGGGGGAAAACTCCAGGAGAAGCTGGTAAACTTCATCACACACGCACACACTGTACACCATCCTTCATTCATCATTTAGATTTTCTGCAGCACCAGCTGCCAATTTCAAGTACACATGTAAAAGGACAATTTGGAGATTCTTCAGAAACAAGCTGTACAAGTGGATCTTCCTGAACTCTCTTTGAACTCCAAATGAAATGCAACACAGTTATCTAGCCTAAACATTGTTTTAGTTTGAGAAGATTCATTTACATAATTTTTTCTCGGTCTCATTTGTGGTATTAGAAGAAATAATAAAGGAATGGAACCAGAATCTTCCCAATTTTTGGCTTCCTGTGCATTGATATGCAAGATAATATCTTCATGACTTAGTTATTGTTAGTGAGCATGCATGTATGAACATCTAATAGAAAAGCAATAAACACTATCTAGAAGAAAGTCTGAGGCTAAAGGTTGAGATTTATACACTGCAAGCCCTTGCCTATCTCAGCATGATTTGCCAGGGCTGTTTGTTTGTTTTTTTTGATTAAGTGGAGAGGTAGCTGAAGTCTTTTTCCAGGTCTTTGGGACACTTTCACTTTCCGGAATAGAACATAAGCTCAAAAATAGAGGGGAAATGTTGGTGTTTATCTGTGCTTTATATGCAATTTTATGAAGTGTGATGGGATGAATGAGACTACTTAGGGATATTGCAGTAATGTCACTAATACCCCCGTCCGAATAGCCACATCTGAATTTTCTAACAAGGGATGGTGAGATGAATGCTGATGAACTTAACTTATGCAGTGTTGTTGTAGCTGTGTCGATCCCAAGATAATAGAAAGACAAGGTGGGCGAGGTCACTGGCAGCAAACAACTTCCAAGGGAGCAATGATAGGGTGACCATACGTCTCACTTTGGCCAGGACAGTCCCTTTTTAAAACCCTGTCCTGGCCGTCCTGGCAAAAGTGGGCGTTTGTCCTCTTAATCAGTTGGCAAGAGCCAACAGGACAAATGCCTACTTTTGTCAAAGTAGAGTGTAGAGGAACATGCAGGGGGTGAGTGGTGATGCCAGCCCTGCATGAGGGGGAGGGGAGGAGAGGAGGGAGGAGGCTCAGACAAGCAGTTCAGGACAATGCTGAGCAGGGGAACTGTCATGGTTTAATCCCTACTCTGAACCTTAGCGTCCAAAAGATGGGATACCAGCATGAATTCCTCTAAGCTCAATTACCAGCTTAGAACCTGTAGCGCTGCCACCAACCAGGAATTCCAGTGCCTGGTACACTCCGGTTCCCCCAAGACCTTGCCCGGGGACCCCCAAGACCCAGACCCTCTGGATCTTAACACAAAGAAAGTTGTCACCATCGCCTTTCCCAGGCTTCCCCTCCCTGGGTTACCCTGGAAGATTACTGTGATTCAAACTCCTTGAATCTTAAACAGAGAGGAAAATTCACCTTCCCCCTTCCTTCTCAATCCCCCTCCCAGACTCTCCCTGAGAGAGAAAGTAATCCTGACACAGAGAGAAATTAACCTTTCTCTCCCCCTTCCCTCCTTTCTCCCCACCAATTCCCTGGTGGATCCAGACCCAGTCCCCTGGGGTCTCACCAGAGTAAAAAAACAATCAGGTTCTTAAACAAGAAAAGCTTTTAATTAAAGAAAGAAAAAACAGTAAAAATTATCTTTGTAAATTTAAGATGGAATATGTTACAGGGCTTTCAGCTATAGACACTGGGAATACCCTCCCAGCCTAAGTATACAAGTACAAATTAAAATCCTTTCAGCCAAATACAAATTTGAACTCCTTCCAGCCAAATACACATTTGCAAATAAAGAAAACAAACATAAGCCTAACTCGCCTTATCTACCTAGTACTTACTATTCTGGACATATAAGAGCCTGTATTGGAGAGATTGGAGAGAAACCTGGTTGCACGTCTGGTCCCTCTGAGCCCCCAGAGTGAACAACAACCAAAATCTAACAGCACACACAAAAACTTCCCTCCCTCAAGATTTGAAAGTATCCTGTCCCCTGATTGGTCCTCTGGTCAGGTGACAGCCAGGCTCACTGATTTTGTTAACCCTTTACAGGCAAAAGAGACATGAAGTACTTCTGTTCTATTAACTCTTACTTATCTGTTTATGACAGGAACAATCTTAGGCTAGACCCAGGTGTCCCATTTTCCCTTGGGGGAAATATGGTCACCCTAAGCAGTAGATCTTAACCAATAGCTGGATGACTGTCAGACATGTGGCCCAGATCAATGTGCTTTGGCCCCTCAAGGAGGAATACCTACCCACTTATCACCTAAAGGGCTATATCTGTCAGTGAAGATGAGGAGATGCTTCTGAAAGGTAGTGCAGATTCAAAGAGGTTATCACTGTTTTGAGTGCAATCAGTAGGCATGTCAGTGGAAGGGAGATTTAAAAAAGAAACTAGTGCTGAGGAGTCCAGACAATGCAAACAGTACATCAGAATTGTAACTTTGTGCGGACAGTGAGAGGGCAATCAGTTATAATTGGTAAAGAGACTAAGATTATGTCTATACAACCTGCAATATGAATTACTAAGGTATGAACTGCAGCATGTGTTAGCATGTTACACTTTAACTCCCCTGTGTGGACGCAGCTGGCACAAACCTAAATATACCTGTTTGAAAACAGACTACATTAATGCAAACTAGGTACTTTTTTCATTTGTGCCAGCAGTGTCTGCACTGGGGAGTTACGGAGCAGTATGCTAGTGCACTCTGTGCTAACTGTGGAGCTGTGTAGACAAGCCCTAAGTCTAAGACAAAAATTTCAGAACTGTCCTAACTGAACTAATTTCTATTCCTCAGTTTTTGAGTACAGCATTGAGCAGCTGCAACTCCCATTGTCTTCACTTGGTTTAAGATGCCCATCAGGCTTAAGATGTCTGAATTGGTGCATCTCAAGAAAAAAGGCACTGAAATCAGAGGTGACCTCTGCAAAATTTTAGCCACAGTAGGCTTGGAGACATCTTGGCTGTGGTGCACACCATTACATTTGTAGAATGTTTTAGTTTTGGAATGCAAAGTTCCAGCTGGGTCACTGGCTGTTCTCATCTTCCATATGAGGACCAGTGATATCAGGAAGCTGCATTTTCTTCCTCATTTCAGATTAGATTCTTAGAGGTGGAAATATTCCAACAATCAGTGTGATGTTGGCTTCCAGCCATTTCCTCTTGACAACAGCCAATTATTGCTTATTTTCATAGTCCCACTCAAGGAACAGTAGATCCCCTCCGTGTGCTGAATGGATGCTTTTGATGTTGAAGACTATAAACCAAATGCTTCTTAAATGGTGTTCTTACTGTCTCTTTCATTCACCAATACCCACAACCATATACTAGGTTCATAATGTGAAAGACAGATGCAAGGATACTGTATTAACTCATAGCTGATTGACAAATGACTAGTTCTTGCTTTAAAACATTGGTCTGAGTTTAATGCTCATAGTGCCAAAATGATAGGCTGAGGAAGCACTGGATTCTTCCTCAGAACAAGCACAGCACAGACATCAGCAGTGCAAGCTTATCCACACTTCTCTGACAACATGCTTTAGTTCCCCGCCTGGAGGGCCACCCCTAAGGAGCATACCATGAAATGCTAGTCTACACCTCCATTAAGTTCTTGATTTAAATCCTGAGGCCACCAGATTTGTCAAGTTTAAAACTTTTAGGCTGGCCTGGATCAAACAGGTGAATATGGCAGGTGAATCCTTCTTGACTATAAATCCAGACTCAGTTTAAGATTCTGTAATGTGATCTTCTGTTCATTTAGATAAAGCATTACCTTTTGATTTTCCTCACACCTGGCACTTTAGAAACTGTCTTACTAAAATATTGTTTTTATTAACTTTTTAAAGGGAAAAAAGCCACCTGTCTGTTTTATTCCATCTTGTTTGTTCTTTATTGTCATTCTTCTTAAATTTCTTTTCTCCCCAAAGACAGCCTGTCTCCAGCATCGTTTTCCCAATCAAGTGCTTTCTTTTTTGTCTAATTAGATGACTCCAGCTAGCATGAACTATACAATAGACTTAAACAACATCAGCAGCTGATAGCGTAGTGTTGCCTAACAACTTGCAGAGCAGTTCCTCCATTTGTGCTTAGTTACCATAGTAATATCTGCCCACTGGTGGTGGACCCATTTAGAGAGAAATTTAAATGAAAACAACTGTCAGTATAACATGGTTGAGATTTTAACCACACAAACATTTGGGAAACTCAGTTATTCCCAAAGCAACTGTAGTGAGGCTCACTTTTGCATATGAAATCTCTGGGTTTTGGATACATGTTTATTTTCTATGGGTCCAATTATCTGTTGCCCTGTCCCTGCACTGGGTGCAGAGATGGATGGGAAGGGCCATGGTGGCTGTGCCACTTTTGTGTTCCAAAGCCACCTTTCAACCATCAGCATTTTGGAGCTGTTTAGGAGCCTGTTGGCTCCCAGTGTAAGTTAGGGCAGCTTACAGTTTGCTTCCCAAGACCCCTGATGAGTGATGGGAAGCAGCACCGAACCCAGGGGGGTGGTGCTAGCACCAGCTGTAAGCCAGCAGAATAGTCCCTGACAATACACATGGGGTGTTCTCTGTGGGATGTTTGTTTCTTGATGGTGCTGAAGCACAGTCGGGTAGAGAATGAGGTGAAGTAGCAGTGAGGGATTTCTCTTAAGTTTAAGGCTTAACACAAATAGAAAAAAAATAAAAATTGGAAGTGCCTTCTTCAGGTATTTTACATTATGAAAGAATGGGGAGGGGACTCTTCCAAAGTAAACTATACTTGATGGAAAGATATGTCACCTGACCAAACTCTGCTATGAAACATGGGGGTCTGAGATAGAGCTAGGCTTGTGATTCTCTCAGCTATTCCTAATAACTGGGCGTGCTCCAGAGAGATCCACCCGCCTTTGGTGCTGTGTGTTTGTTTGTAGAGCGTCTGCCATCTCCATTAAAGGTATTTATGCCCCCATAGAACTGTCACTCTCTCCACAGAATTTGACTGGTCCCAAAGTAGTGTTCTGTCCAGTTCTTGCTGTAACCATGGAGGGGTCCGCACCTGCAGTCTGGCCATCTAGGCAAAATCAATATTTTATGACATTAGTGAATCAAAATAGTTTAATAACCTAGTTAATGAAAACTTGAATTTTCAAAAAGAGTCTAAATTCAACTGGACTTGGGCACCTATGTCAAGTATAATTCCCAATTCTGGACCTTAGCGTCCAAAATATGGGTACTAGCATGAATTCCCCTAAGCTTAATTACCAGCTTAGATCTGATAGGCTGCCACCAATCAGGACTTAGAGTAGAGCGCCTGATAGACTCTGGTCTCCCCCAAAAACCTTCCCTGGGGGTCCCAAGACCCAAATTCCTTGAGTCTCACACCAAAGGGAAATAAATCATTCCCCTCCCCCTTCTTCCTCCCAGCTCCTCCCTGCCCTGGGAACACTAGGAGATCGCCTGATTCAACTTTTTGAATCACCACACTGAGAGGAGTGTTACCTTCCTCCTCACCCAGAGGCAATACAAGCTGCGTGAATCTAACACAAAGAGAAAATTTATCCTTCCCTGCTCCCCACCAATTCCCTTGAACCTTAACTAGGAGAAAAAAATCAAACAGGTCTTAAAAGCAAAACTTTTAATAAAAAAGAAAGAAAAAAGTAAAAGGTTTATCTCTGCACTTTAGATGGTAAAAAGTTACAGGGTCTTTCAACTATAAACAATAGAAAGAAACTTTCTCCAGCAGAAACACAATTTAAGCTACTTCCAGCGAGTACACATATGCAAATGGAAAAAAACAAATTAAAAGACTATGACCGCCTTTTCTTACTTACAATTCTGAATAGACAAGAGACTGTAGCAGGGAGATTGGCAGAAACCTGGTTGCACCTCTAGTCCCATCCAGGACCCAGAGAGAATAAAACCAAACCCAAAACCCACAAACAAAGGGTTCCCTCCACGAGATTTGAAAGTATTTTGTCTCCTGATTGGTCCTCTGGTCAGGTGTTTGCAGGTCACTGTTTGTTAACCCTTTATAGGTGAAAGAGACATTAACCCTTAGCTATCTGTTTATGGATCAGAGGGGTAGCCGTGTTAGTCTGGATCTGTAAAAGCAGCAAAGAATCCTGTGGCACCTTATAGACTAACAGACGTTTTGGAGCATGAGCTTTCGTGGGTGAATACCCACTTCGTCAGATGCATGTAGACTACAAAACGTCTGTTAGTCTATAAGGTGCCACAGGATTCTTTGCTGCTATCTGTTTATGACAACCTAGCTCTTTTATGTGCCTTTCAAGATGTCAGGCGATGTCTATGCTACACGGAGCAGCTGACATAAATCACATCATCGTACAGCCGCTAACTTTTGTATATCGCTCAGGCGCATGGATGCATGGGTGCTTGTATCAGCACCGTGCTTTCTCACCATGAGTGCTAGCATCAATGCAAAATGTGGTGCCACTATCTGGTTCAGTGCCTTGTGGGACATTTTCTCAGTGCTTTGTGGGACACCAGAGATTTGCTCAGAGATTTCTGAGAACTAGGAGTCAAGTCCCAACCATCCCATAATTTTCATGTCATTTAAAAAAAAAATCCCCCAGTCTCACACTTTTCAGAAGCACAGACCCCGCACAGTTCACTGCAAGTCTCATGAGGATTGCTAATACAGGATGCACCATTCTCCTATATTTGCAGACGCGAATGAGTACTGCTACAACTGGGACTGAAGTGATGAAGATGGGGAGATTTTCAAGTGCAGTAACTGGAAGATGATGATGGACACAGCAGAAAAAAATGCCAGGTTGCTGCTGGCATTCGCAGAACACCTCTACACAGTGGATCAATGCTTCTGGACCCAAGAAATGAGCACTGACTGATGGGACCATATTATAATGCAGAATTGGAATTCACTAGCAGTGGCTAAAGAACTTCTGGATGTTAAAGGCCACATTCCGGGATCTTGTGCTGAGCTTGCCCAGATCTCCAGCACAGGGACACCAAAATGAGAGAAATGAGTGGTGATCATGCTCTAGAAGCTTGCAATACTGGATTGCTATTGGTCAATGGGCAATCGGTTTGGAGTTGGAAAATCCACAGTGTTGGCGGCTGTCATCCAAGTGTGTAAGGCCATTAAGTGTCTCCTGCTACATAGAACTGAGAGTCTTGGTAATATACAGGAAATTGTGGCTGGGTTTGCAGCAGTGGGGTTCCAGAATGCAGTGGGGTGATAGATGGTGCACACATTCCTATTCTGGCATTAGCCCGCCATGCTACATGGTACCTCAACCAAAAGAGCTACTTTTCTATGGTTACGTAAGTGCCAGTGGATGGCCAGGGATACATCACTGATATCCGAGTGGGCTGGTCAGGGAATGTACATGATGCTCACATCTTTAAGAACACAGTAGTTTTCAAAAAGCTGCAAGCAGAGACATTCTTATCCAACCAGCAGATTACTGTTGGCGATACTGAAATGCCCGCAGTGAATCTGGGGGACCCAGCCAACCATTTGTTCCCCTGGCTCGTAAAGCCATACATTAGCAACCTCAACAGCATGAAAGAAGGATTCAGCTACAGGCTCAGCAGGTGCAGAATGACTGTTGAATGCTTTTGGTAGATTGAAGGGACTCTGGAGCTGTTTATTCACTTTATTGCCTTGCTAAGATCCAAACATCATCATGGTTGCATATTATGTATTGCATTATATCTAGGAGGCAAAAGAGGAAGAGCTACCACCATGATGGAGGGATCTGGGGGACTGGCTGTCGATGGAATTTGATCAGCTAGACACAAGGACTATTAGAAGAGCCAACCATCGAGCTATCCAGCTGAGGGATGCCTTAAAAACATTTTAACAATCTGGCACAGTAGGGTTGTCTGTTTTTATGAAAATAGCATCTCTCGTGTATGAAGATTAAATAGGGATGGGTAATTGCCTCCTGCTATGAGTAGTGTATTGCTTGGTAGAAACTAATAAAGACACTGAGTTTCTAAAAATAGAACTTTATTGTGTGCAAAGAAACAGGCAAAAAAATGTAAGTGCAAAGAAACACACTAGGTTAAAAATCTTTTACCGGCATGGTAACAGGGTGAACCATACTCTAAGACCACAAGTAAAAATGGAAGTGAACATTTATGGTCATGTATTTAAAACCTATTGCAATGTAGTAGGTTGTAGCTACACATACCAATGGATATGTGTAGCTGTTTTTCTCCTTTTGGTCCCACAGCATGGGTTGAAAGGGTTATGGATGTACACCATGCCACTACCTGGTATGTTGGGGCCATAGGGAGCACCAGCCATGGTGTTCTCCAAGGATTGGAAAGGCTGCTGAGTCCAGGGTCTTTGGGCAGGTAGGTCAATAATGCTCTGCAACTTATGAGTTTATTGTGTGAGCAAACCTACAATGTCCTGGTGCATTTTCCAATGTGCCTCTTAGTCCTGCTGTTTCCATTATTGGTTCTTCTCCTTGGTCATGGTCATATTATCTCTCTGTGCTCATGGTCCAAGGCCCTAGTCCTCTTCTTTTTCCTCCCAAGCAGGGTTAGATGTTCAGCAGGCATGGAGGGGGAACCTCTCAAGGACCCCATGCCAGAGGCTGCTGATTAAAACAGAGATACAGCATTAAATTTACAGTCACAGTGGAAAGGGAAAAGATGTGTCCAAATTCCCTTAGATCATACTTATAATACTTTAAATAAAACGTGCTCATTGTGACTTTAGCTTTGGATTATTACCTCAGTACTGTACTGCTCTGCAGCGCAAACCAAACCAGGCTAGTCTGGAGGGGAAGGGCAGGTGTTCTGCTGCATGGCACCTGTAAATGCTGTGCACCTCTCCCTAGGTATGAGTATAAGGAAAGTGCAATGAATATTGGCAGTATTTTGACAGAGGTGGAGATTTTGGGTGATCTCTCACTCCTGAGGGTGACAAAGGCACAGAGAACCCAGCTGCTACTGGCATCCTGAAGCCACCCAGGCCTGTATGCTGTAGATCTAGCTGATCACTTGATTAGAGGGTCAGGAAGAAATTTTTTCTCCACTAGGGCAAATGGCAGAGAACCAGGGAGGTTTTTTTTTTGCCTTCCTTGCAGCACCTTCAAGCCACAGTGGATTGAGTAGGAATGCACTCAGTACCTAACAGAGGTACTGGGGTATTGCTGGTTGTTCATCACAACTTGTGGCTGGTTTCCAGTGTGGTTAAGATAATAAAATAAACAGTTCCCAGAGGGATTTTAGTAGTGGTCCTTGGGCTCATGTGATGGGATGAGCACTTGTGGCCTTCTTTGGCTGAGGTCAGACATTGTGGCCCTTGCAGGTTGTGGACCCCAGTCTGCTGCACCCTTTCCCCTCTTCCTGGGGGGAGGGTGCTAGGTCTCAAACTAAGCTGAGTCCTCGGAGTAGGCTGAGTTGAGCCTATCCCATGTTAGGAGCCCTTAACCCCCTCACTGCAACCAATTAAATGCCTGGTAGAGGGGAGTATGGGTGATGGGCAGGTAGCACCTCTCCCCTGTGTTAAAGCATAATAAAATTGCACCCTACTGCTTAATTCCATGTGTCTGTCTGTCCTCATTTTGCTGCTGTGTCCACATCAAGTTGAGTTGCTAGGAGTGCACATTAAGATGGGCAATCAGGAAAAGACATTTCAAAAACACAGGAGGGTTTAAGTGTTTGTGTGGGGGGGAGAGTGCTGGGGAGGGTTCCCCTGGGATGGGGAAGACCCAGATTGGAGAGATTACTGCCAGGGGGCAGCACCCCAGGTAAACGGGGCCAGGGAGGAACACAGGGGCCAGAGGACAGGCGGATCACTGGCCTGCAGAGGGTGCTCCAGAGCTGGAAGAGCTAATTCCCAGAACAGATCAGCAGGAGGTGCCATGGGGTGAGTCCGCACATCTACAATTTTAAACCAGCGACAGTTATTAGCTCATCTATTTTGCTTTTAAGAAAAGAGCCACTGGGATTCTTTAGTCTTTTAATTTGGATGCACGGTTCCAAAGATGGTTCACATAATTTGAGGATGGAATAATGGGCTCTTCTTTCCTGAAATGGGGACTGTTTGGTTGGTTAGGTTTTCTGGATTAAAATTCAATTTAGTTAAATGCTCAGATAAAATGATGCTTTAATTCAGTCTCCATACAAGCATTTTTCCCCCCAAGCAGTAATTGTTTGCTTTGCTCAGTGCATTAAGCAGTAATAATATTATTTGATATCTGACCTTCTAGACTCTTGTCTTTGAACCACAGTGTGAAAATCTCCATTTAGAAAGCAGTGTTTATTGACAAGACCTTAATTGCTCCATCCCCAACGATCCATTGTTAAATAGAATGAAAGTGGAATAGGATGGAATATTAATTGAGTACTGGTGATGTATTTTCTTTGTAATTTACAGACTATCACTCTAGTTAATAACAAGACTTACTGTATCTATGGAGACCGTAGGAGGGGAAAAATAGCTTCTGCATCTAAGGAATGTTCAAGGAAAGAAATGCTTTAGTTGTCTTAAAAATCAGTGCTGATGTCTTGATTGGTGATCTTGTGGAGCTCTTGGTGTTACAAAGAGGAAATCAAGGAAATGCAAGTAGAACTTGAACAAATTAAGGGGAAAAAGTGACCTGCAGCGCTCGATGTATTTTACATATGCACTGCTGATGATAAAGTGGATTTTAATTGACAAATCAAATACAAGTGAGTGAGTTACAAGGGTTTTGGCTAGACACTCAACTAGAGCCAGTTTGGCAAGTTGAGTTTACCCAATTTCCTTGTGTCTTGCATCCATGAGTTGCTACTTTTTTGTGCTTTAGCAGGTCTTAATTGAAGATGAACTATAAACCCACCACATTTAGATCTTGGTCCAGAATTTGGGGATTTTGGGATCAAGGGTTTTTCTGTGGGCTGATCTTTATTTTTAATGAGCTTCATGCAATGGTCCTGTTGTTAACTGGGTGAAACCTTGTTATGGGTTGAGCTCAAACCTCCATTGAGATTGGTGGATGTGAACACATCCCTCAATTAACATAACTGTAAGGATATGCTAATCACAATGCCTCACCTAAAACAAAAGGCTACGTGAATCCACTCAGAAGTTTTGGACTATGTGGATGGAGGGGTATTTGCTGAGTAGTGTAAGGAAGGTCACCCTTGAGAAGTTCTAGGTTTGGGGTGCTGACTGAGAAGATGCTTGGGCATGAAAGCTAAGAAACTACCCCTTTGCCTTTGGTTCCTCCTGCATTCAGAGAAACAGAATTGTGTACATTCCTTGTAAATAAACAAAACTGCATCAAAGAAAATGCTTGACTCCACTGTCAATTTCTACTCCAACTGGAACATCCCAGGGCCCTGAATTTTGATTACTTACTTGGGTCAAAAAGGAGTCAATTCATTCTAAATAAGTAACTAAAATGGTCATAAACCAATGGTAAAGACCCTCTCTCCTGCAAGAGTTGCTTAATTCTAACACTAAACAAAACCCTTTATGGAAAACTGTATTGGTCCTAAAACCCGTCTCACTGCTTCACTGTTAAGTCAATGTCTAGAACCTTACCTACCTCCTTCTGAGTAGGTTCTGATGTAGACTGAAAGGAACAGTACATACATCCTCACCTTTCCCCTCTCTTGCCTTTATTTTCTGTGTAAACCCAACTGTGACCAGAAAAATATGTAACAGAAGATAGATTGAAGGCATGTCATGGACTTTGCCACTTACCCATATCAATTCAAATTCTAATCTTCAGGAGAGTTTTTTTGTCTTTGTGATTTACCCGGATTATCAAAACCCAAAGGTGTAGACTCCTTTTCAATAGGTTTAAATCTGCTTAAAAGGGCTATTTCTTTTTTGAGTGGTCCCTATTGTATTTCACTGAGGGTTATGTGCATGCGCCTGGAGCCGGAGCTTATGAAAGTAGTACTGTTTGACAATCTGTGCATGTGCCCTATACCACCTCATGGTTTCACTTGAGGTGATAAAGGGCGCGGCAGGCCACTAGCATCTCCAGTTCCTTTACACTGCTGCATGGGCCAAGTTGAAGCTTCTACTTTCCTGTCAGCCTTGTGACACACTTCCCAAAACTTTACAAAAATATCCTTAAACTATTTGTAGCTTAGATTATTATTTTTGTTTGTTTGAATTTTCCTTCTTCATAGCAGATTCAAGACTTGGGACGCTGCTTTGGTGGTGTTTCCTGCTGAACTCCCTTTTCCCACCCCCACCCCAATACACAAGCCTCGGTTCTGGATTATGCCAAAGATGCCAGGGTTCAAAACCTGTGCTTCCTGCCCCTGTTCTTTTTCCATCAGTGATGAGCACCAGTGCTATTTATACTGCTTGGGGGAAGCCCACATTGCATCCAGGTGCAGTATCTGCCTCTTTTCCTGCCCATACTCAAGAGAACCAGGCTCTCCACCACAGGAAATACCTTATGAAGAGGGCCATGGGAATGACATTGGATCCTAACTGGGGAACCCCCCCTTGTACATCAGCCTTGGAACGCATACTATTATCATCAATGTTATGTGGTTTTGGAACCAGATAAAGATGCTGACTGTTTCTTCTTGACTGAGTACTTTGATCAGTCTCAACTATGCAGGGGACAATATTACCAATGACAATAACTAATATGTAATATTTTACCTCATTCAGTTTTATCAGGATGGGGTGGAGGTCTCCTAGTTTAAACTTGAGGGAGCTTTGGGCTGCATTTCAATGGTAAACAAAGAAAATCTGAGATGTCTTTTGCACCCTAGAGTCTGGATGCTTATCTAACATTCCGGAATCCTCAAATTTGGTCTATTCTGGCCTGGCCTAAATTTATACTGTGGGGAAGAGGCGGTGATACAGAAATAGAGGGGAAGGGGCCATCTGGGACTAATGCAGAAAACAAGAATAAGAAAGATACCACATCCAAAACAATTCAAATTGGACTTGCCAAAACATTTGCCTCAGATTTTGATTTTTGTTAGCACTTTTTGAAGGCCCATGTAAGACATAAAACAAAGATACTTTAAAACTACACCACACAAGCTGTTGTCATCATTGCATTGATAGGGTATGAATAATGCATGTTACTTGGTTAAAAAGAAACCAAGCATTGCTAGGAGTCCAAACATACTGTAATAGCTCCAGCTGAACTTACCCCTTTTCACTAGATAACACAACCGTTCAATGTTTAGATGAAGATGATTTGGCACTTAAGTTTTCCATTGGTATTTATAGGTGATGGGTTTAGAGAAATGTTTTGCTGCAGCAGTCCATAGTACAGGATGATATAAGGTTATCTTACAGGATTGTCCATGAGTGACTAAATCCCTCCTGCAAATGTTTTATAAGGTGTGAGTAGTGAAATGCTCCAGCCTTATTTTTCTGTGAGGAAGAAGGGAAATAATTTTTTAAAATAGTTCCAGGAACAGCCGGTGTTTATATGAGTCTCGGATGGAAGATTTCCAGATCCTCTCTGTAAACCTTTATATGAAACCATGCATAATGTATAGTTTACAATTTGGAGTCCTCAAAAATATGTGAACATTTGGATGTTCCAGAAAACGTTAGATTTGTGTCACAGAAGAAGTCCCTTGGAGAAATGCAGATGGTGTACAAAAGACTTAGAGAGGTGCCTGGAAAAGCTTGTGAGCAATCTGAAGGTGAATTATCTTTAATTGATATTGGATGTGCTTTCATTGTCTTAAGTCTGATAATGAGAGTGTATGAAAGATTTCACTATGAAATGATACTTACTGCTTCTCTGTTAGAAGGGCTGTAACTTCAAACCTCCTGCTCTCTTGTCTTCTCCTCCAAGAAGTATTAATGAGTGGATGATGATTGAAAATAGTAAATGGTGGGGGCTTTTTAAACTGACATGACACGTTTCACTTTTCTATGTAGATGGGGAATCTGAGCTGCATCAGGAGTTAAGTGAGTTGCTCAAGGTCACACAGGCAGCACTAGGGATATAACCTACATTATAGCCTGATTCCCAGTCCAGTCCCTTTACCTCAGAACTACTCTTCCTCTTTGTCCATTACTCAAACACCCTTCAGAAGATGTCATTTTTAACAGAGTAAAGATCCAAATGATGCTCAAAAAGTCAAGGAGCAGAAAATAGCTACTGTGGCCATAACCGGCCTTTTGGAATAACAATTTTTGATAGATACCAAATTGAATTTACTTAGGTCCTCGAAAGATGTACATCTTAAAGATGGAGTTAAAAATAACAGTGCATCAGACAGCAGGATTAGTCAGTTTGTGTCTGGCAACCACTACGACCAATTTACTGAGGCATAATTTTTGGATGTTGTCCATTTCACAAGTAAGCCTCACCAATATGATCTTTCAAATAGAATCCCTTGGGAACTTTAATAGAGCTGAGTGAATTCAAATAAAATCAGACAATTCATTCTCAAAATATCACAATACTTATTTAGTAAATTATTCCACCAGCTCCTATTCAGACTTATCTGAATTAGAATATTTCATGCTTATAGAAACATATATTAACTGTCGTGAAAAAGTTCTGAAAGTCTACATTTGCAATGCCCATATTTCAAGAAATACACACTTTTCAAAAATTCAGTTTCCTTCTGTTGCCTATGACTCTTTTTATTTGGAAGGAATCTTCACTGTAATGGCTGCCCTTCTTTAAAATCGACACTCTTCCCTTTTATATTCAGTCACATAATGCAAAGCAAGTTATTTCAGTGAACAGGAGCTGCAAATGGGAGTTTTGTGAGGGAGTGTGGGAGACAGATATACCTAATAAACATTCTTTAAATTTAGGCCAATAACCCAGCCCATCCCCCATACACACAAAGAACAAACAAAAAAATCAACCTAGCAAGATTTGGCCGAAATAATGCAGGCAGAAGTCCCGCAGCAGTGAGGGCAGTAACCAGTATATTGCATTGAATGCAACATATGTGTGCAAGCAACTTATGTCCCTCAGACATTAGGGGCATGTCTACACTACCAAGTTTTGTTGACAAAACAAAAATCTCCAAAGGGTGATCATACTTGCTCCTTCTGTCGACAGATTCCATTGTATGCTCTTGCTGTTTTGTCACCAAAAGGCAGTTTTTGGCAACACAGCTTGCCAGTGTAGACAAGCCCATAGAATGGGCTCTACAGACCAGAGTGGCTGAACTGGAGGAACTAAGGGGGGCAGAGAGGTACATAGATGTGATTTTTCTGGGACAGAGTAGAGTGGTCCCATCCCCAGTTGGACAGACTCTATGTTGTTGAGGAGGATGAAAATCTTGGGGAAGGAGAACATCAAGCTGGACCAGAAGGAAATGATCCCACAGTTGGGACCCTTCTTCAAGTTGATGTCATGGTATCTTCTTGCATGGAGGTTCCCCCCACAAAGGGAGGAACCCTGGGTGCTGGAACAATTTTTATAGTGAGGATGCAGAGAGTCATTGAACCAAACTGTAAACCCTATATATAATGGAAACCACTTCAAGCCAGAGGGTACAGCAGCACCCCCTGCATCCTCCCTAGTTCCAGTACCTATGGAGGGACGCCAGTTATTAGGAAGAGACAGATGATAGTAATCGGAGATTTGATTATTAATAATATAGATGATTGGGTTTGTGATGAACAGGAGAAATGCATGGTGAATTGTTGGCCAGATGCAAAGGCTGAGAAACTCTTGAGACATCTAGACAGACTTCTGTGCAGTGCTGGGGAGGAACAGGTAGCCATGCTATGTGTAGGTAACAATGACATAGGGAAAGATAGGGGAGAGGTCCTGGAGGCCAAATTTAGGCTGCTAAGTAAGAGATTTACCAGGACCTCCATCGTAGCACTTGCTGAAATGCTTTCAGTTCCATGCATGGGGCCACAAAGACCATCAGAACTGAAGGTCTCAATGTGTGCATGAAACTATAGCATTTGGAGGAGGGATTTAGATTTAATAAGAACTAGGGAACCTTTTGGGAAGCCTATATAGGGAGGATGGGCTCTACCTAAACCAAAATGGAACCATGCTGTTGGAATGTAAAATGAAAAAGGTCATTGAGGAGGTTTTTAAACTAAGGGCTGTTGGAAAACCAAGAAGTGCAGAGGAGCACACGCTTCAGAAAGACACAGGTATACTCTATCCTAATAATGAGGCGAGGAGAGGATAGAAGTTGGAAAAAGTACATGCAGGAGCTGCTGAGAGTCAAATGAAGAGTCCCATTCAGTTACAGGAAGGCAGACAACTAAATATTGACAATTTATAAATGCTTGTATACAAATGCAAGAAGCCTAAATACTACGATGAGAGAACTTGATTGCCTGGTATTAAATGAGGATATTGATATAAGAGGCATTATGGAAAGTTGGTGGAATGACGATAATCACTGGGACACAGTAATAGCAGGGTACAAAATACCTAGGAATAACAGAGTAGGTCATGCTGGTTGAGGAGTGGCACTATGTATGAAAGAAAATAGAGTTAAAAAAAGCAAGAATCTTAAGACTCAAACTATACCATAGAATCTCTATGGATGGAAATTCCATGCTTGAATAATAAGAATATAGCAGCAGCAATATACTACTGACCCCCTGATCAGGATGGTGATTGTGAAATGCCCCGGGAGCTAAGAGATTCTTCAACAACATATACCCCAATAATGGAGCATTTCAGCTATCCCCATATTGACTGGGTACATGTAACCTCAGAACGGAATGCAGAGAAAATTTCTAGACACCAGAAAATTTAAAATAAAATCAAGTAAGAGGACCAACAAAAATGCCACCATGGCTAAACAACAGAGTAAAAGAGGCAGTTAGAGACAAAAAGACATCTTTTACCAATTGGAAGTCAAATTCTAATGAGGATAACAAAAAGAAACATAAAATCGGGTAACTCAAGTGTAAAAATATAATTAAGCAGGTCAAAAAAGACTTTGAACAACTAGCCAAAGACACAATAATTAACAGCAATTTTTAAACAGTAAATCCAAAGCAGGAAGTCTATCAAACCATCAGGAGGGCCACTGGATGATTGAGATGCTAAAGGAATACTCAAGAAACACCAGACCATTGCAGAGAAGCTAAATTAATTATTTGCATTCCCACACCCGAGTCATTCTTTTTAGGTGGCAAATCTGAGGAACTGTTGCAGATTGTCCCAAAACCACTTCTAGAAACCTCAGTCTGATAAATTAAACAATACTAAGTCACTAGGACCAGATGATATTGAGCCAAGAGTTCTGAAGGAACTCAAATATGAAATTGCAGACTGACTAACTGTGGTACGTAACTACTGCATAAATCAGCCTCTGTACTGAATGATGGGTGAATAGCTAATTTAACACATTTTAAAACAGGCTCCAGAGGCAATCCTGGCAATTTCAGCACAATAACCCTAAATTCAGTACCAAAAAAATTTGGTTGAAACTATAGCAAAACAGAATTATCAGACAGGTAGATGAACATGATGTAATGCAAGAATCAGCACACCTTTTGTAAAGGGAAATCATGCCTCACAAGTCTTCTAGAATTCTTTCAGGGGGTCAACAAACATGTGGGCAAGGATGATTCAGTGGATATAGTATACTTGGACTTTCAGGAAGCTTTTGACAAGATGCCTCACCAAAGGCTCTAAAGCATAGTAGTCAGTCATAGTATAAGAGGGAAGTTGCTCTCATGGATTAGTAACTGGTTAAAAGACAGGAAACGAAAGGGGGAGGGATAGCTCAGTGGTCTGAGCATTGGCCTGCTAAACCCAGTGTTGTGAGTTCAATCCTTAAGGGGTCCATTTAGGGATCTGGGGCAAAAATCTGTCTGGGGATTGGTCCTGCTTTGACTGGATGACCTCCTGGGCTCTCTTCCAATCCTGATATTCTATGAAAAGGGTAGGAATAAATGGTCAGTTTTCACAGTGGAGAGATGTAAATAGGGTCCTCCAGGATCTGTCCTGGGTCTAGTGCCGTTTAACATACAGTAGACCCTTGTTATAATACCCTTCGCAATAGCAAACCTTGGGCTATAGTGAATGTGGTCCCTGGATCCCACCCACTGTGGTGGGGGGCTGAGAGCTCCTCCAGGCATGGGTCTGTGGCAGGGGGCTGAACAGCTTCTCTGGCCCCAGGGCCACTGCTAGGAGACTGAGCTCCTCTGGCCCCACTGGGGCCCAGAGCCAGAGGAGCTCTGTCCCCCCATTCCCTCTCACTACAACAAACCCCTGGGTATACTGAACAAATGGCTTAGATCCCCATGGGTTTGCTATAGCAATGCTGTACTGTATTCATAAATGATCCCTAAAAAGGGGTGAACAGTGAGGTGGCAAAGTTTGCAGATGATAAAAAGTTCCTCAAGATCATTAAATCCAAAACTGACTGTGAAGAGTTACAAAGGGACCTCACAAAACCCCAGGACAAGGCAACAAAATGGCAGATGAAATTCATTGTTGATAAATGCAAAGTAATGCACATTGGAAAACATAATCCCAACGCTGCATACAAAATAATGGGGTCTGAATTAGCTGTTACCTCTCAAGAAAGAGATCTTGGAGTTATTGTACATAGTTCTCTGAAAACATCTGCTCAGTGTGCTGCAGCAGTTAATAATAATAATAATAATAATAATAAAAAGCTAGCAGCATGTTAGGAACCATTAAGAAAGAGATTGATAATAGGTCAGTAAAATCTTAATGCCACTACGTAAATCCATGGTACACCCACACACTGAATACTGCGTGCAATTCTGATTGACCATCTCAAAAAAGATATATTAGAATTAGAACAAGTACAGAGAAGGGCATTACAAATGATTAGGGGTATGGAACAGCTTCCATGAGAGGAGAGAATGAAAAGACTGGGACTGTTCAGCTTAGCAAAGAAACGACCTGGAGGAGGATATTGTAGAGGTCTATAAAATCATGACTGATGTGGAGAAAGTGAATAAGAATTCCTTATTTATCCCTTCACATTACATAAGAACCAGAGATCACCTATGGAAAGTAATAGGCAACAGGTTGAAAACAAACATAAGGATGTATTTCTTCACACAACACACAGTCAACCTGTGGAACTCATTGCCAGGGGATGTTGTGAAGGCCAAAAGTATAATTGGGTTAAAAAAAGAATCAGATAACTTCATAGAGGATAGGTCCAGCAATGGCTAGTAGCCAAGATGGTCAGGGATGCCACTCCATGCTCTGGGTATCCCTAAACATCTGACTGCTAGAGGCTGGGAGTGGATGACAGGGGATGGATCGCTTGACAAATTGCACTTTCCATTCATTCCCATTGAGGCATCTCACACTGGCCACTGTCAGAAGATAGGATACTGGGCTAGATGGACCATTGGTCTGACCCAGTATGGCCGTTCTTATGTAATACATCAGATGTCACTTATAGGATAATAAATCTGAGATGACAGAATGAATTGGTGAGAAGTGATGTGCAAAGGAAAACTGTACTCTTCCTTTAAATACTCTTTCTTTAATAATAGAAAAAGATATAAGCTCTATGACTTTAAAAGTAAAGGCTGAAGTTCATTCCTATGGTTCAATAACTGTTGAATCAAAAGTGCAATCCACCTGCCAAAATCACTTTACTCTAATGAATATTTAAAAAAGGAAAGGCTGTTGTATCCTCCTCTATAGCCACTTAAGTAGCTTGTATAATGGAACCCAGTTATTTCTTTTACAATTACTTCTTACTTGTTAAGACAATATATTTTCTATGCACCAAAATAAGCCCCGTCTGGAAGTACAATGGTGTCTTAAGGTATGTGTTTACACAACAGCGAAAACCCGTGGCTGGCCTGTGCCAGCCAACTTAAGCTCGTGGGGTTCTGGCTCCGAGGTTGTTTCATTGCTGTGTAAGCTTCTGGGCTCAGGCTAGAGCCTGAGCTCTGGGACCCTCTCACCCCGCAGAGTGCGAGCTGGAGTCGGCTGGCCTGGGCCAGCCACAGGTTTTTCTTTACTGTGAAGACATACCCTAAAATGAATACCTCATAAAGGAATAAACATAGAAAAGAATAGACACTTTAACATGCCAAAATACATACCATAATAGAAAATGGACCTAATAAAAATGTATACAGTGAGTACATTTCTGTGTGCATCAAACTCAAAATACAGAGGTAAATTCTCTGCTGGTGTAAACTGCTGCTGCTCCATTGACTTAGTTGCACGGTACCAATTCATACCAGCATCTAATTTGGCCCATACTGTCAAGGGGTTTGATCCTGCTTCTGTACAAATCAGTGGAAAAGACACCCATTAACTTTAATGGTGCCAAATCAAGCCCTAAAAGAGCAGACTCGTCTGAAATGACCGCCTTCTAGAAGATGTGCAAGATTGTCCCTTTATCATCTTTATTGTATATATGCTGTGTATATCCTTCACGTCAGTAGCCTATACTGAGGACTGTCATGCGACTTTTGCCTGGGATATTATTTTTATTATTGTATTATACCCAAAGCTCCCAATCAGACTCATTGTCCTGGGGCTGGACAAACACAGAGGAAGATGCAGTCCCTGCCTCAGAGACCCCATTTCTGCAAACCACACCTGCAGAACTTTTTACTCATGATTAAACTTATGCTGGTGTGTAAACGTTTGCAGGTTTGGAGCCCATTTTTCTTTTTGTTAACATACATATTTTTTAAATAAAATGTCCCCTCTTGTTTATGTTGAACTGCTGCCCATGTCTCCTAAGTGTAGAATAAATTCTAATAGCTTGATTGGAAAGGAGGCTTCATTTTAGTTACCCTGGATGAAATATTGTTGCATATGGACAGTGGTGGTGTTTGGTTCAAGTTTCATATGCTTCACACGTTCAAGTTTTCATTATGTTCACAGAGAAACAAGTGTCATGACATGGGATGGCATAGCCTGGACTGAAGGGGATGGTCCTCCACTTTGTAATATATATATGGTTTTGAGAATTACGCTGCCAACTGGCAGATATACCAATTGCAAAGGAGTCTCTGTTGATGGGAAATTTGGAGTTTTCAGTGGTCAAATCAATATTAAACTTCCAGTATTTAGGAGATTGTTTTCCTGTAAGAAAACTGTGTTAAACACTCTCACTAAAAGTTAACACTGTGTTGTAACCAGCTGCTAATGCTTTAGGGTGATAGCGTAGATTATTGTGGTAGTAAATTGATTTGTAACATCTGGAAAAATGTTCTCATTTTATGATTTGTGCATACATTTAAATTTAGTGCTGCTATTGATTAAGGTATAGAACCAAGCCATTTCTGCTACTTTAACCACTGGATCTTATTCCATTTTTAAATCAGTGCTCCAGTTCATCAATTAAGTACTCTTCTCTGCAATAAAGTAAGAGCACATGTTATCTCCATGTGTGGTATTCATGGAAGGCTAAATAAAAGGAAAATTACATGTAAGAACATTTTGGATATGATGTATTTGCTACTGCAAAGTTTAAGTTCATAGAACATTTGTACTCCACTGTTTCTTTCTGGAAAACATAAAGACTAAGTTCATTTCTGCAGATGAGCTTGCCGCTAAGGAAGCAAGCAAGGAAGGGAGATTAACAAATCTGCATATCAAAGAAATACTAACACCAATGCCTTGTCCTTATGCAATAGTGCATTAAAATTCAATATTATGGAATTCTAAAGGGCCACTGTCAAGATAAAAATCATATAAAAATTCTTTACTTGTGTGATTCAGACCTTTTAGCATTGAGGACTTTTCAGCGGGAACATGCTGTCAGGAGTCAGGACTCACAGCTGATCTTGGGACCAGCTAACTGCCCTGCAGTGAACACTCTGATTGACCATATCACCTGATTGGCTGAGAGGAACCACCAAATCTGTTCTGAAGCCCAGCAGCAGCACTAGACTAATAGTTAATCAATGCTTATGCTTGCAGCAGTGTTTGTTCTTCAGCTAGCCTTCCTGTGCTGTTCGGTTCCTGACTTTGGCTCCGATTCTAGCTTTGACCTTTAGTGCTGTTTCTGCTCTCTGACCACCACTGCTCTAACCCTTCAGCTTGACCACTCACACCTTGTTTTGTGACATCTGCAGTCTGCTGTGTTTTAAATCTATGACCCATCAACAGGAGGACTGCAGCTGATCTCAATTGTTTGGGACAGCCAATAGAAAGAAAGGCAGTTGCACAAGACCCAGTCCTGCAAGGTGCTGAAATCAGTTGAGTTAAGGGAGTTTAACACCTTGTATCATTAAGTTCTTAGCCAGCATACAGACTTTATCTTAAAAACAGCATCTTAAATTGCTCTAAGAGCAAACAGGAATTCAGCAAAGCATGTAGAATGTGAGTGTAACATGCTCAGGACCAGTATCAGTGAGGAAAAAGTCTGCTACCTTCTATGCTAGCTGAAGGAACTTCCACGTGATCTTCAAGGTAACTCCCTCCACCTGCCCCCTCTGAACAGTGATTCAGAAATCCCACCTGATGTGTATTTATGACAAATTATTTGCCTACTTGGAGTGTTTCTAAACCCTTACACAAGTGCCTTTTGGAATGAATGTTTAATGATCAAAGTAGAACAAGCTCTCTCTCTACAATGAGGGTTATGAGGCTGACTTCAGCTTTATTGAATTTATAACTTCTTCAAACTGACATGGCAAATGCACAAACAAACCAACCCAAATAATTCCTATACATTTTTGTCTTGTGGTTCTTGTGGTTCTCTGGCAAATTAGTACTATTACTATTATACTCAATGCTAATTACTGAAATACCAATGGTCTGATTTTTCAGAGGTGCCCAGCACTCACAACTTCCAACAAAGAAAGTGTCTTGGTACTTCTGAAAATCAGATGATATAAAAGTATCCATAGTTATGTAGACCCCAGTTCAGCAAGATATTTGAACATGGGTCTAACCTTAGGCATGCAAGCATGCTCACTGACTTCAGTAGGCTGTTCATGTGCTTCAGGTTATGCACATGCTTAAGTACCTTGAAGAATTGGGGCCTTAGTTGTAGTTTTCAGCACTTATTTCTGAAATTCAGTGTTTAACATGCAAATTTTCAGGATGTTTGTCTGGTTTAGCAGTTAAGAAAAAATATTTCCAGAATATCTTTGGCCATATTATTCTCTTTTACCTTTTTTTTTGATTCAGAGGGGACACTCTCTTTGCAGTGTGAGGACATGAGCACAAACAGCCAGACTGTAAGCAGCAACTGGAGAACCCTTGAGGAAGTTCCGACGTTTTTCAAGCTTCTTGCTGCATCATTGCCTGGATTTCTCTGTTAACTCTGGAGCACTAGGAATTCTAAAATCACTGCACACTCTCCCCGAATACAAGTAAAATTATAAGCAACAAAACTGCATTAGTCTTTCTCTGGACTGAGCATTTAACTTCTCACAAACAAATTCATGTGCTTAAGTGCTTTGCTGGATTGGGGCCAGAGAGATCATCTTCCTGCAGGATCAAACACTATATGTAGTTTTAGGCAATGCACCAAAAATTAAAGAGTAATAAGGAGAGAGTTGAATAGATTTAATTTCTCTTATGTAACCAGCAGTCATGTAGGTCTGTCATTACTATTCATACCTGACATCTGTCTGGGGCAGTTGTTGACTGAAATACACAGCTTGATAAGGAACTCTGCTCGTTTCAAGAGCAATGATTGCTTTGTCTGACTCTTTCTCTTCAGACTGAAATATTAGACTCTGTGGTAGTTCTTCTATTCTGAATCATGGATATTGGGGATTGACTGATAGTGAGAATAATATTATGAAGAATTACCTAAGCATTATTGCTCTCAGAAAATTTTTTTGTTTTTTTTCTGTTTTGTTGATCTATTTCCTGTTGTTTTCATACGACTACTTCAGCGTGTCTAGGTAGATTCTGTTTCATAGTTTGGGTTGGCCTGGATGGATATTTTGTTTTGATTAGGCCTTTTTTGTCTTCATTTTATTTATTTAACATTCTTGTTGCATGAACATTACAAGAGCTGTTCTTTTCATCATGTTATCAGACATTTTATTGATCACACAAGGTGAAACCAGAGCTGTTTGAAAACTGCTAATTGCTTTTTTTGTGTAGGAAATCTTGAAAAAATATTGTTTGTTTGTTTTTTTTTTCCTGAGAGAAACCTCTGTTTAAATGACATAAAAATTTTTGGTGTCAAAAATTCTGAAAATTAAAAATGTGTTGGGACTTCAATGAAAAACCAGAAAATTCTGACCAAATTTAAAAGTTTTTTAATGAAAAAAACCATCATTTTTGGTTGACAAGTGTTTTTTTAAAATAAAATGCTTTCCACCATTTCTAAGTGAAACTCACCCTTGTGCAGCTTTCAGTTTAGGATTGAAGTGGACTGTAAGTGGTGCATAGGCCTTGTTTCACCCATGGCAACATACCAAAGGGACAAAGAAGGTGGTCAGTCATTAGTTCTGTCTTCCACAGTTCCCATACCATATCTACATCTGTTATGCAGTATACTATAACCAACCATACTGGGTTATATTTGTCTGTATATCGAGGGTAGTCAATAGGCAGACCATGGGCCAAATCTGGACCACTAGGTGCTTTTGAATGGACCCCAACATATTTTTATTTAATTAAGTATTATTAATTATTATATCTCTTGTTGTTGTTGCCGGATTTCTTATTTGGAGTCTGGACCTTGACCAAGAAATTTGGACCTTGACAAAAAATAATTGGCTATTCTTGGTATAGACTGTCTGATCCTAAATACAGCACATTTATAAAGAGTCAAGTTAGGAAAAAGAATTTCTCCTCCAGAGAGACAGGATGATAATAAAAATAGCCACACTGTAAATGGTTAAATAAGATCGTTTCCTAACTCATGCCCGGAAGCAGGGCTAATATATGTACCAGCATGATCTAAATTACAGATGGAAGTAAAGTTAACCATAACTGCCTTGTTTAACATGTTCATTTATGGCCTACTATTCTTCCTCTTTGGCTCTTCCCCTGGCTTTCATTATGTAACAAGACACACTTAAAAATCTTGGATCTGCCAGAAAAACAATGTTTGGCAAACTCTTTAAAAAGATGGGTATTTTGTCATTTTAAAATCCATGAAAGAATAACTTTTTAAAAAACAAATTAAATCAGTTGTTTCACATCTGACATGGCTGGGGTCGGCTATCTGAAAAATAGTTTAGAAGAAGGCTTTCTTGTGCTTTTTTGCCTTCAGCAAAGACTTATAACCCAGTTAAAACAATTCTGAACAGGCAGATCAGGATTGCTTTTGAAGTTCAATCTGAGGTAGAAAGTTATTGAGAAAGTTAACATCAATCTCTTTGAGGAAATATAAAACATATATTTAATAAAAGCTCATTAGTGCTGCTGCTGGCAGAGAGCATGACTGAAGAGAAGTGCTCCCCCCTCCTCTCTTTCTGTCATAAACAGATAGTTAAGGGTTAATGTCTCTTTTACCTGTAAAGGGTTAACAAACAGGGAACCAAACACCTGACCAGGGGACCAATCAGGAGACAAGATACTTTTAAATCTCGGTGGAGGGAAGCCTTTGTTTGTGTTTTTTGGGTTTGGCTTTGTTCTCTCTGGGATCTGAGAGTGACCACAGGTACCTACAGGCTCTCTAATCTTCTATTCCAATTTTGTAAGTAGAAAGGTGGTATAGTCTTTTTATTTGTTTTTTCTTTATTTGCAAATGTGTATTTGGCTGGAAGTATTTTAAATTGTATTTCTGCTGGAGGAGGCTTTTTCTCCAGTTTCTATAAGCTGACAGACCGTGTAATATTCCATCTTGAATTTACAGTGATTTTTCTTTATTCTTTTTTTCTTTTATTAAAAGTTTTGCTTTTAAGACCTGTCTGATTTTTTCCCCTTGTTGAGGCTCAAGGGAATTGAGTCTGTACTTAACAGGGAAGGAGAAGGGAGGGGGAGAGAAAAGGGGGGAACCCACCTGATTTCTCTGTGTTGTGATTCAAGGAGTTGGAATCACGGTGATCTCCTAGTGTACCCAGGGCAGGAAAGATCTGGGAGGAAGAAAGGAGAAGAGGGAATCCCTTTGTTTAGATTCACAGAGCTTGAATCTGTATATCTCTCCAGGAGCCCAGGGAGGGAACACCTGGAGGGGAGGAGGGGGAAGGGAAATGGTTTATTCTCCTTTGTTGTGAGACTCAAGGAATTTGGGTCTTGGGGGTCCCCAGGGAAGGTTTTGGGGGAGACCAGAGTTTATCAGGCACTCTACTCTAAGTCCTGACTGGTGGCAGCCCTACAGGATCTAAGCTGGTAATTAAGCTTAAGGGAATTCATGCTAATATCCATATTTTGGACGCTAAGGTTCAGAATTGGGAATTATACTATGACACTTTCCCCTTGCCTACTTGGTTAATGAAGAAGTGGCAGGGGGAGGCTGTGAAGAAATAGACTCTGGAGTCTCCCTGAGAAACAGCTACAGTATGGATGGCTGGATTGCTGATGATGTTTTCATCTGATAAGTTTCTGAGGCAGCACTCATGATAGTGCATTTATTTTGCTGCAACAAGTAACTGTTCTTCTTTGCTTTCTCAGAGTTATATTTTTTCAAAACAAAAGCCTAGAAGCTTTGAGAATAAAATAGTTTTCAGGTTTATTCATGTCCTATGGTGGGTGGGAGGCAGGTGGGGAATGCTACTGTTTCTATTTTATATCCTTTAGATTTTCTATAATATCCATTTGTGATTGTAAACATATTTTAACTACTCAGATGAGTTTGCAAGGAGCAATATAAATAATACATTTGAGATATTCAGTTAATCAAGGATGTAATGGCATTGTTCTCTTCTTATTTCAACTACTTGCCCTGAGGGCTCCGGTCAGTTTTGCTCTTGGTGGCTGCCTGAGTGATATTGCTGCAATTGAAATCAGCTTAGGTGCTTGCATCCAGATCCACAAATGTACTTAGGCATCTAAGTATACCACTTGACTGCTGTCTAATATTGTGGGTGCCTAAACTCATTGAGCACCTACATTTTCATTCTAAAAGTTCCTAGGTGCCTAAATTTCTGCCTCTAGGCATGCACAGTGGACATGTGCCTTCTAGGAGCCTAGCCATCTCTCTCTCGCATATGCCCCTTGTGACAGACCCAGGCCAGTGGGGTACAGGAGTCTGGTAGAGGGCAAATATACTGGTCACTGGGTGAGTAGTTTTCTGTTCCCTGATTGACCAGAGCAGGGGCTGCAATAGAGTAATCAGAAGCTTGCTAGAACCAATTAAGACAGGCTGATTAGAACACTTGCAGCCAATCAAGGCAGGCTAATCAGGACACCTGGGTTTAAAAAGGAGCTCACCCCCCCCCCCCAGTCAGGGGAGGAGGAGCCAGAGGAGAGGAAGTGTGTGTGAGAGGAGCTGGAAGCAAGAGGCACACGGAGCTGAGAGTGAGAGGCTGTGCTGCTGGAAGACTATGGAGTACAAGTGTTATCAGACACCAGGAGGAAGGTCCTGTGGTGAGGATAAAGAAGGTGTTTGGAGGAGGCCATGTGGAAGTAGCCCAGGGAGTTGTCGCTGTCATGCAGCTGTTACAAGAGGCACTATAGACAGCTGCAATCCACAGGGCCCTGGGCTGGAACCTGGAGTAGAGGATGGGCCCGGTTTCCCCCCAAACCTATCAACTCCTGATCAGACACAGGAGGAGTTGATCCAGACTGTGGGGAAGATCACTGAGGTGAGCAAATCTGCCAATAAGCGCAGGACCCACCAAGGTAGAGTAGGAACTTTGTCACACCCTGTACAATCCACAAATGGGTGAGATGCACCTTCCCCTACCTATCTTGCCTGCAGGGCCTCATCCAGTAGGTATGCAAAAAGGCTGCCTACTGGCTTGTGTCCCATTGAAAATCTGGACAAAGGAGGAAGCGATGGTGCCCACCTTTATAACTTGTAGCCCAATGACTAAAGAACTCACCTGGGATGGGGATGACCTAAACTCAGTTCTTCCCTTTGCCTAGTGTGGGGGTGGGGGCTGTGAGCAGGGGCTGTCCCATCTCTCAGAAGAGTGTTGCAACCACTGAGCTATGGGATATTCTGATATGGAGCTCTGTTCTGATGGGAGGGCCAAAGGAAAGTTTGGGCAAACTGGGATATGGGCTGGGATGCAGAGAACAATTTTAATTTTGCATGCTTTGGGGAATTACTTCATTTTTCTTTTCTTGTAGTTATTTTTTATATTTGGCTACATAATGATTGATTCAAAGGCACCTACAGTCTTGGGTGCTTTTTTTTTTTAATCGATGGAGATAAAAGTAAATATAAAAAAATTCCATTAATCAGGATGAATGGGACCTTTGCATGCAGGCACCCATTTAAAAGTGTCAGAGCGCCTAAGCAAATACGTTTGGCCTTGCAAATAGTGGATTTTGCAAATGGGTGTGCTTGCAATTTTGGAGGCACCTTTCAAAATGTTCACTAAACTCAAATCAAATCTCTTTTGAAATCATAAAATGCTCAGCTAAGTGTACTTTCATTTTATCTTTTCTGTATAGAAGTGGAAGTGCCAGAAATCTTAGAAGAAAGCCTGCACTCATGACGCTTCCAGCCAAATTTCACACATTGAAGAGCTTTGGATAAGCTGTATACAGCTTATCTCTTCCAGTTTCTATTGATATATAACCAACTTCTATCTAATACTCCTGATATCTTTGTCACAAATTAAAAAACTTGCTTAAGTTCACAGCATCTGTGGCAGAGGCCAAAATATAACTCAGATCTCCAGTTTCCCAGGTCTGTGCTTTAACCACTAGATCAGGTGGGCAACCTGCAGGCCATGGGCAATCCGCTGGTGGGCTGCGAGACAGTTTGTTTACATCGACCTTCCACAGACATGGCCGCTGGCAGCTCCCAGTGGCCACGGTTCGCTGTTCCTGGCCAATGGGAGCTGCGGGAAGGGGTCTAGTGCAGGTGTCTATCACTGCCCTAGATCATACATACCCCTTAACTTAAAAGAGAAATGTTCCTTCGTAATTTATATATATAAGAAATTGCCAATGGTGCATATGGCATTCATATATTGAATAGAATAAACTGTGTTACAAAGGAATCTCAAGTCTTTTCTTTTTAAGGATATAGAGTACCTTAATATTAAATTACATGAAGTGTTCTGGAATGTTATAGCAAACCTCTTTAACATGCATATTCATACACCTTAAACATGAAGACATGTTCACAGAAACCTTATTTAGTTAAGTTGCTTTTTATTGTCTTCAGTAGATAATGTGTGAGTCAAATGGCTTTGAATCCAGGGAAGGCATTACTTTGACTAGGGCTTTATTGAAATTAAATTTAGAGTTTGAATCAATGCCCAGGAATGTCGTCAGATATAACAGATTCAATTTGTTAGTCCCTTCACTTTAAATGTGTTTTTAAAAACAAAGATAATTCTTCCAAGCCTTCAGATTTCTAATGCTTTCAGCCTTTGCTTAGGCTGATTAACTGTTATTCTTTGGATTATTGTACATTAGAACTACCCTGTTGTGTCTGTCATATGATTACACATGAATATGATGCATAATGTGAATATAATTTGTAGATCTTTATCTATGTGCTTTACTATCATAGCTGTCTTTTTATTCATATATAAAATAAATATTGGAGGGGTGATGGTAAAGGCATGGGTGCTAGAACAATTTTTATGGCGAGGGGGAGTGCTGAGAGCCATTGAACCAAACTTTAAAACCTGTATATGATAGAAACCACTTCAAGCCCTGTGGTGCGGCAGTACACTCAGCACCCTTAGTTCCAGCACCTATGGGTAAAGGGCAGGGCAGGGAGCATAGTTGTTGTTGCACTTCAATAAATACTGGGATTCTTCAAAAAGCCAAAGACAGCACAAGATTCTCTAAATACAGGAGTATGAAGATATTGTTCCTCATTGCAAAATAGACAAAGGTTCATCTAGTTCAGTTTCCTGTAGTGGCCTGTATCAGATATACCTGGCCAGTTCCGTTTTGCCATAACAACGGATTTAAGCTCTAAAGCATGAGACTTACTAGTTCTTTTTACTTTTGCCCTATCTAATGTAACAGCAGATGCCATTATTATTTATAATATCTTTTAAAGCTCTTACTAAGCTAATTACCTCACTTCTATATTGCAGCAATGAGTTCCACAGTTAATGAGTTATGTAAACCCTGATGCTGAACTGGAGATTACATGAAGCTTCATTGATTTCAAGGACCAGGTAATTTTTTAAGAACCTTAAGTAGGTGACATTTGTAAATATGAAGTTCCAACACATCATGGATTTTTTTTGCTTGCTGTAGAGAGTATGAAGGAAATAATCATGGGCCAGATCCTTTAGTGTAGTGCAGCAGCTTTGCACCAGTGTTAGAGGCACACAGGATGCCACACCCCTCCCTGCTGGTGCAGTGGGTGTGGACAGAGAAAAGGAATAAGGATTTTTTGCACTGTATTTATCCTTTTGTGCTCACCATACGGACGTTAGCTCACAAGGAGCCAATGGCGTAAAAGGCCTCAAATCCGAAACTACAAAGGCCACTTTTATCTCACCTGTGAATCCTTCTCCCTCTGCTCTCCAGTGCTCAATCCCCATGATCTGATCCATTGTCTCTTGACCATCTGTGCTACTTATTGGTGCTAAAAAAAGATATTAAGAAAGGTTCCTGCTGAGATTCAATCTTTTCTCATCTCTGAAGTGACTCAAAGACTGCTTTGCTTTCTTATTATTGAGAAAAATGAAAGTTATGTTGCTCTTATATTTGAAGCCAGATAAAATATGCTTCCTTTCTGTCATGTTCCACATGTTCTTATGTTCTTCTGTTTCTCAGTCTTGTGAAGCCCTAGCCACTGCACTGGGAAAAACTGTTTTTCTCCATGTTTTTTGTTTGATTCTGTTTTCCTTCAATCTTGGATTCTGTTTTCTGGGCTCTAGCAAAAGCCACTTGACAACTCCCAGAAAAGCAAGTCAGGCACCAAATCCTTTCTACAACATAAAGCATCTTTCTGCATTTTTACACTAATTGAGTGCAGCCTAAAATGCAATAGACGTTTTCAAGTACAGTAACAGCCATTTATTCCGATTCCTATCCCCTCTACTCTTCTTTGAGCATCCCTCCAGAAGAAAAAAAGAACACACGTTACCTTTGCTAATTTCAAGAACTCTTTTTGCAGTCATCCCATCTTGCTTTAAAAGCGCCATCCCTCTTTAAAGCACTCTGATGGCAGTAAGAAAGGAAAGCTGCAGATGATAGGGGAGTAAACTGTAATCACAAAGATGCTATTACAAATTATCAACACCTTGGGTGAAACTCATCTTGTATAGTGTGCCTGCATGAGGCCTCTGCACTACCAAACTACTTAAAATAGAACTGAAGTGCTGCAAAGGCCTTCTGCTAGCCATGTGCACAGGGACGATTGTCTCCTTTTTTATTTCTTTTCTGCTGAATCCTAAGTTTTGCTTCAAATATTGGCCTGGGTTGCACAACGGAGTAAGGTGAAGCAGGGTCTGCAGGGTATTCTATTCTCCACTGGACAGGCAGGTGGAAGAGGGAAGGATGAAACTTCACACCCCCTTCAATATGCCGGTCAGGTACTTCCTTCCTGGAGCAGCTGGGAGACTGGGAAGCAGCTTGTGACTTTGAGTTGGTCTCTCTCCTGAGCTGCTTCAGGGATGATGCAGTAAGGTGCTAACACTTATGCTGGGTAGACTGTAAAGTAATGATATAGCTGGAGAAAGGAGAAGTTCGCACTTGCCAAGGGTAACCTTTTAGATTTCTCAAATTAAAAAAAAAATCGCTAAATTCAGCACTTTTGTTTCACACAGTGTTCTTTGATTACTTTCAGTGAGACACTGATATCTTCATTAGGTGCTGTTTAAATATTTTCTTGACTATGTTTAGCATTTTTCAAATAATAAATGCATCTTCCTCTATTAAGCAAAATCTTCTTTTGATAACTCCTGTTTTGTTTGAATAAAACTTGAAAAGTATATTCTCTGAATTTCTCTGCAGCATATGTCAGTAATTCAGAAAAATGTGATTCCTTATGCTCCATAATGACCCATTAGAAGTTCAGCAATAATACTGTACCATGAAGTTGAAATCATAATTGATTTTTGTCCTGCTAATTTCATAGCCTTCTATATGCCTTTGAAATAAGAATGAGAGGACTGGGAATTGGATTTGACAATACAGTTTGACTCATGCAGTTCAATTTCATTTTGCATTTGTTGGAATGCAAAATGAACTTGTGTGCAAAGATGTGTGGCGCATTATATAGAAACTTGAAAAGACTGAATTCTAAGAACATGTTGAGCAGTGGGTATCAATTTGTCTAGCTAAAAAATGAATAGGCAAGTGTTATCCTATGGACAAAGTTTACATACTCATTAAAAAATGTGTACACATCAGAATGGTTTCCATATGGTGGACTATTCCATAAATGGCTTTATTTAGTGAACAAAAGGGAATCTTAACTACAGTATCTTAGTAGTTGTAGTAATTCTTTGTCAGGTGTCTTTACTAAAATAGTAGGAACCATGATCATTGAAAGCATAGATGACTTGGGAACCATAGAAAGTCTTGTAGCCCAGTTAATAAATGTATCACAAAGACTGACAACAGTTGGAAAGGACCAGTTGCTGTTTGTTTGTTATCTTATAGTTAATATATAATAAGTCAGGGTAAAGACAATGTAGTTCCCTGGGGTGATATCCTAACCACTCTGAAGTCAATAAGAGTTGCCAGTGACTTCACTGGGGCCAGGAATAATTATTGTGGTGGTGGTGGTGGCGGCGGAGGCTTTTTTTAAAACAAACTGTTTGTTTGCTTTCTGTGCAGTTCATAGATGTTAACTTTTTTTCCTCACATACAGATTAACAGGTTGGATAATATATGTAGAAAAAGTAATTGTGACCATTTTTCCATAAATGTTTACTAGGTCTTTTGTAGTCACCATGGATCTGATTGTTTGTTTGTTTTTGTTCCTATGCTGATTAAAATAATCTATACACTTTTTTTGTATACAAAATTATGAATGGCAATGACAACAATTTGGGAATCTCTGTACAATTTATGTATTCTGTGTGAGATTATGAATTCTGTATCTTTACCAAGATGCAAACACCATTTGAATGTGAAGCCTTTTGCCTTCTCTGTGGTCTATTTACTTCCATGTTGTCCTGAAATTCCAAAGGTGGGTGGTAAGAGTAACAAAAGAGGGCTGTTGACATAAAATGCTCAACCACTGAAATGTAACACTCTAAACTGGCTCCTAACTAGCAAAAGTGATTTAGCAGAGGAGAGGTCACCTTGGCAACAAAATCACCTGGCAGGGGTTTCTGATCATGTGGGGAGGCTGGAAGGACAATACCTGAAAAAGGGAACTAAAGGTTTAAATAGGGAGGCATTGACCTATCTGGGATCCTTGACCATTTTGTCTCCAGCTGTGGAGGAGAGAGAAGCAATTCAGTACATACAGGCTGTATGAGGCAGGAAGCTCTGCTTGCCTTCCTGAGCCCAGAGGATCCCCAACGGAGGCTGATCTAGAAAGGGGCACTGCTTTCAGGATGGATGTTGTTTTCTAATTGATCTGTACTTTCTTGTGCTTTATATGATTATGTAAAATAGCAGTGACTCTTCTGATTCTGTGCAAAGTATCTCTGTATGTTAAATGGTTCACAATCTGTTTGCCTCTGGAGAGAGTTAAACAGTGAACCGGAAGCATCATGCCTTTGGGAGGGAGTTCTGGGAACGGGTATGTGTAAGTGTGGGGAAATCTAAAGTGCTGACCCTAGAAGGCATAGGTATCTGGACAGCAAGTTCCAGTTCTCAGAAGGCAGTGTTAGACCCTGGGTCCACACTCAATGTGTGCCTACAGACAGACCTGTCATTGGGTAGCTGGTCCCTGTGAGTAGACTGAGCTAAGCACCCCTGTATCACAGCAGGTGAGCTGAATCCAGCCAATTAAAAGGGGCTGGGCTACACCTGCACCTATTCAGGGCTCTAGAGTCCAGGCAAAGAGGAGAGTGTTTGTTTGGGCCAGGCTGCACCTAGGAAAGAAGCTATTGTGGAGAGGAGCTAATGCTCTAAGGACTTGCCATAAGAAAGTGGCCAGGTGCTCAGGGAGGCAACTCTGGGGCTACTGCTCTAGGAAGGGATCCAAGTGACTAGAACTGGGAAGGTGCCATTAGCAGATTCCCGGGAGGGGTGTCCCTGAAATCTGCAATCAAAGAGTGAGTTAAGACTGTTTCCGGTTTGTTTACTCTCTCTTGTATTAAGAGGAAAAAAGCAGCCTGAAGGAGACTTGGTGTGGCAGCACATACTTGGCTAACAGTTGTGGGATGCTGGGGAGGAGACCTGCATGGTCACAGACCCTAAAACTTGGGAAGTGGCTGGGCTCTGTTCAGGCTCCAGGAGGCTTAAAACATCTGGAAACTCAGGTGTTGAATTGCACCTACAGTAGTACTGTGGGTGGCCGAAGGGTGCACAACTGGATCTATGACAGTAATATCATCTGGAATGGTGCCCAATGCATACACATTCTTGTACCATACATTTTGTGACTAATTTCTTATGATAAATAGTCCTTATTTGTTAGCCTGCTCTTTAATTTGGGCTTTTTGATTTGGACTTGAAGGCTAAGGTTTTATATTTAGGCTTCTAAAACCATGCTTAGGCACTTGAATAAGTGCCTTGATTTTCATGTAATTTCTTCTGATCACTCAGCACCTCCTACTGAAGTTAATGAGAATTGTGGCTGCTTGGCACTTTTGAAAAGCAGTCCATTTATTTAGGTAATTCAGAGCTCAATTTCTAGATTTTCAGTGTTTGTTCAGATAAGTATCTAAAGTTCTGGAAGCTTATTCGGATTGAACATTTGGAGGTTTTTGCATCACCAATAAGGAATGGAATAACTAGATATAATCAAAGCCTAATGAAAAGGTGTTTTGTTCTTTGATATAAATCAGTAAGATCAAATAAATACACTGGTACAAATCCTCCAGTGCTGTTCAACTACTTGATGACTCTTCACTTTGTGTCCTAAACCCACACAACCAGCAATGAGAGGACCACCTCAATGATTCCTTAGTGGCATAGGCTCAGCATAGCAATTCATAAGTCACTCTCCTCTTGGCTGCTAGTGTAAGACGCATCATACACACTAAAAAGAAAAATACCTTCTCCTGAAGAACTATCATGAGCAAAGGTGTAGGGCTTAAATGTCTTGATTTTGAAGACTGCTCTGGTTCTATATGAACTGACTGTGGCATGTCTGTCTATATGCTACGAGCCAGTAATGATAGTGAGGTCCTCCCTTGACAAAGGTGACCAAACTCTTCAGCAGGGGAGCAAACACCCTCTTTCCTCATCTTAAAGATGCTTTCCCCAACCTACGGCATTTAACTAAATTTGGCTTCAGCCAGCTTGCTCACAACAAAGTCCCTGTCTTGGCTAGCAGCTTGCTGCACAATCTGGATTTGATAAAGGAGTGTGTGCTCTCTCATTTCACTGTCTACCCCAACACCTTCATATATACTTTCAACAGTAGGGCATACAGAAGATATCCTTGTGGATCTTCACATGAGGGAAATCCCACAAAGAAGAAACATCCTATTCCTTTGACCTCAATGGGAACAGCATAACACCCTTAGAAGGAAAATAGAACCACCTGAGTAACATTGTCTGTTCTAGGCAGGATCCAGAGACACAGTGACTAAATCTTTTGGTTAGTTGTGTCAAAGGCTGCTGACAGATCCAATCGAATCAACATGGACACGTGACTTTTTTGTCGTCTTGTCTGTGTGTCTATGCAACCTATTTCTAATTTATTAAATTAGCTAAGTTAATTTATAAGTATTTTAAATAAATTGGGCCATATTAATAACATAATTTAGGTTTAGGTATGCTGAAAAATTTTAAACTGGATAAAATAGATTCACCCCCCCCCCCCCCCGAATAGTTGATGGATGCTCTTTTTTAATTTGAGGGTAAAAGTTAGTCTTGAGTAGAAACTTGATTAATGCTCATACGGACTCAACTGAGTCTTAGTGGAAAATTTTAGTAGCTCAAAATAAAGCCTAAGCAAATTTAAATAATGAATCTAACTTATGCACCATCTTAAAAGCTTCAATAGAACTGCATACTGGTTTAATCATGTTCATTGGACTCTACGGTAAACACTGATCTAGTAAAAATATGACTTATGAAATGTCACATTTTCCTTCAGGCATCTTTCTATCACAGTGTAGTAAATAATTTTCTGTCAGTGTTATAAAGCACAGTTCCCTAAAGGACAGGTTACATGACAATTTGAGGTACTGACAACTGTCTGCCATTATTAATAATAAAGATGTTGCAATTCTTTTGCTACATAAATTGGCAATAATTTGGTTGGCTCAAAAATATGCCTCTAAAATCTTGTCTATATAGTCAAAGGAGCATGTCAATGTTTTCAGTATATGCAGACTTGATTCCTTTATCTGAAAGAAAACCAAATGACTAAAAATGAGATCCATGTACAGTTTCACTTTTTCTCATTTAGTATTTAGACATCTACTGTAGTAGTTGAACCATTTCAGCATCAAACATTACGCTGAAATGGGTTTAGCTGTAAGACAAAATGATGGTAGTTCTGAACATAAGGCAAGTCACCTGTTACTCACCACCTAGTTATTTCTTGCAATATAGTTCAGAATATAAATTTGACATGCCGCTTGATTGTCTACCTTTAGACAATCAAGAGTAGACATTTGTTAGCACTTATACAAGTAGTTTCCTTGAATATTATTATATGCTCACCACTATGAGTAAGAGTTACCCAGTTGAACCCAACAATGTGATAATTTTGGTAACCATAATTAGCTTTTTGAAATAAATTCCTTTTGTGTGAATTTAGTGTTTTGTAAAAGGTGGTAAATTCACCTCCCTGGAGAAGAGTTACAGCATAAAAAGCAGCATTCTAAGCTTTCCTATTTTGTCACAGAAATGTGCCTAAATTCTCTTCTGGATAGGCCGTCTCTAAATCTACATTCCAGCTAATGCCAATGGCGATGATGAGTTGTTTTGTTTTTGTGTGTTTTTTTTTTTTTGTGACATTTAGGCTTGTTCACTGGGAACTCGACTGTGAAACTAGTTTGGTTGTCTCATTTAACTTATATTTTCTGAATTTAGAAAACCATTTTTGGTCTTATTGAAAGATTGAAAAACACGCCTTATTGTTAGAAACTCAAGGAGCTCCTATCTCTTTAGCTTATCAAATAGTGATTTGATCACAGTCTAGAAGTACCTAGCTGGGGCTAGACAGACATTGGATAATAGACGACAAAGGTTTAACAACATCCAATGTCTGTCTAGCTCCAGCTTCCAAATTCAGATTAGAAACAAGGTACAAACTTTTTTAGGTGAGGGTCATTAAACTTTGGTATAGTTTACCAAGTGGTGTGGTGGATTCTCCATCACTGTGAACATTTAAATTGAGCTGATTTTTTTTCTAAAATTATATGCTGTAGTTCAACCAAAGGTATTGGATTTGAAGCAGAAATTTAATTCAAGGGAATCCCATGTTATGGAGGAGGTCAGACTAGATGATCACAGTGGTCCCATCTTGCTTTAAAATCTATTGATGATTGTACTTTACAAACACTCTTTGAAGACTTGGAACTGAAAGTCATTCAGTTATTTGAGTGCTGGGTTGCTGGCATTTTAGAGAAATATTCCAAACTCCTTCCCTACTCATAAAAATAATTACATAGACTTTACAAAGAAAAGTGAAAAATTGGCCTTACCAACCTGAGGCTTGCTCCTGTGAGGTACTGAGCAGCCTTATGTTTGTTATGCATTGTTCTACATTGCCCTGTTACTTTTGCTTCTCTGTCTGATCCTCCTGCCATCCTCTTCTTCATGAGACATGTTTGACCAACCCAAACAAAAGCTAATTAAGACAGCTATTTTCTAATCTGAGGTGACTGAGCACATCCTCACTTTTTTTGTCAACATCATTTGTATTTTGCAACCAAGACTTCATCCTCATGTCACCAGAGATCATACTAACTGACACATAGCTCCTCTCTGAATTTATCACCAGTCATTAAAGGCAGGTTTTCATCCACATAATTTTGACAACTGTAGCCTGAGATCACATTGATGGAGATTAATACAGGCAGGAATTATTTACCAAGAAATGAATACCGGATTGTAGTGTCTAATAACCACACCTATAGAATACAAAAATAGATAGGCCAAGAATGGTGCCCTACTGATGTATAAAGAATAGGCTTTGTCTACAGTAGGCTCTTTTTCTTAAAATGTCATTCCCAGTGCAGCTTCACTAAATGTAATAATGGTGGGTGTGCTAGTGACTACTGACCTCAGTTACTATAACCACTGTGTCATTTAACCCTGTTCAAAGCAGAGCAAGATAACACAAGGATTAAAACGCTGGCAGATGCCAGTGCATGGTTTCCCTAGCACTCTCATCATTGCTTTTATCCGTGGAACAGCATCCAATGACAGAAACTTTCCAAGAAGACAGTTAAATGTAGAGGAAAAGCCCAGAAGTGCTTAAGGAAGGGATCAAGCTCAGGGTGCTGGGAAAAGAGAATGGAAGTCTAATTTTCTCCTCTTATCCTGCATATCCTCAGTCCTACTGGCATTTTCCTTTTACTCATTGAACCCATCCCCCAAGATCTGACTTCATTGCTGAGGCACTGCTTTACCAATAACATGCATTATTTTCTGTCTGCTTTTCTGCCTGTAAAAAGGAATAGTTATAATTACCACCACAGAAAGTCAGTCTGCAACGTGCATGTATACACTGCATTTCCTGAATAGTTAATATACTACTAGTTACACATGACAATTAAATTAAGTTTCCAAAATCCCTTATTCCAAGTGATTTTGAAAATATTAAACTAAAACTTGCTTTTCTTAGGTTTACCTTTTTAACCAAATTCACACATTTCCTTTTAGGAAGTCTGTTAGTAAATCATAAACTGTCATAAAGAATCTTTGACCTAAGTTACATTTTATCAGTTTGTCTTTAAAACTTGCTTAAATTTCACTCTTACACTTCAGGTGAATTTACAGCATGGTCCAATGATATTAAACATCTAATCAGGTCGGCTGAATTTTGCTCTCTTCTCCTTAATCTTTGTGCACTATAGCCTGTTGGACTCATTTTTCAATGTGCTGCCAGTTTTAAGTATCAGTTTTAATACTCTAGTCATCTTTTTAAGATGTTTAAAAACCAGCTGCCAAAGTCCATGTGAGAGGAATTAAGATTATAATACAGAATGTATTATGGGAAGGGTCTCTTAAACATCAGGCTACACAGCAAGTCTCTACATTTCCATAGTACATAGATTGTTTTGCATACTCCAGTCTCAAGTCACATAGATCAGTATTCCATAAAATCCCCCTTATCCCTTCACTATGACTTTTGGAGAACATTAATATAGCACAGTTAAGAAATGAAAAGTCAGCAGATGCAAAAGTTAAAGTTACACATTCAGGATTTATGGCCATTATCCCTGCCTCCTTGTATCTACATAACGTATGCATTTTATTCTACATTACATGATATATAATTGTAGTTCTCAATACAGTAAAATAGTTTATATTTTTTTCCAATCACCTAAGAGACACACTTGTATTATCTTCTGTTCTGCACTGTGTATGGTGAGCAATGTCCCCAGAAGTCATTTTTATCAAACATATAGAATAAATCAAACATACTATAGATGAATTATAACTGGAAGGGGTAATAGTAAAAATGGGCTGGTATACACAGGCCACCTAAATTCACTGCTGAGTCTGCAGTATTTATCTAAGTAGGATATAATGTTCTTATAGTGGTACCTGTCACCACAGTGTCTTCCGGGCTGCCAAGATAGAAGACACTATTAAATCACAGAAGGCCAGTTGTCTGTCTTCCTTTTCATTTTTTTTTGCGTCCTCTTTGCTTTCCTGAGTTGTCATTGGAACATAAGTCCAAGAAGTGACTTTGTTCCGAAGGCTGAAAGATTTGCATCCATTCTTATCTCATCCTGTGAAGGCTGAGTTTCAAACCCTTGGCACTGTTGCCAAAAATGACCAGTCTCCCCCACACTTACAAGCTTCGCCTTTGAAGCTGACCGCATCATAGTTCTTGAGGAAGTAGCTTTCAGGGTGAGATGGTGGTTGTGGAAAGAGGTTCTCTGATATCTTGGGCTGATTCCATGGAGGGCCTTGAAAGTTAACAGTGAGCCTTTGAATTATTTGATCTATGGAGAACCAGTGTAGGGAGAGAGCACAGGGGTAATGTGCAGGGCTCAATTGGCTTGTACGTACATCTCCAGTCTGGGAAATTGTTATTTCATGATATCCCTGTGATGCGAAAACATATATTCTGGAAAAGCAGATGGCCTTCAGGAGGCTATTGGCTCCAGAAGAGGGAGGATGTTTTGAAGAAAGCAGTAGCTGCTGCTCATCCCACCCACTAAAGCCACAGAGGAGGAAGAGAAGGAGAGTAGACCGCTGCAGCTGCCCACCCCAGTTGCCCAGACCAGGCCCCTTCCCCTAGCAATGATACACCACACCCAAGATGAGGGAAGTGACTCAGGCTGAGGGTAACCATCACAGCTGCCTGGGGCTAATGCTGGAGTCACTCCTCTGTTGGGCCAGGGTTTCCCTCTTTAGTGCCCGCTGCTGCTGCTGGAGAGGGAGGGGATCAACCAGCTGCTCTTGCACTTCTGGCATCTGGGGAAGGGTGGGGCCCCGGCCGCTATTGCCGCCACTGCTGCTGCTTCTCCTGTGGAGTGGTGGTTCCCTTGCTGGTTGGCCTGACCTCTTCTTCTGGCATCCAAGAGAGATGTAGTGGTTTTTATAGCTGCTGCTGGTCCCCTAGCAGATGGACAACTAGGAAGGGTACAGTCCATGGCTTCATTTTCTAGCCTAGAACTTCCCTTTTACTCACCCTACCCAGGGCTGGTGCAAGGAAGTTTCACGCCTAGGAGAAACTTCCACCTTGCGCCCTTCCCAGCCCTGCAGCAGCTCCCCTCTGCCCTGACGTGCCCCTCCTCCGCGGCAGCTCCCCACCCCCAGGCCCGGGGAGCCCTGCGGTACCTCCCCACCCTAGCTCACCTCTGGTCCGCATCCTCTCCGAGCACGCTGTCCTGCTCTAATTCTCCTCCCAGGCTTGCGGTGCCAAACAGCTGATTGGCGCCGCAAGCTTGGGAGGCAGGAGAAGCGAAGCAGCGACTGCGCAGTGGAACCCGTGGGCTGCCGGCGGTGGCCCGCTGACTGAGGGGAACCCCTGGGCTGCCGGCGGCAGCTCAGACTCCCTCTCGCTCCCAGGGCAACGGCCGCTCAAGCACTTTAAAAAAAAAAATTGGAGGTTGCTGTTTTTTGGCACCCCCAAATCCTGGTGCCCTAGGCAACTGCCTAGTCCGCCTAAATGGTAGCACCGGCCCTGACCCTACCACCTCTACAACTCTCCAGCCAGATAAGGGGTAGAGGAATGTTTGGTCTGCTGTCACAGCCACATCTCCTCATCTGGTGAGCTGGGACAGGAAGGGCGTGACCACTTTTCTGTGGGTGGAGAGTAAAAAAGGTCTGTCTCTCCACCAAGCCCCCAGTCCATTGCATGGAGCAGTGGTTCTTTTGAGTCCTTCCTGCAAAACGTAGACTGCAGAGTGCCTTGGAGGTTTGCTTCCTGAGCACCATACAAAGTGTGCAAGAGCCGTTGCTCAGTACTCCCCTTTGACAATAACTATATATTGTGCCAATTGAAGTCAGTAGAGTAACTCTGGGTTTATGTCAGTCTGAGAGTAGAATTTGGCCCTTAGGTTGGTGTAAAGCACATTCAGTGTGAGGTGTATGGCGTTTCTTTTCTGACAGGAGGCTCTGACTTGTTTGCATATAAAATGTCCTATAAAGATTACCAGTGACTCTAGAAAACTGCATTGGCTAGATCCATAAAGTTACCAATGGTGCAGAGCTCCTGTGGCAAGAAACTCTGAAGTCTGTGGCAATGTTAATTCTGTTACTCTGTTCGTTTGTTCTAGTGCCATGTAATAACTTTTATCTTTAATTAAATAGTTGTCAAAAGAAAAAACCCACAAAGTGAAAAGTGTAAGTTTTAGAATCTAACTCATTTATCTTATTTATTGGTTCTTACATTCCTGGCTTCCCTGATGGCTTTCCAGCCAGTCACGGCTGAATAAACCTCCATTCCACATGTTCCAATTAGAGAGACAGTGACATTTGGGCTGCCATACCTAGAGAACCCACTTATCTCTTGGCATTGGTAGGAGGGAGGTCAGGCACTCAGCCAGAACTGAAAGCTTCAAGAGAAGCTGCTGAAGGCAGCCACCAGTTTGCTATCTCCCTGCGGCGCACATGTGGAGGCCGGGGAGGAAGAAGAGGGCTAAGCGGGGCTCAGCTTGGTAACATTGAGGATAGAGCCAAATTTAGCTGATCTAAAATTCAGATCCAGGAATTGGGGTTCTCTTCAGGATTTACCTACATGAACTTTCTGGTCTTTGTCAAATGCGCATTACAACTTTGATGGAAAAATACTAAAATTTGGAGCGTACAGGCTCCAAAGTCCATGGTTATACAAATCTGATAGGGTTGCAAGTAGGGTGATCGGATGTCCTGATTTTGTAGGGACAGTCCCAATTTTTGGGTCTTTTTCTTATATAGGCTCCTATTACTCCCCACTCCCATCTCGATTTTACACATTTGCTGTCTGGTCACTCTAATTGCAAGACTCTTCTTTTCATTTTCTCATTTTTCCCCTAGCTTCTGTTATCCTAGAAGTACTGAACATACAATTGCAGATGTAATCATAATTGACTGTTTCCACATTAAGCTGAAAGAATATTCAGGGCCAGATTTGTAGTTGGGTCCACTAAATATGTACAAGCCACCCATTGTGCACGTAACTACATTTTTACTTACACAGTCATCCATTTGATGTTAATTACTGTAGCTATTTCCTCCCACAAGTCCCATATCTTGCAGGTACAACATATTGTAAATTTTGCCTCTAATATTTTTAGTTATTGGATTAAGGAGGTCATGACCACTTTGTTCTCCTTTAAAAAAAATTAGGGCTGTTGATTAATCGCAGTTCACTCACGTGATTGTCTAAATTTTTTTATTGCAATTAAAAAAATTAATCGTGATTAATCGCAGTTCTAATAACATTGTGAAACAATAGAATACCAATTGAAGTTTATTAAATATTTTTGGATATTTTTCTACATTTTCAAATATACTGATATTAATTACAACACACAATACAAAGTGTACACTGCTCACTCTGTTAGATTTGATTACAAATATTTGCACTGTAAAAATGATAAAAGAAACTGTTTCTTTTTTCAGTTAATCTCATACAAGTACTGTAGTGCAATCTCTTTATCATGAAAGTGCAATTTACAAATGTAGCTTTTTTTGGTTACATAATTGCACTCAAAAACAAAACAATGCAAAAATTTAGAGCCCACGAGTCTACTCAGTCCTACGTCTCGTTCAGCCAATCACTAAAACAAACAAGTTTGTTTACATTTACAGGAGATAATGCTGCCCACTTCTTATTTACAACCTCACCAAAAGTGAGAACAAGTATTTGCATGGAACTTTTGTAGCCAATATTGCAAGGTATTTATGGGCCAGATATGCTAAACATTCATAAGCCCCTTCATGCTTCAGCCACCATTCCAGAGGACATGCTTCCATGCTGATGACACTCATTTAAAAAAATGTGTTAATTAAATTTGTGACTGAATTGTATGTATCTGGATATATTTTACCCACATTCTGTCATATATTTCATGTTATACTAGTCTCGGATGATGGCTCAGCACATGTTGTTCATTTTAAGAATACTTCTGCTGCAGATTTGACAAAATGCGAAGAAGGTACCAATGTGAGATCTCTAAAAATAGCTACAGCACTCAAACCAAAGTTTAAGAATCTGAAGTGCCTTCCAAAATCTGAGAGGGATGAGGTGTGGAGCATGCTTTCAGAAGTCTTAAAAGATCAACACTCCAGTGTGGAAACTACAGAACCCAAATCACCAAAAATGAAAATCAACCTTCTGCTGGTGGCATCTGATTCAGATGATGAAAATGAACATGCATCAGTCCGCACTGCTTTGTATTGTTATCGAGCAGAACCTGTCATCAGCAAGGACACACGTCCTCTGGAATGGTGGTTGAAGCACGAAGGGACATGTGACTCTTTAGCGCATCTGGCATGTCAATTATCTTGCAACGCCTATTACAACAGTGCCATGTGAACACCTGTTCTCACTTTCAGGTGACATTATGAACAAGAAGAGAGCAGCATTATCTCCTGCAAATGTAAACAAACTTGTTTGTCTGAGCAATTGTCTGAACAAGAAGTAGGACTGAGTGGACTTGTAGGCGCTAAAGTTTTACATTGTTTTATTTTTTGTACATAATTCTACTTTTGTAAGTTCAACTTTCATGATAAAGAGATTGCACTACAGTACTTGTATTATGTTAATTGAAAAATGTTTCTTTTTTTACAGTGGAAATATTTGTAAGAAAAAATAAAGTGAGCACTGTACACTTTGTATTCTGGTATAATTGAAATCAATATATTTGAAAATGTCGAAAACATCCAAATATATTTAAATAAATGTTATTCTATTGTTTAACAGTGTGATTAATTGTGATTAATTTTTTTAATTGCTTGACAACCCTAAAAAAAAAATAAAATGGTCCCCTCCTACCTCCTCCCCCACCCCCAATCCATGGGTGAAGACGATGGTCAGGTATGGAAAGCACTATTTGATGTACATCATTCTCAAGGTACCCATGCGATATTGTATGTCATTCACAGCTATATAAATCATGCCTGGAGGTATGATAGGGAAGTCCTTGTTTGTTCATTCGTATTTGCTTTCTTGCTGTGTTCCTGCTTGTAGGTTATATTGTGGTCACTTTTGGGATGCTGTGTGCTGAGCCTAGTGGCCTATTAGGTGATGCTGAGAGCTTCCTAATGAGGCTCTAGCCTGACATGCCTTGATCCCTAATACCTTTAGGATTCCTTGCTACATAAGAGATTGAAGTCCAGGACCACCATATTAGCAGTCTCTGAAATGCTTCCAGTTCCTTGTGCAGGGCCGGTCAGACAGGCAGAACTGCAGGATCACATTGTGTGGATGAGACAATAGTATCCAGAAGAGGGATTTAGGTTTATTAGGAGCTGGAGGATGTGTTTGGAAAGGAGGAGCCTAGACAGGAACAATGGGCTCCACCTAAGTCAAAACAAAAACAGATTGCTGCCATGTAAAATTGAAACAGGTCATAGAGATGTTTTAAAACTAAGTGCTGATGGAAAGCCAACAGGTGCAGAGGACCTCAACATTTGCATAGACATATCCCTTAGGGGAGGATTTATTAAAGAGGATGTTCTATATGTTAGTAAAGAGTAGAGGATAGAAGTTGGAAAAAATACACACAGGAGCTGAAGAGAAACAGTTCAAATGAAAGAATCCCATTTGATTACATCACATGAAGTCAGACAACTAAATATTGATGAATTTTATAAGTGCTTGTATACAAATGCTTGAAGTCTATGGTGGGTGCCTAGTATTAAATGAGAATATTAATATAATAGGCATCACAAAGTTGGTGGAATAATAATAATCAATGGGACACAGTAATAGCAGGGTCCAAAAAACATAGGAATGACAGAGTAGGTCATGTTGGTGAGGACCATATGTGAAAGAAAGCATAGACTCAAATATAGTAAAAATCTTAAAAGAATTAAACTCTACCATGAAATCTCCATGGCTAGAAATTTCATGCTTGAAGAATAATAGTATAGTGGTAAGAATATTATTACTGATCACCGTGATGGTGATGATTGTGAAATGCTCAGGGAGATTAGAGAGGATACAACAGAAAACACAATTAACAATAATGGGGGATTTATTTTCAACTATCCCTATATTGACGCCTAAGTTACATGACACTTCAGGACTGGATGCAGAGATAAAATGTCTAGACACCATTACTGACTGCTTCTCGAAACAGCTAGTCCTGGAATCCAGAAGGGGAGAGGCAATTCTTGATTTAGTCATAAGTGGAGTACATGATATTGTCCAAGAGGGGAACATAGCTGAACTGTTTGGTAATAGCAACCATAATGTAATTAAATTTAATATCCTTGTAGGAGGGTGATTATACCAAAAACCCCCACCACAGTAGCCTGTAACTCCAAAAAGGGAACTATTAAAAACTGGGGAGACTTGTTAAATGGAAATTAAAAGGAACAGTCACACAAGTGAAATTCCTGCAAGCTGCATGGAAACCTTTTTTTTTTAAACCACTGTAATAGAAGCTCAAACTAAATATATACCCATAATAATTAATAAACAGTAAAAAAGCAAAAAATGCCACTGTGGCTAAACAGAGTAAAAGAGGCAGTTAGAGACAGACATCCTTTTATAAACTAGAAGTCAAATCCTACTGAAGAAAACAGAAAGGAGTATAAACTCCAGCAAGTAAAGTGTACAGTTATAATTAGGTAGGCCAAAAAAGACTTCGAAGAGCAACGAGCAAAACACATGCACACTAACAGCAATTATTTTTAAAGTGCCTCAGAAGCAGGGAGCCTGCTAAACAACCAGAGGGGCCACTGGATGATAAAGATGCTAAAGGAATACTCAAGGAAAACAAGGCCACTGCAGACAAGCTAAGTGGATTCTTTGCATTGATCCTCACTGCTGGGGATGTGAGGGAGATTCCTACATCCAAACCATTAGGTGACAAATCTGAGCGACTGTCCCAGATTGAGGTGTCAATAGAGGAGGTTTGGGAATGAATTGATAAATTAAACTATAATAAGTCACCAGGACCAGATGGTATTTACTTGAGTTCTGAGGAAACTCAAATATGAAATTGCAGAACTACTAACTATGGTATGTAACCTATTGTTTAAATCAGCCTCTGTGCCAGAAGACTGATAGATAGGTAATGTAATGCCAGTTTTTATAAAAAGAATCCAGAGGTGATCCTGGCAATTACAGGCCAATAAGCCTAACTTCGGTACCAGGCGAATTGGTTGAAACAATAGAAAAGAACAGAATTATCAGAGACACAGATGCTGGGGGAAGAGTCAACATGGCTTTGTAAGGGGAAATCATACCTCACTAATCTATGAGAATTCTTTGAAGGGGTCAACAAACATGTGGATAAGGGTAATAGAGTGGATATAGTGTGTGTGGATTTTCAGAAAGTCCTTGGCAAGGTCTCTCACCAAAGGCTCAATGGATCAGTAACTGGTTAAAAGATAGGAATCAAAGGGCAAGAATAAAGAGTCTTTTTGTTTGTTTGTTTGTTTTCAGTGGTGGTGCAGGGTAGGTGGCGAAAGCTATGTTAAGGCTGCATTTGGTGGACATGTTTTCTAATTTAAATCCCTTGTGTGATGGTGAAGAGATTCCCCCCCACCCCCCATGGCATCTGTTCCATTATAGCCTTTTATAAATATCAAGGAGTTTTTTCTTGTTGCCATGGTCCTTGTGGAAATACAGTACAGCTAGAGGGAACATTTTCTTGTTTCCTTTGAGCTGTTCAAAGTGAATGTCTAATGAAACTATTTCAAACAATTGTTAGCTAGAACAACATTTTGTGCTACCTGCTATGTCCGTGTCTCATCACAGTCAACTAGTTATCTCCTTAACCTTTTCTTGGTTTAGTGGGAGAAGCTGGCAGTCACTGTGTCAAACCCAGATTTCTTAATGCCTTTTGAATATTCCTTCCCTGCATTTCCTCTAGGCTGAGAGCGATCACTTGGCAATTAGTTTTTTCACAGGTTCCATTGAAACGTCAGTCATGGCTCTGAAATGTCTAGATTGATGTGTTTTAAGATACTTTATTAGTCAGAAGGGGTCAGGAAAGAGTATCATTTACTCCATAATGGCTGTATGAAAACACCTAAGGAGGTTGATGGAAGAGACTTTTATCAATTGATACAGCTGGTTTGTGGAAGCTGAAAAGAGACACAGTGAAACCCAGAACATTTATTCTGTTCCTGTGTATTTGTAGAGCACAAGGTTATACCTCTGATCCTCTCTTTATGGTAATTTTGAAGTTGCGTAATACATTTCACATCCAGTGCAGTGCTGGCAGAGTTTCCAAAGCTCAGAGTATCAATTTTGTTGCCAAACCATTTTACTAATGATGTTCCCCAAAAGTAGTATTTGCTTCTTGAGTCCTTCCTCCTGTACTTCCACAGCTACTGTACTAAGCACACATGCTTTTTAAATAGAGATGTTAGGTCACACATCTGAAAGATTTTGGGGTTTTCTCATTCCTTACATGAATTACTGGCCCAAGAAATTCATGATCTGCTCCAAATACCTTAATGATTCTGCCTAGTCGTCTTCTGCTTGTTCTGACCAAAAATGTATTATTTCCTTCTAATTTATTTCAGTTAAATGTCTCAAAGGCATGGAGGGGATTTATTTTTGGAGGGGAGGAAGGGATGAAGAATGTCGTCAAGCTCTAGTCTATCGTCTTTATCCTTCACTCAATTTCAATGTATCTCCATTTGAAATCTTCAGTTCTTTCCACATCTTCTACATCTATAATGTGCTTATCACCACTCCCACAATACTGCCAGTGTTTCCTCTAGACTTGGCTATTGTAACCTATCCCTATGCCCTTCCCAAATGGTCTGTAAAGTGGGGTGTGAAATTTTTCACAGCCGTCAGTGATGTAGTTGAGTCAGCTTAACTTCGTAGTGTAGACCAGCCCTAAGTTTAGGCATTGCCCCAGGTTACATCTACACTGCACACCACTGGTGGCAGCATGTAGAGTATGTGCAGCTACATGCGGTGGTGAAAAGCTGGCTGCATCCACACTGCGATGTGTAGTCATATATGTCGTTGAAAGACTCTGGTGGAGGGAGGCAGCGCCCCTCGCCAGAGCCTTTCCTCACTGGAGGGAAAGCCTTGCTTACTTCAGTGACTTCAAATTCCTCAGTTAGTTCCTGTCTCTCCTGCAGTTCTCCTGATTAGGGAAGGTTGCATTGTAAGATTGGAAAAAATGAGTGATAATGAGAGTATGAGAAATCAGTTCTTCAGGTCTCTTGCTACTTTCTCTTTCTGTGCTAGTTTTGATCTACAGGTACTGAACAGAATAGTGAATAATGTGGCATGTTTTGTTTCCTTTCAGGAGTAAAGGATTTATCTAAAATAAATCTCTAACCCTCCTCATCAAGACCTGTGTTAGCCCTTATCCTATTCCAGTGGCCAACTCTCTAATCCGTCTAGTTGCAGGCTTTTCCCTCTTTTTAAAGTGGATTTTTCTGTATAATTTTAAACTTTGATTATTATTCAATGTTCATAGTACAAGGAAGGATGTTGCCTTTTTACCTGTATATTAAGACACTGTGTCTTTCTTTCCTAAAGCCAACATTCCATTTATTCTTAAGGAAAGGATGTACTTTGAATCATGGAAGGGGTGGGGGGGGCATACCATGTTCTATTTCAGCATCTGATTTAAGTACTTGTTTGAGGATTAAGTGGCACAGTGACAATTTTATCAGGCCTTAGGTAGGGGGATAGAGCAGGGTGCAAAAGAAATTTTAAAATCTCCAAACTGAATCACTAGAGCTTTGCCCAGTACCCAGAGACTTGTTTTGAATGAACAGATATCAGATTAACCCAGGAATATAAAGCTAAACTTCAAAAAGATGCAGGCAAGAGATGAAAAGATTGTTTGCTTGTTTTTGTTTTTTAAAGAGAGAGAGGAGAATGGGTTCTAAAACCTGGCAAGCTGAGAACATGACACAAGTTGTCCAGAACAAGAACATGGAGAGGCCAGAGAAAAACATTTATTACTTTACATTTAAAAAAAAAAAACACTCATCAGTTCAGCTGCCAGCCCCTTGGGTAAATGCCTGTTCCTAAAATAATTGCCCATTGGTTAGTATTTGGAACTAGTTTAGGCTAGATTTTGCCTAGAACACAGCCCACCATAAGGGAGCAGCCCAGGCAGCCATAATTTCTCACCTGATCAGGGAGGAGGTTGTAATTTTATTGCTGTCCTCCTGACCAGCGAGTTGATGAGGGCAGATCTAAGGTTCTGTCTGTTCTCCATCCATCCTGACTCCTACCCATCTTCCTATGGAAATAGTGGGTGAAGAATACCTGTTTATCCCTATGTGCCTGGCTCCACATTTTGGTAATGGAGTAGATATCTGTCATCCAATCCTGTTTATTTAGAAAGAATGTGTACAGTCCTGTTTCCCTGAACACAGTAGGAATTAAACAACTAAGTGGTTTGTTTTGTTCACAGTTCTAAGCCTCTTTTAGCATCACTTTGTCCCAAAAGCTGTTTCTCTAGCTTTTCTCTGGACCTCACACTCAGTGCTTGAGCTGGCTGTCTCCTTGGCTTTCTACTACCTTCTTTGTGTCTGCTTCTGTGTGTTTCTTGATGCATCTCTCTCTCTCACACAAATAATCAAAACTCCACCAATCAATCTTCTAGCCCCTGTGTTTGCTATATCAGTCCTTAGAGAAACTCCTTTGGGCCACATGGTTCATATTCTACTCAAGCCTTGCCATGCGTCAGTGCTCTGTGAGGTGCTCCCATTGCTTCAGCCATCTGGTTTCACAAAGGAACTCAACTGCTTTTTACACTCATCCTGAATGAAAGGCAGCTGTTACACCCACCAGCTTCAATGCAGTTTCCCAATGTATAACAGTATTGTCTTGGTTGCACATAACCTCTGCCCTACCTGTGAGGAGCAACTAGAGCGTAACACCTGAAGAACAAGCAACATTTTCTCCTCTTCAGAATATCAAACGTGATATTCTGAACCACTCCTGTTCCATTGGGGGGAAAGAACAGCGTAAACATGGTGTTACTGCCACTAGGAAATGGCACTATTTCCCATCATAGCATCGTACTACAGGGGCAGAGAATGCCTTATGAGGAAAAATAGGGACTTAAAATTTCCCTCTGTCCCTGGAGGAGTGTATGAATACATAATTATTTTCTTTGCATTGCTTCAGATGCAGGGGAGTGAGAGGTAGGGGGCAGGAAAGAATTCACATTAGTGCTAGTGATTCATATCTGTTACTCCCTGGGAGGTTATGTATACTATTTCTTTAAAACTGTACCAAGATGCCATGCAGAACAGGACTGGGAGGTTTCTAGGAAGAAGTTCCTTAGTGCAGCAGCAAAAGAAGGACAGTGTTACAGCTCCTACTCTCTTTCTTAATCTAATAAGTGCTTTGTACAGTGTTTAAAGAAAGTGATTGTTTCTGTGGTTCTTCAGTTTTGTCATGTGACACTCTTCACTGCAAGCAAAAGGGGAGGTCTGGATCAGGCACTGACTTTTCTGAAAAAGCCCCATTGAAATCTATGGGTCTGATTCTGCTTTCTCTCTTATGCCTGTGTGAATCAGGAATATGTCTAGTGAAGTCCAGTATAATGACACCAGTTTAAAACCAGTGCAAGTGAGAGGTGAAACCTTTTGGAAAGATATGAAAGGCATCAGCTAATGATCTCTCTGACAGAAATCAGTGAAGAAAGAAGAAGAGCCAGTACAGAATGGAGATTAATAGGACATAAAGGGGATATTAAAATGTATTTTAATGGAGAGGAAATCATCCTAGTATTAGGAAACTTATGAGGAAAATAAAGGGAAATGATAGGGGAACTTCAGTGACAGTGAATTATTGTGATTGTTCTTCTTTTTCATTGGCATTTTCACCCATCTCTGCCAGCCATTTCAGATGGAGACCTTGCATAACCTCACATCTTTGTTACTTTTAAACACACACAATGCTCTGTGGTTGAAACTGCTGCCCAGACAAGCTAGTGGTATCTAGGACTATTGGGATCTTCCTCCAGAGTTGCAGATCCGTGTCTATTCACAAAACAAGAGGGAAGATGTTTATAAAATAAAGATGGAATTTTGAAAAGCTCTGCAAACACAGTTGAGCAAGCAATGAAAGATACTGATGCAGAACTAACCTCAGTTCTATTGAAACAGCAGCTTTGGCTGTGTAACTAAACGCATGGGTCTGCGCTGTAGAGATAGAGCTGGCAATCTGCTGCATGGCTGGCAGATCACTTAGTTCTCATTCCTTTTGCTCTTTACATGCACTTAATTTTTTCTCTGGCGTGCACAAACAGTGCAACATCAGATTTTGACACACGCAAGCTATTGTCCCAAAGGATTCACTGAGCAGGCTGTCTTGCAGCTGCTGCATTTTCTACCAGTTAAATTGACAGTTTCCTACTGTGTGGAGTTGCTAGGAGAAGGTGAATAGTCATGATTACAGCATATTCCTTCAATAACAACCTGTAGAGCTCTCTGATTACTCTTCTGAAGGGATTTATACATGTCTTAGAGTCCCAACTTAACGTTTGTTCAGTTATGTTGTTAAGAGGCTGGTAGATATTTATTCACTGAAGACCAATTCAGGATCATCTAAAGAGACAAAAGCTCTGGCATTTAAGCAGGCATTCATTTCTAACTGTGGTGCAGCTGATATTGGTTTCTACCATCTGCTTTCCTATTGCAGCCTGCTTCTCCAACCTGCACAGCAAAAAAAATAAAAAAATTAAATTTTCTGGACTGCTAAAGTCATTCACATTTATCCTGCATGGCAATGAATTCTCATACATTTTAAGGAAGCTTTTGTGCTTCAGTGCACATCCCTACAACAAACGAAGTGCATGGGGAAAGAGCTTGAGCCGTCAGTCAGTGAGTAGTATAGTAGCTGGCTCACATGCATGGAGTAGACTTGTGAGGTCAGAAGAGCTGTTTATAGTGCTGTATGCTTAGGGGGAGAAAGAGAGTGGATTTGTCTATCAAAGTGAATAGCAATTCAACCAGAAGCTTTCCTTAGAATTCCTTGTAATTCTGAAATGTTTTGATAGATGAGAGCTGCTCCTGTATAACGTGTGGCTCCTCTGGCGTTTGTAGTGGACTAAGGAATGCTTTTACTTGCTGCTGAGCCTGACTGTAACTGTGTTGCTGTAGGACAATTACCATGGGGGCTAGAGCTACCGAAACAGCCCGGGAACTGGAAGGCACCTCTTTAAAGTACCAAATAGGAGGACACACTGAGAAAATGTGGCAACGACTCAAAGGAATGTGAGTAGATCCTCTCCTTGTTTTTGTGCTGTTTCCTGGGTAAGATCTGTTGCTTTTGAATGTGACTAATGAATACAGGGGAGAATTATTTTATAAGCAGTTACTAGTATTTAATAGCAGAATGAAGCGTCTTTTTAAAATATATGGTAGTTATTAGATTCAGTCACTTTGTTTAAGAGAGACATGGGCAGTAAAATAACTACTGCCCAAATCCAAATGCAGGTAACCTCTTGTATCTGACTACCCACTACGCTGTGACATTATTTTGCATGTACTATCTTCAGAATCAGCATTTTTATGGCTATGTCACCATTAGAAATGGTTCCCTTTAGAGCTGGTACTTGTTCTCCTGGAAATGGTGGTACATTTAGGTAAGTATATAGCTGTCTGAGGTATTCAAATTAGCTGTAATTCACACTGCTTGGGTGTGCAGGTGAATTAGCCTATATTGAGAGGGTCTTCGATATTCATAGGGATGCTGTATGATTCCTGTCTTGCATAGATTTCTTTTTTTTTTAAACACTTAGAGGCTTATATAGTCACTCAGCTAACATCTACAACATGCAGGCAATTTAAATGCCGAAGAATAAATCCATTAGCCAGTGTGTTCCTAAAGCCACAACACTTTAATAGTTTTTTTAGAATGGCCATTGCTCTAAAGGCTAATGTCAGTATATGCTACACTCAGATATGTACCTTACTTAAATAACAGTTTCCCTCTTCAGTGTTTTGTGAGCAAGGGAAGAGCATTAGCTTTGGGATGGGGAGGTGTGAAAGGCTTATGCAACAGATGTAATCTAGCGTGTAAATAGCAGACGGAACATTATTGATTTTAATTTCAAACCTATGGTACATTACAGCATTTAGAGGATTAGATGTAGTACAGGAAGGTATAAATTACCAGGCTTCCTGTGCCCAGAGTGGGGATTCATCCTGAGTGTGGGAAGGAGAGTTTTTACCACCTGTTTGCCTGCAGTGTTCCTTCAGTGGAAGTCAGCTTTAAGTCGTGATCAGGGCACTTTAGGAAACCAGCTGGCAAAGACAGTTGGTTACATGCACTGAATTATTTGGCCACTCTGTCCAACTCTGCGTGCTTTTGGGACAGTGCTGGCCCCTGTGAACGCCAGAGAGGGCCCTGGTGGTAGAGGTGTTTCAGCCATTTTTTGTGCCACAACGTCACCTGATGGAGTTTCTATCACTGGAGACCACCACCAATCTTTATAGGGACTTCCATTGGTGCAGACTTTAAGTTGACTTAGTATTTGTAAGGTTCTCTGCTATTACTAGCCTCCTAGATTAAATGTTTTCTTTCAACTGTCTCTAATTAGTAAATTGGGTCAGTTTTATTATGATAACTAATTAATGTAATAAAAAACAGCCTCACTCTATACCGCATATCAAAGCAATAAGGTTAATTCCTTTGAGAGTATGTAAAGCAAATGCAAGGAGTTTGAGGCTTATCAAACCCAAAAGGAATCTGAAAATCACAATATGCCCATATTGTAAGTAGGAGCCAACCCCATAAACATTGTTCCTCCTATAGGACTTGTTAAAGCTAAAACATTTTACAGTATTCTAAAATGAAAAAATATTATTTTGACAGATAGAACCAGCTGAGCACTTTCCTCAGCCTCTCCTATGATTTCATTGTGAGATTGTGAATATTGCAAAGAATATTGAATGAATTGAGTCTAAATGTTAATTGTTTCAGGGGAGCTCTTTAAAGACCATATTTATTCAAAGCAGGAAATAGTGAGGAAAGGGACTGATTTCAGTGCGCACACAGTGGTATTAAAACAAGTGTTCCAGTGATGGGGTGAGTGGAGCAGGACTGCAACATGTATCATGGTTCTGAAGAAGAATCTCTATTTATAAATTAATTACTAATTAGCTAAGGGAATTGACATCTCATAGGTGAAGTACATGAAGGTGTCTGTTAAGGGAAATGAACATAACTCTAAAGTCAAATTCCACTATTAGCTGTCCATGCACGGTTCTCATTGAAGGTGATGGGAGCTATGCTTGTGATTCCAGAACAGAATTTTACCTGTGGGAGCGCAACAAAGCCCATGATTCTATCTCAGTTTCATCAGTTCAAAACTGTGGTTTCAGTAAGGCTTTCATTGTCACTTGTGAGGAGACCATGAGGATTTCTCTGGCCTGCAAACTGGTCCAAATTAATCTTTGAGTTTCATATGAGTTTTATTTTGTTGTATTTAATTTCAATAATAAGAAGCTAGGTTGTGTTTAATAGCTGCGTGCTGCATCTGTATGCATAGTTGGTTTTGTTTTTTTCTGTCAGAATTTCAAATACAAGCATTATATATGTAGTTCTGCAGATTATTCCAAGATGAGACACCTTAGTTCTATCTGAAACCATAAGCCTTTTGATTATCGGTGGAATATTTTGGAAGTATCAGCAAACGTAATTGTTTGACTAAGTATTAACATGCAAGTCATCAGCCCAGAATCCAACCAGAATAACTGGTTTGGGCATTATGGATATGGTGAGATAAAAAGTTTTTTCCTTCCAGGGAATGGAATGGCTTTGCAGGCTGTAGCAACCCTATTGCCCTAATACACTTCTTCTGTGGTGGAGCCCTGGAGATTTAACAGGAATGAAACCTTTGGCCATGCCCCATCTCCATGTGATCCATGTGGCCCTGGAGTCACCAGAGAGCTGATCTGCAGGCTGTGCAGAGGACAGTGGATGTGCACCTCTTCCTGGCTGCCCCAAATCTATCTGCGTTGCTTGTGCATGAAAACTGCTGGCAAAGTGCTGGCCTTCTGTGGCTGTGGAGAAGAGGGCCACATTTGTCCCAAATGAATCATTGCATAATACTCGATTCTGAGTTCATAGGTGACAGGGTTCACAATACCACCTTCCTGGAATAGGAGTGTCTTGACCTGAGCTGCTGTTCCTTGAATTAAGACACTTTGAATATTAAAAGTGTGAAGTCCAAATGTGTTGGTACTTCAGGGAGAAGCCAAAACAAGCTGGTATCTCAGTTAAGAAAACAAATAATAAATGAGCGAAATTATTCCTTTAATTATTCACTCCTTACACAAACTACATTTAAAGGAATAGTGGCAGAAGTCTCTGACGCTGCTGGTAGAGCTCATACCGCCCGTCTGAACTGCAGTTTTATACAAGCATCATTTACAAAAAACTCCCCTATATCTTAGTGTTAAGAGCAAGTTCCACTCAAAGAACTGAAGCTCATACATGAGAAAAGAATTTACCTTTCATATAGGAATATTTGGCCTCTCTTTATTGTGCTAGAACTTTGGAATCTAAAAGTTTGGGAGGGATTTAATTCAGGGATATGGTTAGGGTTCATATCTAGCTAGAATTGTTTCTATTATGCAACCTGTAATTGTTTTAGAAGGAGAAAGTGGGTTATGTTCATCACTGCTCTAAGACCCTCTTTTGTGCTAGCTTAGCTGGAACACAGGGGCCATTGGACAGGTATAAGTCCTGGGGAGAAATACCTCTGTTGTGGGAACGCCCTTTTCATCTTAGTGCCAACTGTATAATAGGGGTGAGCTTGGTTGTGTTGGGAGTGGGAGGAGGTGTGGTCAGGTCAGACCTGCAATCTAGTGATTCTGTACTCCTGCAGAAGTCCATATAAACTGTTACAGTATGTGAAAGCAGTCCTAAGGGCTTGCCTTAGTGTGTACCAAAGGCTTAACTGGCCCTTACAGCCCCTAAATAGGGAAGGCACAAATGGTCTTCCCTCTGCTAGTGCTGGCATCAGTGCAGAGGTGAATCTGCTCTTCAGTCATTAATTAATGGAAACATTTAAAAGAATATAGACAATTGTCTTCCTCAGTTTATGGTTAATTACCAGAGGAGAACATTTTAAAGGAGAATAATTGTCATACATTTTTAAGGCTAGAAGGGACCAGTGTGTTCACCTTGTCTGACCTCCTATAAAGGCTATGGAACTTCACCCAATGATTCTAGCATCAAATCCATAACTTCTTTCTTGTATCATAAATAACAAATAAACCCAGTCATCTCTCCTTTGTTTTTCTTAGTTTTCTGTACACATTTTTACTTTATACTGCATTTGGTGCTTAAATTTGTTGGATTCTTTTTCTCTTCTGCTCCACCTGCTTGATCCAAGAAAGTTCAGGAAAGTCTAGACTATTGCTACTGCAATTATTGCTGTAGCAAACAATGTATGTCATAAACAGAAGAAAGAAGATGGTCTGGAAGGTGGATGGACATGGTAAAATATCTAGCTATAGAAAAATCTGATTTAATGTGTAACTATCTACGGTGTTGGCAAATTGCTTCTTCTTTTCTAACGTAAAAAAAAAACTTTCAAGGAAAATCAAAAACGCCATTAGGTAGTCTCAAGTTTTCATTAGAACTAAAGCTAAATGGAATTGAAGTAAAATTAAACCCGTTACATGTCAAATATAATGTTTGACGAGAACAGAAAAATTGAGGAAATCTTATTATAATATACCTAGAATTATATACATCCTATTAAGTCTATAGTTACAGTGAGAGATTTTTCCATTATAAATCATGAACTTGTTCTTTTGATTTCTGAAGGTTAAGGTAAAACGTTGCTGTGTCCGTCGGTTAAGCAAAACTTTTTATTTGGATAGCTTTGTAACCTACAAACATGATTTTTTTTTTTATTATTGTTCAGTCACTGTAGATGTTTTAGTACTTCAGTTGCATAACCATGTTAGCACTGTAGAGGGACTGGAATCCTGGCTTAGCGTATTATGACAGTAATATTCTTTTGCCATTAGAAAAACAGTTCATCTGTTGTAATGTACAGGAGGCAGTTACCTGTTCTAGCTCACATTGAGTATTGCCACAAGTCAAGATTGGTTTTGATGGCTAGGTTAAGATGGAATCCTATAATTTACAATGGGTGGATGGATTGTGTAGAGGACTCTATTGAAGTTGGTTGTAAAATTGCAGAGTTAGGGCCCTACTTTGTAACATTCCTAGCTATGCCTAGGAATGCCAGTTTCAGGCCTCTATAGGTCATATCATATCAATTTTTATGTGTTACTGAACCGTAGAGCATAAGCAAAGTGAGATATTGTAAGGGATATTTTCTTGAAGATATGTGGAGGGATTGAAGTAAAAATGTCTTTATTTCAAAATTATTACAAAGAACAAATATCTAAAATATTACTTTAATTTAAAGAGTTGAGGGCTAATTTATAATACAAACTAGAAATAAAATCAATGACCTACAGTTTTCTGCTAAGCTCAGACTTCTACTTCCTTCCACATTAAATTTAGCAGTTTCTAAACTCTACTAAAAGATGTTTCCTTGTCTGTGTAACTCTGCCCTCTTTATAGGAAGGGATTACACATAATCCATCACCTAAATAATTATATTCTCCTTCTTCATATGACCACTTCCTCCTTGACTTAACTTGCAGGTGCTGCAGACTGTTTAATATAAACCCTTTAATATAAAATTCTTTTGGTAAAACCACATTCTTTACTTTAGTCAATAAAATGTCTACAACAAAACCGTCAGTTATTAACCTGCATTTTCCCAAAAGCCATTGGCTAGAGTTCACATTAACCTTCCTTGTATAAGAAGCCTTTGGTTCTGGCGGTAACTCTACTACAGGGAGCTGTAGAACGCAACTTGCATACCTGGGTACAGGGCTGGATTAACTCTCCTGTGGGCCTGGGACTGTTAGATTTTGTGGGGCCCCTGTATACAAGCCGTCTTCCTAATTTAGAACAAAAGATCACAATTATGGCATTGAGGCTATTAATATTATACTAAACTTGCCTTCTAATTAACATAAGGCTGTTCTGTGGTTACATTTCAGTCTTAAAACATGTAAAATATAGTTGTTAATACAAAATAGCCTACTTCTTACCTTGGAACAGCTGTTATATTAGTTTCTTTCTGGGAGGGAGTTTGGGTGCAGGAGTGGGTTCCAGGCTGGGGCAGAATGTTGGGATGCAGGAGAGGTGCGGGGTTTGAGAGGGAGTTTGGGTGTAGGAAGGGATTCTGACCTGGGGCAGAGGGGGTTCAGGTGAAGGAGGGGGTGCAAGCTGAAGGCTCCGACCAGCAGGTGCTTACCACAGGCAACTCCTGGCCAGCCAGCGGTGCAGCAGAGTTCATGCAGGCTAACTGCCATTCCATGCTGCTCCTGCAAGCTGCCAGCTGCTGCCACATATCTGCGCACCCCTGCAGGCAGGGGGACCACATGTCTCCTTCACTGCCCGCACCTGCAAGCGCTGCCCTCCACAGCTCCCATTGGCTGGCTCCCAATTGGTCAATGGGAGCTGCAGGGATGGTGCTGAGGATGGGAGCTGCACATGGCGCCTCCGCTCTACTCCTCCCCCATGCCAGAGACATGCCAGCAGCCAGCCACTTCCGGGAGTGGCTTGGGGCCGTGGCATGCAGGCAGCTTGCTTGAGCCCTGCTGCACTGGGCCCCGCTTCTCCCGAGGCCCTGGGCTGCAGCCCCTAAAGCCCTTGCATTAATCCAGCCCTGCTTGGGTAAGTAGGAACTTCTCATCATGTGTTATTTAGTTACATAAGCAAATATAATATCCCTTTCCCTCTGCCCCCAGAAAAAAAAACACACCAGAAAACAGAGCCCTAAAAAGGTACCAGTTAACAATGCTTAAATATATTACTTTGTATCCAATAGGGTAACCATTTGTCCTTATTTTAAGGAACCTTTTTTCTTTTGATGTCAATGCCCCTTGTATCAGAGGGGTAACTGTGTTAGTCTGGATCTGTAAAAGCAGCAGAGAGTCCTGTGGCACCTTATAGACTAACAGATGTATTGGATCATAAGGTTTCGTGGATGAATACCCACTTTGTCGGATGCATGCCCCATGTAGAATCCATGTATTTTTTACCAATAATGTAGCAAAGAATCCTGTGCTATTGTACAAATGGAAGATTTTGTACCATATAAAACTTTTGGCACAGATATAATATTGAGTGGGAGAATGTCCATTAAATAAGCTTATATATTTTTCAAACATTTGTCATTTATTTCCTTAAAATATATTGGTCCCTCTATATACCAGCTCACTCTAGGTTGCACATAGCAACATATATATTTAACATGTATGTGTATATCAATCATCCACAGCTCCTTGTTTTTCAAGGGCTAGATCCTATCAATTCAGTAGAGAAAGCATGCATATGTCTAGGATAGAAACAAGGAACTTGATTTTAATGGGCCAGATTCTTGGCTGATATAGATTGGTGTAACTCCACTGAAGTAAAAATGTCCCAAAATGTTGAAGTCACTGATAAATACAAATGAACTCTGTAGCTATTTGGTAGCTTGCAGTAATCAAGGCTGCCACTGTATTTTCCTATAGAGGATGTCATGCTAGGAAATTTAATTTGTTTTGGAGAAAGCTTGGTAGATATTTTCCAATCTTTTTTTTTTTTAATGACGTATAATGTAGAGGATCATTTTCAGGTGTTAGATAAGTTTTAGGTAATCCATTCAACCCCCACCCCCACTAATTAGTGCTAAAGCAGATGATGTCAGAATATTCGATAGCAATAACTCTTGCTTTACAGCTGCTCCTGAAATAATCCAGTTTATACAGAGCAGATACTTAGAAAAATGCAAGTGATTAAGTACCTAAATGTTTTGGATATCCACTTGATGTCACAATTAAAACGCTTTGAAATCATTTCTATGAAGGAGAGGCTGCCAGGGAGAACCAGGGCCTAACTAGCCTATGTTGGCCATGTAAACTACACCTGGAAGCATGTAGGTTCTCCAGGTGGAGGCTCTTTAGCCAACTAGCCAGGGAGCAGCTGACTTGTACAAGGAGGAAGCTGACCAGATTGGAAGGGGAATCCCAGGATGATGAGAGTTCTATTGGTGGGGAAGGCCTTCGTGTGTAAGCTGTGTGGGAGCCTCCAGGAAGAAGTGCAGACTCTTGTATGGGAAGAGCCCTGAGTTAGGACTTTGAGGTAACTGGGGGAGCCCGGAAGAAAAACTGAGAGAGACCTGGGGGGAAGAGAGACAATAGGGAACCTCTGGTTGTTGGCTTAGAGAGGAGAACTGGTGGTGTGCCTTGGGAGAGGCCCAGCTATTTGGGTCTGACTGTAGGTGGTGAGTTGAACCACAGAAATAGTGCTAATTCCTGTGATAGGTCCATGGAGCAAGGGGTCAGGTGTCCAGGAAGGCAGTCCTGGGCCTGGTGTTCAAAAAGGGAACAGGGAACAAAAGACACCCACAGGGAGCATAAGAAACAAAGACTAAAAGAAAAAGTCCAGCAGGGGTGGAACACCAGTTGCTGTTGCATTAGGACTCCCATGGGGCAAAGCTCATGTATGTGTGAGTGCTCTGCTGAGAGGGAGAAAGAACTGTGAGTCCAGCTCAGGAGAGATGAAGGATGTTCTGTTTACATCATTTGGAACTTTGAGTAGCCCAGGGTTTGAACTTTAAGTTACTTGGCCACAGGGCTGAGCCATGGAAGACCCATCGAGAGGCATACGGCCTGCAGGAGGCGCTGCAGCCCAGAATGCAGTGAAATTTTGCACTGACACAAGGGGTTCTCTAAAGGTGCGCCCCTTAACAGAGGCCTAATCTCAGATTTACCCAAACTGGGTTTATAACCATAGATGGCTCTGTAATATTCAAACTAAGCTTTAAAAGTGAACTGAGAGTTAGCAGTGCTCCTATTACTATTTCCATCCAGCCCAGCCTATTGCTGACATCAGCTCTGGTAGTGGGGAAGAATGTAAAGCTGGCTGCACTATTTCAATTACTAGTGCTGCTGCCATCCCATAACGATCGCCAAATGACTGCATCCAGGATTTAGCATCTAATAGAACATAGTAATTCCTAATGAACTGACTCTTAAAGATAAACTGAAGCACCTTTAGGAATTTTGGCCTGTAAACTAAATTATTCAGTGTGTAAGTCAAGTAGTTTGTCACTTAAACTGCTATGTTGTTTCTGTGGATGCCACTAGAATTTTCATTCTTCCTGAATACAATGAAGATTGACTGATACTCTATTGCCTAAGGGTCTGAGCACACCACCAGAAGCCAGACAACTCTGAGGCTTAATCTAGACTCTGACACTGAGTCACTACAGGTATACATGTACAGTGTATGGTGGCGAGCCTCTCCACCCAGACTTCGGTGAGCTGGGGCTTGCAGTAATGCTGTAAAAATAGCTATGTAGACAGTGCATTGAAGTTGTGGCTCAGCCAGGCTCTGAAGCCCACCCAACTCCCTAGGCATCAGAGTTCGAGCTGCAACTCCAAAGCTCTGTCTACACAGCTATTATTAAAGTGTGAGGTCTGTTGACCCAGGCTGGGAAGTGTGTTCCCACAGGCTGTGTAGACATATCCTGTGTGGCCTCAGGGAAGGCATTTGACACATCTGATTCTCTTTCCACATTTGTGAAACAGAGAGAATAATACTTGGGTTTAAAGTCATAGTGTAAACCAGTCAGCTGTGATGTAATTTCTGAAAACACTGCACAACTTCCATGAATATTTATTGCATTAGCTGATACAAAAGAAAGGACAACCTGGACTTCACCTGCAGGACTGCAGATATCACTGAGTTCACAACAACTCAGGGTCAGGATAGCTAGTGGATAAAGAAAGTAGCTGGGTTGTTCTTGTTGTTTGGAATCTAAACTAATAAATGCTTGAGGGGGCATCTATATCTCCAATCTTGAAAGGGATTTTTTTTAAAAAGCTCAATGATGTAAGATTTCTTTGTCTTATAAGTTCTTATGAGAGCATGAGTCTTATAAGATCCAATATCCTTCCAGCTCACAAAAATGAAACAGGAAGACACAGAAAAGGAATGATACAATGTGTTCCTGGTCTAATTTCAGACCTCTCAACTTTGCCAGTATATCTTTAAATATTGCTTATTGGAGACCGGAAAAATAAGCATCAGGCTACTGGTTCTGAAGTAACTTTCTGATCGGACTAATGGATCTATATAAACATCCTCTCAAAATGCACTCCTCCCTGTCAATCTCACAACAAATGACCATCACTCCTGGCCAGGAAGCGAGATAAATAAAGGAACCAAAGACTTGAATAGGCTGTAGCTCAGGCCTTATGTATAGAGCTGATTACATCCTCTGCATAGAAGTGTTCATAATCATAATATGCAGCAATTGGCTGGACTCTTCCCAGTAGCTTGTCAGTGCTATCCCTGAAAAGAGAACAGCAGCAGCGCTGGTTGAATATAATCCATCCAGTACATTTTGTGGCCAATTTTGTTGTTTGTTGAATAACTCTTTACAGCAGTGGAAGCTTGATTATTTCTAGTGAAACCTGTTGAGACATAGTAGAGTTTTAGGGCTCGCTCAATAGCGACCATCCAAGCATAATGCCTGTGTTCTCTGGTGCAGTGTTCTTTAACAGGCAGACATCTAAAGGAGGATTTCCTCCCACGTAAGTACTCCTGCTCCATTATCTATTGTTTGACATTGGCTGCAGTTTATTTGACCCAACGTATTTGCAGACTTTTGGCGCCCCCAGGAAAACAAGTAGCCTCTATAAATATTATTTGGACGTTTCATTGGTATGAATTTCCCTGATATATAGTGTGTTTGGAGGCAGTGACATCGGAACGGTTCACTGCTGGAGTGATTTATGCCTGAAGACACTAAGAAACAGACTGCAATGCAGTATTTACTTTTCTTTTCTTGTTCGCACTCTGTATTGAAATACTTCACGGCGTGTGAGAATTCAAAGGAGGCGAAGCCATTGTAGGTCTACTGTTGTTTCACTCTGTAGAGCTAACTGAGCTAACTGAGGAATCAGTATCAAACATTACTTTTCCTGCACAATTGTGTATTGTGTTTCATCTCTTTGTTTTGAATGGTTTGTTTCCTTAGTGAAATGTTCTCTCACCTCTCTATTTTTAAATTGTTTTTATAAAAAGGACTGATGACTCTGACTCTTCTTCCTTCTTAGTGTAGCTGTATGTGAATATGCTCTGTATTTCCTAACCCAGACTATTCTAGATTGAGAGAGTTGAGGGGCAACCACCCTGATCTCTGTCATTGATCTCAGATAGAGTTGGGAGTTGCAAGCGTTCGCCCCTTTAGAGAGTCTTGGAATCTTTCACCTGTTAGCGGCATCTGTTCAGATCTTAGTGCACAGATAACCAAATCACAATAAGCGCCACCCCACTGAACTCCACTAGACTTGTGTGGAAACTGAAATTCCCATTCCACAGGCAATTCTGAAATTATACAAGAAAATCATTCTGAAATGAGACAAATAATCCAAATTCTGAAATTTCCAGTGGAATCTCAAAATCTTTTTATGAAAAAATTAAAATGACACATTGTTTTGACCTGTTCAACATGTTTTTGAGGCTCCCCAAGGTGTCTAGGGCTCTGACAGCCTACTGTGTGGAGAGCCTGGGGCTTTGGAGCCAGGGCTTCCAGACTGCTGAGAGACTGTGAGCTCTGGCTCCAGGGCAGTCTACCTTATGAGCTGCCCAAAGGCCTTGTAGCTCCAGCTCTGAGGCATCCCAGTAGGTAGGTTGTTGAGGAGTGAGGGAGCTGTAGAGATGGGAATTATTTTCCTACATAAAATTTTCCCATGGAAAGTGAGTTTTCTGTTGGAAAGTAATTATCAGCTCTATCACCCTGGTCAGTCTCAGCGACTAGGCCAAGGACTAAATAGGCCACTGAAATTTGAATGTGTCTCTCTACTCCTGGAGGTGCTTCATCTTTTGTTATGTAACGTTTCGTCTGCCACTGCCTGTGCCATTCCTGTTCTCTGGTAAAATGGGAGACCAGTCTCCAGGGCTGTCGAGCTTACCCATGTCTTAACTCAAAAATAGTTCAAATTCAGAGAGATGCCAGATGAGGAGACTAAGGGCTTGATCCTACACATTGTGAGCTTTGTCATTGACTTCACTGTCAGTAGGAGCAGGACCTATTAGCGGTGCTTGGAATCAAGCATAGCAAAGTGCCTTTCCCAACACAGTTCTGCACATATACATTTCTGTCATAACTAGTCGCCCCCTTTTTATTTCACTGCTAAGCTATTGAGGAGGCACTATTAATTTATTTTGAGAAAATAGGGACTAGAGTGAGATTACTAAACTTATATACATGAAACACACTATACTGATTATTGTAGGGGCCTAAGACCTAATGTTCTTTTTCTGTGGAGTTCCTGATTTGGATACAAGCATGGTTAAGAGACAAACATTGGACATATACTCCTGAGCAAGAGCATTTACGTTTGGTGTATACGTTTGCTTCTTTAGACTGTCTCCAATCAGGAGCAGTGCCAGGGTTTTTGGCGCCCTAGGCAGGGTCCTTCCACGCTCCCAGTCGTTGGCGGCAATTTCTGCAGCGGGGGGGGGGTCCTTCCGCGCTCCCAGTGTTCCGGGCACTTCGGCGGCGGGTCCCGGAGCGAGTAAAGGACCTGCAACAGAATTGACGACGACGACCCAGAGCGTGGAAGGACCCCCCCGCTGCAGAATTGCTGCCGCGGGTGGCAAAATGCCGCCCTCCCAAATCCTGGTGCCCTAGGTGACCACCTAGGTCACCTAAATGGAAGCACCGCCCCTGTCTCCAATCATATTGTTTGTGTTGCACTGAAATATGCTGCAATAAGACTATATAACTGTTGTCATCTGAGACCTTCATGGAAACAAGCTGGTTATCTCCTGAGGCCATCTCAGGAAGTAAAACTGTAAATAAAGTATGTGGTAGGAAATAAGTGGGAAATGTAACTTAGAAGTGGCTACAGCTGTTTTCTGACTTAGGTGCATTTTAAAATGTTTGGAATGTTTCATACTTAACCTTTTGTGCAACCTAAGTACCCACTTTATGGGTAGATCGATTGCGCTATTTGTGAGAAACAGCACGCTTTAGAATCCCATCTCTTTTCTAATGAATTTTAAACAGACTGATTTTAATATTAATTGCTCTTTCTAAAAATACCCTCATGAAAAAATCAGTTGATTACCTGCCACAATGAGACTTTTTATAAAATATGCATTTAAACAGATCAGTGATAGGTGCAATTGTTTCCCTTAATAAACTGGAAGTTATTAGATAGTATTAGTTAAAATAATTTGTTTTGAATCATTGTGCAGTTAATATGAATTGCACATTGAAAAGTGATTGTGTTCATTTGAATCCTGGAACTTCTCTATGCTGCCAACAACACACAAATGAATATAATGCATATGAATTCTTGCATAAAAGGGTTAATACGTTTGGGCTCCATATGCTTCTGAACTTGCATAATTAGCTTCCTGGCTGTTTAACGAATAAAACTGTGAGCAGCTCATACAATTAATTTGTTGTTGGGTGAGTTATGTCAGACAAACTTTAGCATAGTAGGTAGGAAAAGATAAAGCCAGTTAATCAGAATTTACATTTTTATAGATGCCAGATAATGAGGGCGCAGGACCAATAACACCTAATTCTGGATTTATAAACCCCCCCTCCACCCCGCCAATACACACATTCCTTGGCTACAAATATGTTACGTCTAGCTTTGGTTATATCCTTTGGTTTGCCATAGGGAATGAATGGGGAACCCTCTCCCCACTACATATTGTGTAAAGATGTAAATAGCACATGGGATTGCGGGTGTGGGGGAGGGGCAGTGATATGTCCACATGCCAGATGAGGGGGAAAGGAGGGCTGTGTTTGTGGGCTGAGACCCATAGCTGCTTGTCTGCTCTACAGATGGGCCCTAGCCAAAACATTAGAATATCCTTAGGGAAGTTTGTAGTTAAATCTAAACTTTCTGACTAGCTCTTATCTCTGTAATGTGCTGCTCCAAAACGTGTGTCCAAACCCCTCTAAACCTTGGGAAGACTGGGATCAGTTTCATCCCTAGTCAATTCATGCTTTTTTAAGCATTAAGAATAAAGATTTCTAGGTCTAGTTGAAATACTTCAGTGCTTGCGTTGATGGCATTTATATTAGATATGAAATCAAGTTTTTTGCTTATAAAAGACAGATACCAAACCTTGGCCTGCCTTGACTTTTTATTTTATTTTTTTTGAGGGGAGAGCAGAGGCACCTGACAGAAAGTGTGTGTATAATTTAACTGGAGACTTGCCTGTCGATTAATGTTAGAGACTGCTAACATTAACATGTTAGAGCTGTGCAATTAGATGTGCTTAAATTAGATAACAACAAACATGTTTAAGCGTTTTTATGTTGTCTCCTTCCAGAAAACTGAGGTTATAGTTTATTAGGCTCAGGTGGGTGATCAATCTGAGGCTTTCCTGTCTCCTGTTTCTATATTTTCTTAAACCCTTGGGTCATACTCAGGTTTTCCTAGCTCTAGTTAAGACATACACCTCTACCCTGATATAACATGAATTCGGATATAACGTGGTAAAGCAGCACTCCAGGAGGGCAGGGCTGTGCACTCCGGCAGATCAAAGAAAGTTCAATATAACGTGGTTTCACCTATAATGCGGTAGATTTTTTGACTCCAGAGGATAGCGTTATATCGGGGTAGAGGTGTACATGACCCAGGCTATCTTCTCCTATTGTACCCCTGTTTAGTTCTACCACAGGGCTATATTTTATCCTCTAACATTGCATAGAACTTCCTTTCATGTTAATGCATTCTTCTTGGAGCATATGCCTCACAAAATATGATTGTTTACTCATTCGCAACAAACAGCAACAAACTTTTGGGAGATATATATACACACACCACACACACGCTAGGTTACTCGGGATCATGCATGTTTTTCATGCTTAGAATGAGTTGCTCATGTAGAAGGGATCATATTCACACTTATAGCTTCTCATTCTCACTGTTACTACCTGGACATAATTAGACAAGGTGCAAAGTATGGGAAAATAAAACATTACTCTGTGTATAGGGGTGTTCTAATATTCTGCTACAGAAGATCTTCACTTCAGAAAGCCAAGGAATTACAAATTTCATTCTCTGTCGTTCTTTATCATACTGTGGCATTGTATTGTTTATGTGTGTCCTGTTTAGGCTAGTGCACAATCAATGTTACATGAATGTAGGAACCACATCCCCAAGCACATGGTGAAAGCAGTAGTGTCAAAGAATCCATTTGACAGCTTCAGTCTCTGTTGGTGCCAGTCTCACTTGGCATACTATATTTGATAAACATTGCAGCCAAAGACCAAAGCAACAAGTAGGAGTTAGATGACTGGCTGATGACTGCATGCCATCTCCTACAAATCTCTGCAAAGACCTTCTGGCATGGAATGTTAACTCAGAATGTCTTCATCAGCACAAAACGAGCACCTTCCTCTTTCCTTGTAAGATGAGGACTCAAGAGTTGCAGAGTCCTTAAATCATGCTGTTATCCAACCAACATCTTGGGACCCCTTGTTGCTTATGGAAGTTGACACTTTATGCATATTTGTGTTTTCACCAAGAACTGAACTGTATTCTCAAGATTCATAAGTTTGCTTTACCAAGGATAGTTTAAAACAAACAAACAAACAAAAATGTCTTCAGCTTCAATAAAGGAGACCTTGAAGGAATAAGAGAAGTTTTAAAGGTTTGGCATAATACAATCATGCCTCCTAATGAGATGCAACTTTTCATCTTCACGTGCAGTATCTTCACTGGTGAAATAAACTGGAAATATACAGCATACAAAGGTGTAATGTCCAAAAGTGACAATAGATGAGATCTTTCATAATGAAGCTTGTTTCCATTATTTGATAATGTTCACTATCAAGAGGATCCTCTTGGCACAGAAGTGTAATTTTTCTACCTTTATGCAGGCTATACTAAATCCATTTTTAGGGGGTACCTATGCCCTGCTGAAATTGGCAGACTACCATGTGTGGAGCTGCTGCCAGCTTTCTAAGTTGGCACGAGCACAGAAACAGCCACATGATGCATCACTTTTGAGTATTAGTTGATGAATCCCTCAAGATGCTGCCTATGTAAAGCAATTATGTGTATCAGCAAAAATGCTTCATGGCCTGGCTGTGTGTTCTATTCAGAGGTTTAGTCAACTGCATTAATTTAATCTGTTAGGTTACCCCATCTCATAGACTCATAGACTCCAGGGTCAGAAGGGACCAATGTGATCATCATCTACATGCACTCTAATAGCTTTGCTCTGCTGGGATCTTATGACACAGGGTATGTCTACACTATGGGATTATTCCGATTTTACATAAACCGGTTTTGTAAAACAGATTTTATAAAGTCAAGTGCACGTGGCCACACTAAGCACATTAATTCGGTGGTGTGCGTCCATGTACCGAGGCTAGAGTCGATTACTGGAGTGTTGCACTGTGAGTAGCTATCCCATAGTTTCCGCAGTCTCCCCCACCCATTGGAATTCTGGGTTGAGATCCCAATGCATGATGGTGCAAAAACAGTGTTGCGGGTGATTCTGGGTAAATGTCGTCACTCATTCCTTCCTCCATGAAAGCAATGGCAGACAATCATTTCGCGCCCTTTTTCCCTGGATTGCCCTGGCAGACACCATAGCATGGCAACCAGGGAGCCCGTTTTGCCTTTTGTCACTGTCACCGTATGTATACTGGATGCCGCTGAAAGGGGCGGTACTGCAGCGCAACACAGCAGCATTCATTTGCCATTGCAAGGTAGCAGAGATGGTTACCAGTCGTTCTGTACCATCTGCTGTGCCATTGTAAATTGGCAGTGAGATTATGGTTCTCAGTCGTTCTGTACTGTCTGCTGCTGTCATGGGTGCTCCTGGCTGGCCTTAACTGAGGTCGGCTGGGAGCGCAAAGACAAAAATGGGAATGACTCCCCTTGTCAATCCCTCCTTTATGGTTTATCTAAAAATAGTCAGTCCTGCCTAGAATATGGGGCAAGTGTACTAGAGAACCAGTGTATCAGAGAACCAGAGAGCACCAGAGAGCTGCTTCATGTCAGATCCCGCAGAAATGATGAGCTGCATGCCATTCATGGGGGGTGCCCCTGCAACAACCCCACCCGTTGATTCTCTTCTGCCCCAACCTTTCTGGGCTACTGTGGCAGTGTCCTCTATTTGTGTGATGAAGTAATAAAGAATGCAGGAATAAGAAACACTGACTTTTTAGTGAGATAAAATGAGGGAGAGGCAGCCTCCAGCTGCTATGATAGCCCAGGCAGGACATTAAACGGTGTGTGGAGGGGGAGAGGAGCCCAGCATCCCACTGCTATGATAGTCCAGGCAGTACAGAATCTTTTCTTTAGACATGAAGGGGCGTGGGGGGAGGCTGATGGAACTAAGCCCCCAGTTGCTATGATGAGGACAGTTATCAGCCGTTCTGTACCATCTACCGGGAATGACCGGGAGTCATTCCTATTTTACCTCAGGCGCCCCCGGCCGACCTCACTTGAGGCCAGCCAGGAGCACTCGCGGGCTGATGATGACAATGGATAGCAGTCATATTGTACCATCCGCCACTGGGGAGGGGAGAGGATGCTGCTTTTCATTGCTGCAGCACCGCGTCTACCAGCAGCATACAGTAGACATAGGGTGATGTATAAAAAAGTCAAGAAAAGATTTTTTTCCCTTTTCTTTCACGGGTTGGGAGGGGGGGTAAATTGACGACATATACCCTGAAAGACCCCGGACAATGTGTTTGACCCTACAGGCATTGGGAGCTCAGCCAAGAATGCAAATGCTTTTCAGAGACTGCGGGAACTGTGGGATAGCTGGAGTCCTCAGTACCCCCTCCCTCCCTCCATGAGCATCCATTTGATTCTTTGGCTTTCCGTTATGCTTGTCACACAGCACTGTGCTGTGGCCTCTGTCTATCATAGCCAGATTTTTTCAAATGCTTTCTCATTTCGTCTTCTGTAACGGAGCTGTGATAGAACAGATTTGTCACCCCATACAGCGATCAGATCCAGTATCTCCCATACGGTCCATGCTGGAGCTCTTTTTGGATTTGGGACTGCATCGCCACCAGTGCTGATCAGAACTCCACACTGGGCAAACAGGAAATGAAATTCAAAAGTTTGCGGGGCTTTTCCTGTTTACCTGGCCAGTGCATCTGAGTTCGGATTGCTGTCTAGAGCAGTCACAATGGTGCACTGTGGGATACCGCCCGGAGGCCAATACCGTCGATTTGCGGCCACACTAACCCTAATCCGATATGGTAATACCGATTTCAGCGCTACTCCTCTCGTCAGGGAGGAGTACAGAAACCAGTTTAAAGAGCCCTTTATATCAATATAAAGGACCTCGTTGTGTGGATGGGTGCAGCTTTAAATCGGTTTAACACTGCTAAAATCGGTTTAAACTCGTAGTGTAGACCAGGCCACAGTCTAATGAAGCTGATGATGTCAAACTTCATGAGACTGCACTTGAGAGATCTGATTTCCACAATCTGGTTTTCTATCTATTTATTGCTTCAGTAAACCATCACCTTTGAGCAACACCCTTGCTGACATGAGTAAAAAGCTCTTTTAAATGAGAGAAACTATAATGGATTTTAAGGCCTAAAGGCAGCACTATCATTGTCTAGTTTTGCATAACGTAGGCTATAGAACCTCACCTACTAATGTCTGCACCAAGTACATAATTTAATTAAATCTAAATGTTAAAAGCACTGATGACGTGGTTCTGGTCTCACTTACGCCAGTGTAACTGAAGGCTACCAGGTTATATCATGGTAAAAGTGAGACAAAAACCAGATTTTACAAGTTTATTGTATGATGATATTTTATGAATGCACTAGAATTTGGTTTGGTTTTATCTGTCACTTCCTGTTGGGATCATTTGACCAAATGGATTACATTTTAATTTTCTAATTTCTGTTGGTGCTGATGTTGGTTGCATTCTTATTTATAAGTGGCCCTTTCAGCTGATAGGGAGAGATTTTAAGTGATTTCTTGGAGTCTGTTTTCAAAAGAAGGAAACAATTTTGCACCTTTCTGAGTTCCATTTGGCTGCAGGTAGAAACAACATAGGAGCACTAATTGGCACCAGTAAGAATTTGCTTCTGAGAACATGTGAGTCTTGGGATTATTGCCACTTAGTGACTTTTAGGCTCTAGTCCTGCCACTAGGTGAGTTAATGGGGACTCAGGCCCACATGGGAGTGATGTTAGCCCAGTTTGCCATTCATTTATTTTCAGTAATAATAATAATTTATATTTACATTACATTTTCCATCTGTATCTCTCAAAGCACTTTACAGAAGTGAGAAAATATAATTACCCCCCCCCCCACACACACACTTTACAGATGGGGAAGTGAAGCACAGAAATGAAATACCTGCTGTGTGATCTAGTACAAGTTAAGTGGCAGAACTGCTGTTAGAAATCAAGTCTCCTTACTCCCAGTCTTAAGCTTTATCTGCTGGATCATACTGCTGTCCTATTTTTTCCTGCAGCCCTTTCTGGCATTACTGTAGTCATTATAAAGCCTTCTGATTTTAGTCAAAAAAACAAAGCCGCCTCAAACTAGTAAGTTGATGGTAATATTGCTTAAATGTTTTTCTTTGAGCTCTTCTAGAGATCTGTAACTAAAAAAAATAGAAATGTGAGAGAACCTTATTTTCAGTCACTTGTCTCTTAAATGAGCTTGGATAGGCTCTCCTGATAAGACAAAGGGTTTTAAAAACCATTTTGCCTTGATAAACAGTTTCTGGGCAAAGTGTTATTTTGAATGTTCAGTTATTACCCTCTGATTGTTCCATCATATTTCCTACCCTTACACATTTAGGACCAAATTCTGCCCTCATTTTCACAATACAACCTGATTGCACTCAGTAAAATGCATTCTACACATGGACATGAAAAGACAATGTACTATGTTGGGGAAAATGGTAGTTCTAAAGCCTTGAAGTGGTGTAATTATACTGATATGGTGAGCATAGAAATGTAGGGCTGAAGGAACCTTAAAGTCATCAGGTTCAGCCCCCTCGTCTGAGGCACGACCAGGGGAACTAGACCATCTCTGATTGGTGTTTGTTGAACCTGTTCCTAAAAATCTCCTACGACGGGGATTCCACAATCTCCCTGGAAGCCTAATCCACAGTTTAACTGCCCTTCTTAAATTAGAAAGTGTTTCCTAATATCTAACCCAAATCTCCCTTGCTGCAGTTTAAGCCCATCTCTTCTTTGCCCTCCCTTCAGTGGACATGGAGAACAATTGATCTCAGTCTTCTTTATAACAGCCCTTAATAGATTTGAAGACTGAGGAGGGATCTGATAGCAGTCTTCTTTTCTCCACACTAAATATATCCAGTTATTGTAATCTCTCCTCATAGGTCAGGTTTTCTAAACTGTTTACCATTTTTGTTGCTCTGTTCTGGATGCCCTCCAGTTTGTCCACATCTTTCCTAAAGAGTGGTGTCCAGATTTTGACACAATACTCCAGCTGAGGCATCGCCAGTGCCGAATAGAGCAGGACAAGTACCTCTTCTGTCTTACATATGACACCTCTGTTAATATACCCTTCTTTAGCCTTTTTTGCCACTGCATCACATTGTTGACTCGTATCAATTTGTGATTCACTATAACCTACAGAGCCTTTTCAGTAGTACTACCGCCTAGCCAGCTGTTTCCTATTTTGTAGTTGTTCATTTGAGTTTTTTCCTTGCCAAGTGTAGTACTTTGCACTTGTCTGTACTGAATTTCATCTTGTTGATTTCAGACCAATTTGTCAGGGTCATTTTGAATTCTAATTCTGTCCTCCAAAGTGCTTGAAACTCCTCCCAGCTCAGTGTCAACTGCTGATGTTATATGCATAGTTTCCACTCCATTATCCAAGTCATTAATGAAAATATTGAATAGTAGCAGACCCGAGACTGACCCCTGCAGGACTTCATTAGATATGCCCTACCAGGTTGACAGCAAACCATTGATAACTACTCTCAGTACTGTCTTTCAACAAGCTGTGCCCACCTTTATAGTAAATTCATTTAGACCACATTTCCCTGGCTTGCTTATGAGAATGTCGCATGGGGCTGTGTCAAAAGCCTTCCTAAAATCAGGATCACATCTACTGCTTCCTACATGTTCACTAAGCCAGTAACCCTGTCAAAGAAGGAAATGAGGTGGGTTTGGCATGATTTGTCCTTGACAAACCCATACTGGCTATTTTTTATAATCTTATTTTCCTCTACATACTTACAACTTGATTGTTTAATAATTTGTTCCAGCATCTTTCCAGGTACTAAAGTTAGGCTGACCAATCTATACTTCCAGGGTCCTCTTTTGTTCCCCTTTTAAAGGTTAGATACTATATTTATTTGCCCTTCTCAGACCTCCATGAGTTCATGAAGATAATTGCTAATAGTTCTGAGATTACTTCAGCTACTTCCTTAAATACCCTAGGATGAATATGAATATCATTAGGATCTTTCAACTTGAAACAAAGAATATCTAGATAAATTAGCTGTAACTTGTTCTTTTCCTATTTTGGCTTTCGTGCTTTCCCCCTTGCTCCTTGAGTATATGGTCACTGTTACCCTTTTAGTGAAGACTGAAGCATTAAACACCTCAGCCACCTTGATGTTACAGCAAAGAGTCCTGTGGCACCTTATAGACTAACAGACGTATTGGAGCATGAGCTTTTGTGGGTGAATACCCCTTCTTTAGCCTTTTTTGCCACTGCATCACATTGTTAACTCATATCAATTTGTGATTCACTATAACCTACAGATCCTTTTCAGTAGTACTACCACCTAGCCAGCTGTTTCCGGTGAAGTGGATATTCACCCATGAAAGCTCATGCTCCAATACGTCTGTTAGTCTATAACGTGCTACAAGACTCTTTGTTGCTTTTACAGATCCAGACTAACACGGCTACCCCTCTGATACTTGATGTTACAGTTACTAGTACTCCATCACTGCTAAGCAGAGGACCTATGATTTCCATTGTCTTTCTCTTGCTCGTAATATATTTAAAGAGCCTCTTATATAACTCCCTGTTTGGACATTTTGGCATAAGAGTGGCTTTATCTATTTATTTATTTTTGATATAACAAACTCCTTCCTAAAGAAAATAAGCTAAACCAAAAAAGCACTCGTATTGCAATAATAGTATATAAATTTTAAATTTGCACCTTAGATTATACTGAAAAAAACTTTCCCATATAGGCGAGGCCTAACAAAGAAAAGGAAATTGTATCAGAAATACCAACAAGACCATTGCCAATGCTGAGGTTTCCTTAGGAAAACATTCGATTTTTTTCTCCTGGCCCCTCGATGCGGTTGTAAAAATGAGAGACTCCCATTCAAAGACCAGCGTCTTTACATTTGCACAGCACCATGCTAACTTAATTCAGAATTGTCGTACGAGAGATTTTCTCCATATAAATAGAACAAGACATTCTGGTACCACTCCCGGAATATGATTCTCAAGCAGAAGCAGCAGATAAACTGTTTTCCTCTTCTGCTTCTTTCATGAAAGCATTTACTTCATGTAAAGGTTGTGAACTATGGGTTTTTTTGGTTTAATATTAAAAGACTTAAGTCACACATTTAATGTTTGGGGGTGGGGAAATCATCAAAGGTAAGAGATCCTCATCCTCTTCTTTTTCTATAATAAGCATGTTACATCCACTGTGTGTTCAGTCACTTCAGTGTGGAGAAATGAGTTCTTGGTACGATTACAAGCACCCTTGACTGATAGAGCAGTAAACTGCTATGCTGATACCAATCGCCAATCTTCACTATCCATTCATTCGCATAAGGATTTGGGAATATCTTGACTTTTCTTTTGTAGCTAGGGTACTTCTTTCTTAGATTTATATTAACATACTGTATTGTCACTGCCTAACTTTTCCCTAAAAAGCTCTTAATATTCAGTTCATGTTACTATACTTTGTATTGTAAGTGATGGAGCTTGCTCTTGCTCAGACAGGATCTTCATTAAAAATGCTGGCCAGTGGTAGCTGTCCTGCTCTTTATAAAGCCACAAATACAACAATCATTTCTATACTACTGTGCAGGATACTAGATTGACTCTGTGCTGCAATCCTTCTATTTTGGTATAACTTTGGCCATCATCCTGTTCTCTTTAGCTGGGCTCCTGCTCTAGTGTGGTTCACTATGGCAACATTGCTGTGCTATCTAGGTTTGTAGCAGATCAAGCTGCTTCTGAAACATTTAAATAGCTCTTTCTGCTCAAGCAGCATGAACACTGCAATGTTTCTGCCACTGATATCTATTGTCCAGGGACAAAGAGCATGCACATGTGAAAGTATAAGTGCTTAATTTTCAGAGTTTGCATTGATTTACATGGCCTTTGTCATGTCACTGTGTTGGAAAAGCTGTTTCTCCCTCCAGGAAAGGGGCAGAGGGAATATGATTGACCTTGTGCAGCTGAACCAGAACTTCCACGTCATGGCATGGTGGGTAAATAAATGTCATCAGGGCTCAGGGAAACATGCAGTTTTTGCTGGTTTACAGTAATTCCTGGATGTTACCATAGGTACCTCTATGCAACAGGAAAAATAGGACTTATAGGAATTTGGAACACAACATGACTCTTTTTTAATATAGAAATAAAGCTAATCTTTGAGAAGTGGAAAATGTTGGGATTTGCTTAAAACAAATGTAGGTCAGCTAATTGGGAAAGAAAGCAACAGGTTGCCTGAACAAAATTGTCACTAAAGGTTGTTACGAGTGGACATATGCCTAGTGATTCATGTCTTAATGCCATCTACAGTGGTTAGACAATGTTTCCGAGCTGATCTTTGGGGCCTGTGAAGATTTTGGAAACTAGAAATGTCAGGGTTAACCTCAGTATTCACTTTTAAAAAAAGCTTGTTCCTAGACTCTTTCACTGAGTTTAAACGTGAACATTTAAATTAGTCACTGGAGTGTAAAGTTTCGTGGATATCTTATTCCAGACAGGGCCGGCTCTAGCTTTTTTGCCGCCCCAAGCGGTGAAGGAAAAAAAAAAGATAAAGCCGCGATCGGCGGCACTTGGGCGGCTGCTCTGCCACGCCTCTTCATTCTTTGGCGGCAATTCGGCGGCCGGTCCTTCCCTCCGAGAGGGACCTGCCGCTGAAGACCCAGATGTGCCGCCCATTTCCATTGGCCATCCCAAGCACCTGCTTCCTGCGCTGGGACCTGGAGCTGGCCTTGCTTCCAGATGCCACTGATCATGTACAGTTTCCTCTCAATACATCTACTGTGTCACTCATGCCTACATACTCTTCAACTTTTAGGAAGGACCTCAGAAACATTGGATTATGAAGGGTCATGCTACCCAGGACATCCAGTGTTGCTTGTGTGTATTGCAGGCAAATCACGCTCCAGATCAGCAGACTGTGTGCAGCTGAGCTGGCTGACCGCGGAGGCGGAGTAACTCTAGCTTGAGATGTTATGTGGTCCTAGTAGACTAAGCACAAGGTTGACAGAATGGGATTCCTTTGTTCAAATTTTCACTCTTACTCTGTTGGTAAAATAGAAATTATAAGGCTCACCTGCACTTCAGAGGACTGTTGTGTCAATAATTCAAAATGCTTGTAAAGTACTAAAATTTACCATTATGTGCTACCCAACCCCAGCATATTTGCATACGTTTCTCTTGGAAAAGTTTTCTTAGCATTGACAATTGTGAATGAAACCAAGTATAAGCAGCTGGACTCTGAGGGTCTGATCCTATTTCCATTGTATTCAGTGGGACTTTTTCGACTGAGTAACATAGGCATTGGATAAGGCCTCAAATGAAAGCTGGATGGAACATCAGATCTGCTCAAGTGTGCATCATGTCTCCATCTAGTGGTTGATACATAGATGGTATAGAACAGGTGTCCGCAACCTATGGCACGCATGCCAAAGGCAGCACGCAAGCTGATTTTCAGTGGCACTCTGCTGCCAGCCTGGGGTTCCGTCTGTAAATGGCTTTCCATTTTTTGCAGTGCTCTGTGCAATCTTGTAACTTCCTTCTGTAGGTTTGGCTGTTACACTTGGTCTAATTTCAGTTGCTGATGATTTATGACATGCAAGAGACCAGGCTAAATAAGCTGGTGGTCCCGTCTGGCCCTGGACTCTCTGGCTTATCTGGCCCCCATCACTACAGTAGCTGAGCAATTCACTATTTTTAAGACACTTACCCTCCCGGCAGCCATGCGGGGCAGGGCACTTGTTCCCATTGTACAGAGGGAACACTAAGGCACAAAGGAGACATTCACACCATGATAAAAAACTTGCCACACCAAATCTCAGCCTGGGTCAGCTGATTCAGGCTTGCAGGGCTAAACTGGAACTTTTTACTACTGGTGGTGTAGGACCTGTTATTTTGGAGCAGAGGGTCTGAATTCTATAGCTAACACAACAGATGTGCGTGCACTTTAATTGGTGATTGGATATTTGAATGTGTGCAGACACAGATTGTGTTACAGTATGATATGAGTAACTGGCAATAGTGACTTCACATACTGGACCTCTTGAGTACTGAGATTTATTCGATGAAGTACCTAGCAGAATAACAAATAACAAGTAAAAGATTGGTCCTTGCCCTAAAGATGTTACAATCAAGACTTTAGATAAAAAGTGAGTCTACTAAAACAATTTGGAAGTGTAGCGGTAGAGGGGTTATAATAACCTAGCCATATGGTTATCCAGTGACATGTGCATATCTTGATGGTTTCATATGGATTTGTATGTGACAGTACCTTCAAATACCTAGTTAGACAGGAAACTTAAAAAGATGATCTTGATAGGAACAATTCTTAATAATTTACTGGATTGCTTCTGATCTGCATAATAATAGAATTATTATTCCTTTTTATTAGTGGGCACCAAAGACAGGAAAAAAGAGACTAAGCTAAGCTGTGCTAAATGCCTTTGTCTCAATAAGCTGTGTAAATCTCGATACTCAACAGGAATCTATGCAATTGAAATTTAAGCCTTAAAATCCTATCTTCTGTAATATAGTTTGAAAAGTCTCTTTATAAACTAACAAGAATCTGTAGTATGGATTGAGCATAACTGAGCTGCAATATGCAATTTATGTCAATGCTTATGCAGGTATTAACCTTGATGCCATGCTGAGCAGATGAGGTGCTCACTTGGAGCACTTGTTAGTTCTCTCACTTGTTCTGTGTATCAAAATCCTATCAACCAGTTTTTTAATTTAACTACATTGACTTCAAGTAGATCCAAATTAGAAGAAAAACCAAGTTAGAGTAAAAGGGTCCCTTGCGCCCAAGCTGTGTAAATTCTTGGGGGGGCAGGAATCATCTTTTTGTTCTGTTTTGTAGAGCACCCAACACAATAGGGCAGTGGTCCATGACTGGGGCTCCTAGGTGCTACAGTTGTACCCATAGTGATTGATTAATAATAATAATCCAGTATCACTTCATTTGTGAGTTTAGTTTCTAACTGTCTCCACCTGCTACAGCTGCCAAATGACAAGACTTTGCAGGACCAAATTCTGCCCTCAATTGCCAACCACCCAACCTAAGAGGTGGAACATTTTATCTGGATCCTCAAGATGCTGGACAGCTGTAGGGACTGTACATGTGGGTAGGTTCCTTCCCCCTGACTTGCTCTGAGTGCTCTTCTGCCTATTGGCCAGCCAGAGGGAAATGGGAGCAGATTTGCCTTTCTCCTTCTTGCTCCATTTTAGCTGAAACCATCCTCCCTTCCCATAGCTATATGCTATAGGAACTGTAGTATTAGGATGCTGTGGGTCTGACCAATGGCCTGTTCTAGGATCACGTGGACTTTTTTTTTTTTTTCTCATTGAGGCCAAATTGGCTGAGGCTCATTAGGCTTTTTTGTCTACGTCACAGTATTATGAACCCACAGGTTAAATAGGGATAGGACTTACAAATGTAATAGTAGAGAGACAAGGTGGATGACGTGATGTCAGCTATTAGATCAACTTCTGTTGGTCAGAGAGACAAGCTTTCCAGCCTATACAGAGCTCTTCTTCAGCTCTGGGAAATGTATTCAGGGTGTTGCAGCTAAATACAAGGTGGAACATATTGTTTAACATAAGTAGTTAATGCATATTTCAAGGGATCATTGAAAGTGAAGTGGGCCATTAACATGTCTCCAGTCATGGGGGCGGGGGAAGGAGAGGGTTAGTGGGTAACCAGGTTTGTTGTAATAAGGCATAAATCCAGTGTGTCTGTTCAGTCCATGATTTTTTAGTAACTAGCAAAGCTATGAATTTAAGCTCCCAGGCTCATCTTTTGAAAGTGTTGTGCAGGTTTCACTAATGGACCTTGAGTTACAAGTAAAGGAGAAACTCTCACCGACTAAGACCCCCTGTGAAGGAGACAGAAGATACCAAAGAGGGAAGGATGAGAGAATTCAGCCAAGCAAACTGAATCTTGAATCCTAGGGGTAGGCCAGGGAGAGTCTACCATGAGTTATGAGCTATGTGATAGCCTTGTTAACCCCATACTGGACCCACTTAACAGTCTAGTGGGTGGAGATGGGGAAAATTGCACCCCTTCCCTGATTTTAAGTTTAATAAAGTTGTGGTCTGCTCCTTAAATCCATCACTGTGTCGGTGCTTGTTCATTTGCGTGTCCTGATGGCTTGTGCAAGACTACTGAAGATAAGATTGCGCAGGTGTAACGGAGGCAGAAATTCCTACTTTTTCATAGTGTCCATCTCTGTAGTACCTAAGCACTTTTGCCACTCTCTCTGTGACTGAACTATAGACCCTGCTATTCAGGAAGGAAATAACACTTTTCAAGAACCCACACTTTTCAATATGAGCCATCTGGCAGGATTTGGGCTGATGTGAAATTCGAACACAAAAGAAAGTTGGAGATGCAGAAGACTGAGCTTACTAGTGCATTGCTAGGGTGCAGCACAGGGGAATGTTTTTTATAAACCAAGCAGGAAACGGTAAATTAAATATGCTGGGGAGCAGGAGATATCCGTTCTTTGTGATCAGTGTCCAAGCAGATAAAGTTCCATAGTTCAAGCCACCTGGTGCGGTACATAAAGGTCTTTGCATCTACTCTGTGGCTTGAAGAACGTGTTTGGTGATAAATTACCAAGCTGCTAGGTTTGGTAGAGGGTTTATTTTTTGAGAGTGAGTGGGATTAGAGGCCGACCCCCAAGAAGCTCATGGGAAGAGTGAGATTGGAGGAGTGTTAATTGTTCCTTTGGGAAATTCTGTGGGTGGCGATCGGAGGCAGATAAAAAATAATTTTGCTGCAATCAACATTTTCTCTAGAGAAGATAGTAGGAGGGATGAGAGTATTGATGAACTTTTGAGTTACAGGATTTAGAAGGCATCTTCAGAAGCTATGTTGCAAAGTGTTTGGGAGGTGGTTCTCCTACATCAGGCAAGAGGAAATGAGTTTGTTTTCTTACATTAGTTTAGGGAGAAAAAATTAAGAGGTAGAACCAGGTGAGGGAAGAGAAGTTACGTTTAAAGTTTAGGGAGAGTGGAGTTTCAAAAGGTAAAATTTGAATGTAATCTAACAGTAGTATTGGATGCAAGGGAGCCAGTTTGGCAGGACAACGTGAACTGAGAGAAGTATTCGCTAATAGCAGTTAAGCCCAGGAGTCAGTAACGGAATCAACTACACATGACTTTTTTTCAATTGCTTAACTACACACTATTAAAAATCAGGCGTTTGCTCTCCTTGACAGCTGTAGCAACTCATGAGAGCAACTCACAACCTTCATAGGCGAAAATCTAGCTCCACTGCACTTGGTGGGAGTTGTTATAATTTCTACAGATGGGTATTGTAGCAGGCGATACTCTTCCGGCCAGGCATCGATGAAACTGAAATGAAGTTGTGAGCACCACGTCAGCTGATGTCATTACAGGCACATCACGAGGACTCTAGTGACTGAGCCATTCTCATACTGCTGAACGAGGGAGCAACTTTGACGGTGTCATCATCTGAACAGCATGTTGAGCTGACTAACCAGAGGGGACTTATAATTTACAGTAATAAAGTTTAAAGGGATGTAATAAAACAATTACAGGCTAAGACATCTTAATGGTAATGTATGTAAATAGACTGCATTAGAGGCACAAGTGATTCCTTACAGTGAATAAGAAGATTAGAGTGTGTTTTGTGAAATAAGGATTGGATCCCTAGTTGCATCTGTACTTTGTCTTTTAATCAAGCTCATCTTGCCTCTGCTAAAACTGGATTCATATTCTTATCCTACCATTGTGCATGCTGTGGGAGCAGGCATCCTGCTTATCACATCACGGTACGTGATATTGAATCCAATACTGCCTCGGGGAATGCTGAGGAGTTGGAAAGATTTATGCATACATGCTCTCTGGGTCACTAAGCTCAAGTGTCACTGTTGGTACTAACTTTGCACAGTGTTTGTGTTCTGGATTTGGACAGTGATTGTCACTAGCCCTGTGAAGTAGGAGGCTTTTTGTCTTGTCTTCTCCGCATACCTTGCTCACTTAACAGGATCTGCCCAGGTTCCATGCAAGGAGCTGCATGTAAATTACTGTTGATTCATTGTGACAATTGTGACTTATTAAACTCCATCATGTAGGAAGATGGAAGAAGCTCCCTGGGCAAGGAAACAAAGGTCTAGTCCTGAAGAAAGAAACTCTGGCAGCAACCAGACCTTGGAGGAAGGCCTAAGTTGGGGCTCATGTAGTGTTGTTTTGGCATAATTTATCTTACCTTTTTAAATAAAACTGGGCCTCGGGGGGGGGGGGCGCAGGGGGAGGGAATTTTGTGTGAGAGCTCAACAAGCTTGCACCCCTGCTCTTTGCATCCCTAGGTAGATGTGGAGATCATTACAATCTAGCTCTTAATATTAACTTTTGTGTTCTGAACAGTGATGGTTGCATGTGATAAACTGTCAGTATGACTCTCTTCCAGATGAACATTCAAGTAGGCGTAAATGCCATGATAAGCATGCTGTTTTCATGTATCTGCCGAAAGTTATCTCCTCTTTTGAGTCTTATATAACTACACTTTACTTTTGGCTGATGAAAGAAGAGTGTTTAATTTTAAAGTATTTTTTCTGTATCCAGCTGTATTCAACATATGTTCAAAATTGGAGAAGGTTTTCCCTTAAGATAGTAAGATGAGTATTTTTTGTCCTTGAAATTATCTACTAAACTTGAAACTGCTACTGTTTTTCCACATTACCAGTTAAGCAGCCACAGTACACTGAGGTTAAATAAATCAACGACGATTGAATCTGTGATACTCTGTAGGAAAAGCAATATATGGGTCCCTTCCTGTTATACGAGAATAACAAAAGACAAGAATCATCCATTCGATGCTGTAGCATTGCTTGCTCAGTCTACCCACAGGACATCTAGATGGCTGAACACATCCAGATTCATAGAGCTATAAGGCAGATAAGACTTTAAAATACATATTATTTATGTTCACTTTGGCCTTTATTCACATCAGTTCACGGAAGCTAAGCAGCATTGGTGGCTCCTAGCAATAAATAGCAGGAAAACAGAAAATATAGTACAGAAGCTGAAACCTAGCTCAAAAGTTAATATGCATTTAACAGTTTGTCTATGGCAACTTGTATGCACAGTAATGGCAACTGGGAGTTGCTTGATTAACCTGAGGGACTGCATGTGACTTAGTTTCCAGTACTTTAAGAAAACAGTAAGTTACAATTTAATGTCAAAAATTACTTTAGAAACATGACATTGTGGTGATTAATTATATAATCACTGCAATTGATATGTGGTTAATGAGCCATCCATATCATCTAAACTTTGTGTTTAAATACTTCTATAAATGGTTAGTCTACTAGATGTTGCTATTTTCCAGTGTCTTGATGGACAACGGTTTTTGTTTGGTTTGTTTTTGGGGGAACACTCATGCATGTTATGCTTTATGCTTCTCTGTTTTAATGCCAGGTTTGTTTTCTTTGTCTGAAGCTTTTTCTGCTGTGTGTGGGCATGGATCCAGACCCATTGCATGTTTGGTGCAGCAAGAAGTGCATGTGCTTTAGAATTTTAGTATTTCCTGACTCTGGAGTTCTTCAACTTGAAACTTTACACTTAATTGTTTTATTTGGTGTGCGTGCATACACAATAGAATTGGCTGTAAGGAGCACCATACCCATAAACTCTTCCTCTTACATTTTCTGTTTTTCAACCTCAGCTGGTAGGGGGAGGGAAACCTGTTATTGTCTGTACCTTGTGTTTTATGAATCTATGTGTATAGATGGTTCACTCACTACTGAAATCTGCCCCTCTTTGTGGTGAAATGCAAACAGTATTTAACAACACTATGTGACAGTTTAGGACACAAACAGAACAATGTGATACGTTTCTAACTATAGGGTGATGTTAAGTCCAGGACCGTATTATTAAGTAGTGTTGTACAGTAATCTTGTAAGTATTGATATATTCAGACAGGAAATGTTTGTATTCTAAATAAAGCCTACAGTACAGTCAGAGAACTGATTAGGTATCCAAAAACACTGAAGAAATGTAGTTACTAATGTTGAATTAAATTAAAGAAAAGGTTGCTGTTAGCCTGCTGGATAGAAAATCTGTTCCATGAAATGTGGGAAACATACTAATGCAAGCACTCTGAACCGAAACAAAACCCCACCAAACCAAACCAATGTTGTGTTGTTCTCATGAGGTATGACAACTGCAGAAGGAAAACCAATCTCGATCTTCACATTTCAAATAGACATCAGTTTTTATATCATGTTAATGAGAATCTTAGGAAAAAACTTACTTTGCAGAGAAAAGAGATAAGGAAACAACTAAATAACTGTTGTGTTCACAACCCAGGCGCTCATATCTTGTAGGGACTGTTATTTACATTAAAATAACTAAAGAGATATTGAGAGCTCTGACAGCTTATTCACCAGTCATGCCACATATTTAGTTGCTAGCATGTTAGTTAAATTTTTAGAGTTCACTACTAGTAGTGTTGATTTGTCTGATCATTATTCACTGACATAAAATGAGAAATTCCAAATGATCTGAATTTAAATGTGCTACGTTCTGAGCAATTTACATGAAAACCTAGTAGCGTTAAATCTTCACTTTATTTAGCCCTCACTGACAATCCAAGTGATCATTTCATGGAAAGATTTATACTGTAGTTTTCTATCCTTCCTTGTTAGGGTCAGTAACAGCTGCTTGAACTTTAGTCTATTCATGTCAGATCAGTGTATGGAAACCTCAAAACAAGACTATATGCTAGTTTGAAACCTCTAAGAGCTTCTTTTTCAATGCCTGCTGCAAAACATGAAAGGCAAAAGAGTCAAAGCAAAAGTTATCCAAACTACTTATGGGGTCCATGTGATCATCAGTGCTGAAAGGCCACAAGGAGAGAGCTTGAAAAGGCAAAGAATTCTTAGGGGAGGTAGGATAGAGATGTTCAATACCTGGATGGGTGTGCCCATGGGTAAATAACTTACAATCTCCTTTCTTGGATTTAATTATTTTAAGTCAAAGTCTCTAAATGTGATTTTGTTGGTTTACTTATCAACAGCAAAGCAGCACTACTGTATGAGAGTCTGTACTCAGAAGGGACAGGATGTGTCTGTCTAAGCTTTAAACGAAGCTCTATGTGAAACTCAAACAAATGCTGGGATTTTTTGATGGCATTTTAATGATGTGTAGGCACTACCTTCCAAAGTCTTTTAGTAGGATTTAGGTAAATAACTCTTAAGCACTTTAGAAAATCCCACCCAAAACCACTAGTGTAGATGAGAGGTAGATTCTCCGGGAAAACTGTTCTCAGAAAGTAGTTTTCAATGGTTCACAGTAATGCTGGAAGGGCATAACAAGTGGGGTCCCGCAGGGATCAGTTTGGGGTCCAGTTCTGTTCAATATCTTCATCAATGATTTAGATAATGGTATAGAGAGTACACTTATAAAGTTTGCGGATGATACCAAACTGGGAGGGGTTACAAATGCTTTGGAGGATAGGATTAAAATTCCAAATGATCTGGACAGACTGGAGAAATTGTCTGAAGTAAATAGGATGAAATTCAATCAGGACAAACATAAAGTACTCCACTTAGGAAGGAGCAATCAGTAGCACACACACAAAATAGGAAATTACTGCCTAGGAATGAGTACAGCGGAAAGGGATCTTGGGGTCATAGCGGATCACAAGCTAAATATGAGTCAACAGTGTAACTCTGTTGCAAAAAAAGGTGAAGATCATTTTGGGATGTATTAGCAGGAGTTTTGTAAGCAAGACACAAATTAATTCTTCCGCTCTACTCTGCACTGATTAGGCCTCAGCTGGAGTATTGTATCCAGTTCTGGGTGCCACATTTCAGGAAAGATGTGGACAATCTGGAGAAAGTCCAAAGAAGATCAACAAAAATTATTAAAGGCCTAGAAAACATCACCTGTGAGGGAAGACTGAAAATATTGGATTTGTTTAGTCTGGAAAAGAGAAGACCGAGCGGGGACATAACAGTTTTCAAGTACGTAGAAGGTTGTTACAAGGAGGAGGGAGAAAAATTGTTGTTTTTCGCATCTGAGGGTAGGACCAGAAGTAATGGGTTTAAATTGAAGTAAGGGAGATTTAGGTTGGACATTAAGAAAAACTTCCTGTCAGGGTGGTTAAGCTCTGGAATAAATTGCATAGGGAGGTTGTGGAATCTCTATCATTGGAGATTAAGAACAGGTTTGACAAACACCTGTCAGGAATGATCTAGGTAATACTTAGTCCTGCCATGAGTGCAGGGCACTGAAGTAGATGACCTCTCGAGGTCCCTTCCAGTCCTATGATTCCCATGATTATAAATAAAAATTTAATTATGGGCCAGCTCTTCAATTTGTGTAAACTGGTATAGCACAGTTGACTTCAGTGAAGTCTGCATCTCAAAGAATTAACCCAGGTGGTTGTTCTCCATTTTCTCCTGTAATGTAGTGATGCAGGAGTTCTTTCTTCTTCCTTGATTCCTGGAGTTTTCAATGAGTTCCTTCAGTTTCTTTGGTTTATGCAGCTAGGTGGTTCTCTGGATCTCTTCCCAGTTCATATCTTTGTTGGACAGGTATTTAACTTCTTTTCCTGAGTTGTCTTCCACTTCTTGTGCAATGCCACTGATGTCATTTTCTATGCTGGAGAGTTAATATCCACCTTTGCTGGCACCGTTAAACGAAGCTTGTATCACCATTGGCTGCTCCTCTTGTTCTTCTTAGCTGTTGGCCTAATAAAATATGCTGCAAGGGGTTAGGAAATGTGCCAATAAGTTATGGATAGACTCCAGCCTTTTAATTTTAAAATAAGCCGTACAAGAGAGTATAGAATGACTCATCACTTCCTAGCAAGCATAATTATCAGTGCAATCATCATTCATTATCTATCTATGCTTTAAAATGTGCTAAATATTACTGTAAATGCAGGAAAATACACAGTGAAAAATTAACAAGCACAGGTGTGCAATTAAAACAGGAAGCAGTCGTGATTTCCAAGTCTGAATACTGCCTGTCTAAGAACAACTGTCAAGAAAAAAAAATTGTGTATTGTAGGGTTAGGAGACTTGCAAGGAGATGGGAAGTAAACTAGTCTCATCAGCAGCTTGGACTTTATTGCAAGCTGACAACCAATTTTTTTGACATTTCCAGTCTGCGTCTGCTGGTAGATCTTTTTACTCCCTGCTTGGAATGGCATCTCTGGATTCTGGTGAAACAAGGATTACACCTTTATAAACCAAGTTGCTGGGTTTCTTACCTTGTTTTAGTCAATTCATTAGTAATTGACTATAAATAAATGAGAACAGGTCTGCTTTTTTAACCAGATATGTCTACATCTTCTCTCTATTGTGACCCTTGTTTAAAAAAAATTAACGGATTCTGGTTATAAGTGAACAATTACACAAGTAATTTCATGTTTAGGGTCAAATTCAGTTCTGGTGAAAACTAAATATATCCATCAGATGGTAACTTGTATTTGAAGCTCTTTGAGGATGAGACTAGCTCTTTGTTTTCTATTTATACAGCATTTAGCACTATGGGGTACTGAGTCATGACTGGGGTTCTTAGATACTACTGCAATACACTTAATAAATGGACAGCTTCGCTATCCTACAGTGCATCAAGAAAATATCATGTAAACAGTGGTACATTTGCCACCTCTGAATTTTTTAAAATTAGAATAAGCTCAATGCTATTACTTCCCCATGTTGGGGGGTGGCAAGATTCTCTACACTGTCTAGACTCTGTTCATACACACGGGGATGGGGCACAGGGAATCAGTTTTAGGGCCCTGGCCAGGTAAAGATCGCTCAGTGTGAAATTAGGTCAGTGGAGGATGAAGTGTGAGGTAACTCTGCTCTGCCACACACCACCACAGCACACTCCTCGTAATGAGGGACTGGTACAGGTGTTTGTTTTGTTGTTTTATCTAAATGGTGTGCGTTTGGATTGAAGTGTTTGAGGAACTTCATTTGAGGTTAACAGGATTTGTGAAACCAGATATTATGGAGATAACAGAAACATGGTGGAATAGTCGTCCTGACTGGAGTACAGGTATTGAAGGACATGTGCTGTTCAGGAAAGACAGAAATAAAGGCAAAGGTGGTGGAGTAGCATTGTATATTAATGATGAGGTAGACTAAAGAAATTAGAAGTGATGGAATGGATAAAACAGTCTGTCTGAAGTAAAATCACTTTGAGGGAAACCGCTACTAGAGGTTCCCCTGATATAGTGCATGGGGAGTGCTACAGACCACCCGGATCTGGGGTATGGATAGAGATCTCTTTAATATTTTTTAAAGAAATAAATACTGCTGTGAATTGTGTGATTATGAAAGACTTTAACTTCCCAGATGTGGATTGGAGGACAAATGCTACTAATAATAGTAGGGCCCAGGTTTTCCTGCATGTGATAACTGACAGATTTCTTCATCAAACAGTTGCTGAACCAACAAGAGGTGATGCCATTTTAGATTTGATATTAGTGAGTAGTGAGGGCCTAATAGAAGAACTGGTTGTAAAGGACAACCTTGGTTTGAGTGATCATGAGCTAATTCAATTTATACTAAATGGAAAGATAAACAAAAACAAATCTGCAACAAGGATCCTTGATTTCAAAAGAGCTAACTTAAAAAAATTAAGAGAATTAATTAGTGGAGGAAGCTTGGAATTAGCTTCTGCAGCTTTGACAAAGTATCTGAAGCCTGTATCACAAGCAAGAGTAAAAAATCCAAGAAAGGGTTGCAGATGAGCAAACTGGATGAGCAAGCATCTCAAACAGGTGATTAAGAGAAATCAGACTATAAGGAATGGAAGATGGAAGGAATCAGCAAGGAAAACTTCCTCTTGAAGGTCAGAAAGTGTAGGGATAAAGTGAGAACTTCCAAAAGCTAAGCAGAGTTGAACCTTTCAAAAGGAATTAAAACCAATGGTTAAAGGTTCTATAGCATATAAATAAGAAAACTAGGAAAGAAGTGGTACCGCTAAACACTGAGGAAGGGTGGAGATTAAAGATTTATTTAGGCATGGCCCAACACCTAAACAAATATTTTGCCTCAGTTTTTGATGAGGCTAATGAAGAGTTTAGGGGTAGTGGGAGGGTGGCTAATGGCAGCGAGGATATGGAGGTAGAAATGACCACATCCGAGGTGGAAGTCAAACTCAAATACTTTAATGGGACTAAATCAGGGGGCCCAGACAATCCTCATCCAAGGATCTGGCACATGAAATTACAAGTCCAATAGCAAGGATTTTTAATGAATCTGTAAACTCAGGGGTCATACACTACAACTGGAGAATTGCCAATGTAGTTTCTGTTTTTGAAGAATGGGGAAAAAGTGATCCAGGAAACTACAGGCCTGTTAGTTTGACCTCAACTGCATGCAAGATCTTGGAACAAATTTTGAAAGAGAATATTGTTAGGGACGTAGATGTGAATGGTGGTTGGGATAAAATACAACATGATTTTATAAAAGATAGATCGTGCTGACCAACCTAATCTTCCTTGAGAAGATAACTGATTTTTTAGACAAAGGAAATGTAGTAGATCTAATCTCCCTGCATTTCAGTAAAGCACTGAATATATTTCTATATGGGAAAGTACTAGTTACATTGGAGAAGATGGGGATTAGTATGAGAACAGAAATATGGATAAGGAACTGGTTAAAGGGGAGGTTACTAGTGGAGTTAGTCAGGGATTGGTCTTGGGACCAATCTTATTTAACATTTTTACTACTGACTTGGCATAAAAAGTGAGTGTGGGCTAATAAAATTTGCAGATGACACAAAGTTGGGAGGATTTGCCAATATGGAGGAGGGCTGGAATATCATACAAGAAGATCTGGATAACCTTGTAAACCAGAGTAATAGAAATGGGATAAAATGTAATAGTGCAAGATTAGGGACTAACAACAAAAATTTTTGCTATAAACTGGGGATTTATCAGTTGGAAGTGACAGAGGAAGAGAAAGACCTGGGTATATTGGTTGATCACAGGAAGACTATGAGCCATCCATGTGATGTGGCCATGAAAAAGGCTAATACACTCCTAGGATGCCTCAGGTGAGGTATTTCCAGTAGAGACAGGGAAGTGTTAGTATCATTATACAAGGCACTGGTGAGACCTCATCTGGAATACTGTGTGCAATTCTGGTCTCCCATGTTTGAGAGATGAATTTAAACTAAATGGGTGCAGAGAAGGGCAACTAGGATGATCCAAGGAATGGAAAACTTACATTGAGAGAAGACTCAAAGAGCTTGGTTTGTTTAGCCTAACCAGAAGAAGACTGAGGGGAGATATGATTGCTCTCTGTAAATACATCAGAGGGATAAACACCAAGGAGGGTGAGGCGTTATTTAAGTTAAGTGCCAATATGGACACAAGAACAAATGGATATAAACCGTCCTTCAAGTTTAGGCTTGAAATTAGACAAAGCTTTCTAACCATCATAGGAGTGAAGTTCTGGAACAGCCTTCCAAGGGGGAGCAGTGGGGGCAAAAACCTAACTGGCTTCAAGACTGAGCTTGATAAGTTTACGGAAGTGATGGTGTGATGGGACTGCCTATAATGGTGTGTGGCCCATCGGCGACTGCAAGTAGCAAAAATCCCCAATGGCTGGTGATGGAACACTAGATGGAGAGGGCTCTGAGTAACTACAGAGAATTCTTCCCCAGGTAACTGACTAGTGGGTCTTGCCTACATGCTCAGAGTCTAACTGATCACCATATTTAGGGTTGGAAAGGAATTTTCTCCCCAATCAGATTGGCAGAGACTGTGGGGGGTTTTCACCTTCCTCTGTAGCGTGGGGCACGGGTCACTTGCAGATGTAGTGTAGGTGGTGGATTCTTTGTTTTTAAACCATGGTTTGAGGACTTTAGTACCTGAGCCAGAAGTTAGGGGTCTGTTACAGGAGTGGATGGGTGAGATTCTGTGGCCTGCAATGTGCAGGTGAGACTAGGTGATCACAATGCTCCCTTCTGACCTTAAAGTCTATGAGACTTTTTATGAGCTTGCATTGTCCAGAAGGAAAGAGATGGCAAGTACAAGACACACATTTCTGGGAAAGTCTGGAACTAGGAATTTGCTGGTGTTGCTCTGCGGTGTAATTTAAGGGGTAGGGGACTGGCTAAAGTACTCTTGCAGTGTAGCTGGGAGTAATTTTCATGCTGGAGGCTGTGTGTTAGCAGGCCAGAAGTGGATGTTCTCACAGCGAAACAGTGTAAAAGGCACCCCAGGTTGGAGAACTGAGAGGGCACAGCTGTTCATTGGCTCAGATTATATCCTGGGGAATGTCACAACAGGGAAATCCTTGATTTGTATGTGTGGGGGAGACAGGCAGTAGGGCGGGATGGACAGGGGTAGGCGGGCACAGGATTAGCACTCGTCAGGCTTAGCGGGACAGACTGGTGGCCTAACCCCGTTAATCCCTCCCATCTAATTTGTGCTATGCTGTTGCTTTTGTTTATTTTTGATAAAACAAAACAGCATTCCAAGACAGGCTGGTGCTTTAGAGTGAATATTATATTGTGTCTATTGGCCAGGCTGATTGTGAGTTTAAGAAAAGCTTTTCTTTGACTTGCAATAGTTTTTTACATAGGGAAATTAAATAAATGGCTATTCTGTACATATGCATTTCACTTTAGACTCCTGCATGTTTGTCCTTTGTAAACTTCAAAAGAGCCTGAAACGATAAAGAAAATAGCCTTTCTAAAATTCATTAATTCTGCTTTAGAGTAAGTGTACGAGTGGGAAGACTTCTGAATAGTTGCTGTGTTCCTGTGTAATTCTGCAGAATGAAAGACTAGTTAAGTCCTTGACTACTACTTGTGGCAACCTGTGAGAGGCTGGCTTTTGAAATTATAGTGCTGTTTCCCTTCTCACACTCCATGCTCCACAGCCAGGATCTTTTATTTTCCTGCATAAGCAGCTGAAACAAAAAAAGATGTTTTTCATTGTATCGATTTATATTATGATGCTGCTTATCTTGAAAGGTTGCACTCTGCTAACTGGAGAGGGCAACCTGTTTTTTCCCATGTTCAGATGTTTGAACATTTTGATTCTAACTCCCATTTATTGGGTTCACATGCTACTTAAACAAGGATGTGGGAAAGGAGCAGAGAGCGGGAGAAAGGAGAATCCATTGCAAAAATAGGATGAAACATGAGTAGAGAGTGGGCAGAGCATTTTTTTTTAAAAACACAGACACACACAGGCCCAAATCTAGCATCTGCCCCGGAATCAGTTCTGGGCTGAAATCTTGGTGGTCTGAACACAATGGCAGAACTCACGTTGATGTCAGTGGGATAGGATTTCATCCTGGTGTAAGTAGACGCAGCTTCATGGAAGCTGATGGAGTCACTCCAGGGCTGGATTTGTTCTTCTGAGTTTTAGAAAAACATTTTTATTTTCTTTGAGAACTCAAGTTTGGAAATTATGGCCTTGACCGAGTCCAATTCTCAATAGAGAGAAAACAAATAACACAAATTCTTTCAGATTAAAATATAATATCCCAAAGCCTATAAACTGTAATGGGTTATGTTTTCACTAAGCTAATGCAAAACTGCTCACCAATGACATCTATGGATGTTGAGTTGCTCATTTAGGGCCTTTGAAAGTCCATTGAAAAATCCATATGTTGACTCCAGTTGGCATTGGATCAAGTCTCTCGAGACTTTGCTGTAACTTCATCTGAGCATGAATCCAAGCAGTCAGCGCACATCTTTACCCTCCAGTATTCTGTGTGACATACTATGTGGAACAAGCAGGACATTATTGGAACTCAGCAAAACTGTCTCAGTGGTAATCAGACATTTGCATTATGATCATTTACCAACATGTGATGTCACCCCATCTAAAGGCAGCACTACCTCTGCCATTCACAAGGCACTTTTCTATTTGAAAAGCTTACTGGTCATAAGGAAATGAAATACTCTGAAACCACAGCTCAGTAAGCCAGCATAGGTAAGTACAGTGGCTGTCTGCTATGAATACTCTTGGTCCTTCAGTTTCTCTTAGCGTAATCTGCAGATGTGTGTTTGCATTACAGACTGCGAATAAATGGCTGTGGTATCAGAGGCAGGGTTTGCCAGCATACTGGTAGAACCTAAACTTTCCTTTGCCTGCATAGATCACATAATAAAATTTATCAAGCAATATTATGCAGACTCAAAATCTGTCAAGAGTTTGAGTGATGGAGTGACAGGAACCACCTGCATCTCTCATGATGTTCTAGGATCGAAGTACCGATAGGATGTTGCTGCAGCATGCCAAAAGGTGAGGGTTTGGGAGCAAAGCAAAAATGCTGGGGATAATTTGATGTCCATCTAGTGCCTATTGTCACTTGAAAAGCAGTTCCCAATGTTTATGTTGAAGCAGTGCCATATTTATTAAAGTGGCTACTGAAAAATAATAAGGCATGTATTCACAAGATGACAAAATCAATATGAAGCAAGTGAAACTGATAGCTAACCAGGAGGGAAAAGAGGAGCACTATAAGAATTTTACTGCAGAAACATAGGTAAACTCATAATTAAAGCAAAGGGCAACAGTTTGGGAAGTCAGCACTGAAATAAAAGGGAGAATATAGTCTCCTGGAACAAGTGGAAAATAAGACTTTGTGTAAAGCCATTTTAATCAGTAGATCTCAAAACACCTTACAGAGGAGGTCAGTAACACTTGCCCCATTTTAAGAGATGTGGAAACTGAGGGACAGAGGGGAAGTGACTTGCACAAGATCACCCAACAAGGTAGTGGAAGGGACAAGAATAGAGCCCAGTCTCCTGTATCCCAGTCCAGTACTATGTCCAGTTGACACTATTTCCAGTTTGAAGAGAGAAGTCAGGATAGTTATGCTGTTAACCTATTGGAAAAGCCACTTGCATTTGGTAGGAAAAGTGAGAGGAGCACTTTCTGAGAAGTGTGTAACTTTCACCATAGGCACAGCTCAAGCATTCAAGGTTATGTGCAGTATTCACAGTAAAAGGTGGACTCATTGTGAATCTAAAATCCAAGCATGCTCACATTCAGGTGCCACCAAGGAGAGGTATGTGAATTAGTTATTGGTCAAAGAAGAAGAGTAATGATATCCTGAGTGTATTTCCAGCTTGTGAAGCAAATCGTTTCAAACACAATTTCTGAAATGGTTGTAAAAATGACTGTCTTGTCTACACTTGCAATCAAATAATATCTAACAGCAGTTTAGCTGGAACTGAAGTATGACTCACTGCTAACTATTGCCAGTATTAATACATACCTCCATGATAGAGCTTTTCATCTTCTAATCTCAAAGGTCTTCACCAAGGAGGGTCAGTATCATTCTCCCCATTTTTGAAGGGGGGGAAATTGAGGCACAGGGGAGACATGACTTGCCCAATGTTACCCAGTAGGCCAATCGCAGTCCAGTTTACTGTTCTAGACAGACCCTTAGATGCAGGGCCGGCTCCAAGTGTTTTGCCGCCCCAACCAGCCAAAAAAAAAAAAAGTCGCGATCATGATCTGCGGCAATTCAGTGGGAGGTCCTTCGCTCTGAGCAGGAGTGAGGGACCCTCCACCGAATTGCAGCTGAATACATGAAAGTGCCATCCCAAGCACCTGCTTGATAAGCTGGTGGCTGGAGCCGGCCCTGCTTAGATGCGAAGGTTCTCTTTTTTTCTGCCAAACGGATTGAAATGAGAGGATTAGGTGGCTATGTTTGTGGATATCCATTTATTTAATTTCCCTATGTAAAATATTCTATTTCAATACCGTTGGCAAACAGTCATTCTCTCTGTCAGTGCTACATGAATACCTAGACCAATACGTTTTTTCCCCATGAGAGCCAGAGCATCTCTAGGGGTGATATTTGTCCCCCGCTTTTTTAAATAAAGATTTTTAGAAAGAAAACTAGAGTTTCTAAGGACATATCTGTTATGATTCCTGTTGTGTTTAAATCTCTGCCTTATTAGCATAAGCAAAGTGATTTGTACTAGAATGTTTTGTATTCCTAATTTTCTGTTTTTCACAATGTATCCTTATTTTATTTCTATTGATCTTACGCCTTTCTCCAGGGCCACCCTCTTATTTTTTTTCTAAAGATTGCTGTGCTTAAACAGTCCTAGCCAAGACTAACTCTCACCTCTTTCACTTCTCCTTAAGCTATACACTTATGTGGAATGCCTCAGTGAATCATACAGTTTTTCAGTGGTTCATGCAATCTCGTTCTTCACAACACTTTCTAGGAGGTAAAAGAATCTAATACGTGAATTCACATAACGAATCTGTTTTTTAATTATCCATTTCTCCTCTGTATTGCTCCAAGTGTGAAGAATTCTGTAGTTAAATGACACTTTACAGACAAGCAGTGTGGGCACAGGCACTTGCTTATACAGAGTTCTCACAAGTCAGTGAGGAACTCAGTTTCATAAATGTCCCAACTGCTTTGTGAGAGAGGTTGATAAGTGAGCAATTATATTTTTAGTATCTGTCATTTAGTCATTAATTATAAAATGATCATTTCATTTTACCCACTATTTAAATGCTTAAAGTTCTTTCTTCGTTCCGTGAACTTGCAGAAGAAAGTCACACATTCTAGACCAAATCAAAATCAACTTAATTTCCTGAGATGGTCTTTAACATCTTGCAAATTTCATCTGAGATAGATATTATGTTGTTAGCTATGAATGTTTAGATCTACCACTAAGGGATATAGAACAAGGTCGTAAGAGTCTGCGTAAACAGGAAATTTAGCCAGTCTTGCATTCACCCCAGCTGGATCTCTGTAATCTCTACAATATTAAGGGTTTCTTCAAATATTAGAACTTGCATCCAAGAGTTTTAAACATGTTGGCTGAGGAGCTCATTGGGCTGTTAATGGTAACCCTCTCACCCCAAGAGGTCTTGGAACACCAGGGCAGTTTCAAAGACTGGAAGAAAACTGATTTTGTGCCAATTTTTAAAAAGGGTAAGTGGGATGATCTGGGTAATTATAGGCCTGTGGGTCTGACGTCAGTCCCAGGCAAGATAAATGAATGGCTGATACAGGACTTGATTAATAAAGAATTAAAGGATAATTAATGCCAATCGACTTAATTTCATGGAAAATAGATCATGTCATGCTAACTTAATATATATTTTTTAAATTATATCTCAAGTTAGGTTGATAAAGGTAATAGTGTTGCTGTAATCTGCTTTGACTTCTTTAAGGTATTTGACTTGGTACTGTATTATATTTTGATTAAAAAAATCAGAAAGATTAACATGGCACATCTTAAATGGATTAAAAACTGGCTAACTGCTAGGTCAAAAATTATAGCTGTAAACACATAATCATTATTAAGCCTTTGTGCTCCTAGTGAAGTCCTGCAGGGATCAGTTCTTGGCCCTGCGCTATTTAATATTTTTATTACTGACTTGGAAGAAAACAAACACAAAATCAGAGGGGTAGCTGTGTTAGTCTCGATCTGATGAAGTAGATATTTACCCATGAAAGCTCATGCTCCAATATGTTTGTTAGTCTATAAGGTGCCACAGAACTCTTTGCCGCAAACACAAAATCATCACTGATAAAGTTTGCAGGTGATTTTTTTCTACCACAAAAATCAGGGGAGTGGTAGAAACTGAAGAAGACAGGTGACTGATAGAGCTATCTGGGCCTCTTATAAGCTGGGCTCAGGCAAACAATATGCATTTCAATATGACTAAATGTAAATGTATACATCTGGGAACAAAGAATGTAGGCCATATTTAAGGGATGGGGGAATCTATCTTGGGAAGTAGTTACTCTGAAAAAGTCTGGGGTTCCTGGTGGATAATCAGCTGATCATGAGCTCCCAAAGTGATACAGTGGCCAAAAGGTCAAATGCAATGCTTGGACAGATAAACAGGAATCTCAAGTAGGCATAGAGTGGTTATTGTACCTCTGTATTTAGCACTTAGAACAGCTGCTGGAATACTACGTCCAGTTCTGGTGTCAACAGTTCAAGAAGAATGCTGATAAATTGGAGATGGTTCAGAAAAGAGCCATGAGAATGATTAAAGGGTTAGAAAACATGCCTTAAAGTGATAGATTCAAGGAGCTTAATCTATTTAGCTTAACAAAGAGAAGGTTAAGGGGTGACTTGATTACAGTCTGTAAATGCCTACATAAGGAACAAATATTTAATAATGGCCTCTTCAATCTAGCAGCGAGAGGTATAACACATCCAATGGCTGGAAGTTGAAGCTAGACCAATTCACACTGGAAATATGATGTAGGTTTTTAATGGTGAGAGGAATTAACTATTGGAACAATTTACCAAGGGTTGTGGTGGAGTCACAATCACTGACAATCTTTAAATCCAGATTGGATGCTTTTCAGAAAGCCTTGCTCTGGGAATTATTTTTGGGGAAGTTCTGTGGCTTGTGTTACACAAAACATCAAACTAGATTGTCCCAATGGTCTCTTCTGGCCTCAGAATCTAGGAATCTATGAAATAGTGTCAGTCTAACAGATGGGTTAATTTACATGGACTTTATTAAACTTTCACAGAGAAAGTTCCAGCACTACGCTTCAAGGAATTGTTGGAGAGGATACGAAATTAGAACTCTGTGTTTCTCCCTGCTCCTCCTACCTTCCCTGAATTAATTATGCAATTGGAATCATTTACACAATCTGCCTGGAAACAGCTTATTCTCTAAATCAGGGGTGGCCAACCGGAGCCTGAGAAAGAGCCAGAATTTACCGATGTGCTTTGTCAAAGAACCACAGTAACCTGTCAGCAGCCCCCTGTCAGCTTCCCCCATGCCCCCAGTGTCTCCCACCTGCCAGCAGCACCGCCAGTCAGCACCTAACCCTCCATCCCTCACCTCCCGCCTGCCGCGATCAGCTGTTTTGTGGTGTGCAGGAGGCTCAGGGGGTGGGGCGGGGGCCTTAGAGGAAAGGCTGGAGTGGGGCCGGGGGCTGGGGCAGAGCCAGGGGTTGAGCAGTGAGCACCCTGTAGCACACTGGAAAGTTGGCGCCTGTTGCTCCAGCCCCGGAGTCAGAGCCTATGCAAGGAGCTGCATATTAACCTCTGAAGAGCTGCATGCGGCTCTGGAACCACAGTTTGGTCACCTCTGCTCTAAATCCTTCTACTGAATCGCTACAAAAACACACTGCAATAAAAAATCATTGCTTCAGGTTCAGCCTGCCCCTTATGCAGGTGGGAAGGGCCCAATGATTCCCTCTCCCGTCCCCACCATGTGTGGTCCATGTAAGGAGCAGGTGGAATTCTAGTCCCTGCTCCCTCCGTACTCCCCCAAGGTCGCACTGAGCACCAAAGAGAAAGGGAGGGCTGGGATCATGGTCCTCTAAGCAGAACCAGTGCAGGAACAGAGCAGGCTGTAGTCCAGGCAGAGTGCTTGCTGAATGCAGTCTCCCTATGCACTAGGGAGCATCTTGTGTTCTACTAGAATGACTCTGCTGCTCTCGGGATGCGTGGCTGTGCATTACAGGCACTATCAAGCCCATTATTTGTAGACAGTCCTCTGGTTTTGCTAGTGTCTTGGATGAACTATTGACACTTCCTATCATCTTCCTGAAATGACAGCAAGCAAAAAGTACATTATTTAGGCTTTTGAATGTCTTCTAGCTTAGTTATATTTCTTCTAGAGAATGCGATATCTTATTGTCTCCCAGCTTTAGATTTTTTTTTTCATGCAGCTGCAGCAATGTTAACTTAATGCCACTCTAATTGGGTAGTTATAATTACCAAAGCACAGTTTTATGGAAACTCTTGGATTTATTTTTTTTAGACCCAACATACCAAAACACACCACACACATACAATGCCATTAAAATGAATACATCAGATTTGCTCTTAACCAGTTCTTAATCTGATCTAACTGCAGGAGATTTTCTTTTCCCCAGTAATATGGTTTATTTTATTTTAAAATATTTCCCTGAGTTTGCTGGCATATTATTTCATGCTATGAGCCAAGAATGCACATTCATGTGGGTACATTCTTGCCTGTTGTCCCCTAGGCTAACAGATGCTGGATGTGATGCAGCAGTAAAATGTTCAACTCTTGTTTCCACTCATGGAAAATTCTCCAGCTTGTTCCCATTCATGGATCCTCTGGTTATTTTTTTGCATCTTTGGCTCAGAATGGTCCCCAAGTGCTTCCACCGCTACTTTTATCTATTTGACATCAAACACAAGCTCATTCAATTGTATCCCATGGTAACAAATGTTTGAAATCATTGCTAAACAGAAATATTGTTCCTATTACAGATGGACCTGAACCAAACCTCTGGATCTGAATACCCAGAGATTCTGGATATGAAATTCCCCAAACTTTGCAGCTGAACCCCAAACTCCAGACTCTCATATCCCTGGAAATTCAGATGTGGATATAAACTTTACAATTTGGACCATGTCTAACTGGAACCTTATTTGTAAGGGAATATGGGGGGAGGAGTGACACAGGTGAATGAGAGAAGATCATACAAGTCCTCTGACAAGCAGTAAGTTTTGAAACTAATCAGTTTAGCTTAGTCTCCCACCATCTCATGGTGAGCTAGAAACAAGTCTTTGGTTGAAACTAATATTCACAGCAGGAGCTGCTATCATGGTCTCTGTCTATATTGGCAGTTTTGGGGAAATCTCCCATCGTAGCACTAGCACCAATGTGGTGATGAAAGCGCTAATGTGTCTTAACCATTGAATCATCTAACCCATGCTTTAGAGGTGTTGTCTAACTGTGAGGCTTAGAGTAGATACCATGCTAAATAATGTGCTAGATCACATTGTGATGACAATGGGGGCTGGCCTCTACTAGCATTCGGATCCTTGAACTATGCTGGTGCTAATGGCTGGCTATATGGTCCTTGACAAGTCATCTAATTTCTCCCTGCCTCATATGTTGTCTATCTGTAAAAGGGCATAATACCTGCCTCTCAAACTCTTTAGAGGCTTATTTAATTGATATTTGCAAAAGCTCCTTAGCTAAAAGGTACTATACAAGTGCACATTATTTTGGTATCTCTAAATGAAAGCAAAGAAAGCAATATGCTCAAAGTTGTATTGGGTGATCACAGAATATGCATCTTCTAGTAGCTTCATTGAAACTCATTAATACCTTTTTCTCTAAAAGAATGGGGAATGGCTCATTCCTAACGCAAGCCCATGTATGTTCTTCTCTATAAAGATGTTCTGATTAATGACATCCATCTGTTTGTTATCCTTTACTAAAGCAGTGTGAACAATTTGCTACAAATAACGAATAATTTTAGCTGCTTCATTTCTGTCTGTCTTCGTAAGGGCCAGACTGTCAACCCTTCAATCACAAAATTACCCCCACTGACTTCAATGGGACTAGTTATATGAGTAAGGGGCTTGCACTCTGGCCTTAAATATCCATGACCAGTGTGTGATTTCCTCAAAATTATTGGCAAATTTGAATTTATTCATCAAATTGCTTTGTGAATTAGTGTGTGTGCAAGATGGTGGTGGAGAGGGGATTAAATGCAGCAGCTGACTGCAAGTGTCCGATGCTCAGTATTCCAAATTGGAGCTGTATTGGTTGGTTGTGACCAGGCATGTAAATCAGACAGTATTGCTTCTCTTGCCATAATGCATAAGCATAACTTGCACTAAGCGCTCTGCTCCAAATGCTCATGCATATGAGTAAGAAGGGATAAGTTCACGGCCAACAGAGAATCCTTTTCATATCCCAGATAATGCTTCTGTAAATGTGCTTGTGATCACCTAGTTTTAGTTGTTATAGAATACTTTAGACATGGTGCTGTATCTGATAGGTAATGTGCTTGTTTATTTCACAAACAGTTTTGTTAAATGCTGTCTCGGCAAAAATAAAAATAAAACAAGCCAACTTGTTTCTTCCTGACAATCACCTGGTAATAGCAGAGCCACAAAATGCTTGACATTTTCCAAGGAACAGTCTCAAAGCTTGTGCAAAAATTATCAGTTTAACATATATTCATTAGTATTATTCATTGTTTGACTGGACTGGATATTATTATCTTGGATGTGCTTTAATTTAATTTGTGGTTTATATTGCCAGGATGATGGCAGAATAGCATTAATGAATATACGTATTTCTGTGCTCAAAGATTTCAGCCTCAAGATCATGAAAAATCCACTGCTTGGATATTTACATCATTAATTTCAAATTAGTCTCATCAGGTCTTACCTGTTTGATGACAATTTGAGTAACAAGAGAAGCTTAAATGCATTGTACATGGCAGTGGGTTGTAGAAGATACTGAGACTTCTCTCTTTAATATTACTTTCTATCTTAAAACATTTTTGGAGGGATGAATCTGGTGCCTGTGAAAGTGAGACACGTAATGGACTAATTACTAGTGCCAAGTGTATTATGGATAGGAGCAGGAAAGAAAACTAGTAAATAAAATACATCTATCAAAGTTGCAGCTGATGCCAAAGTAACCGATGTAGGGGCAAAAATTCAATGTCATTTGAAAGGATCCAATCAGTCTTCCAGACAGCATTCTCGCTTCTATTGAGTTTGTGCATGGAGTTTCCTGTGGGCGTGGCTTGCATTATGACAGAGTACCTGCAGTGTTGGGAAATATTGAAGATGAACCTGATTTCTCCAGAGAACTTCTTTTGAAGAGTCCACTGGTTAGGATTTTGGAGTTTCTGACAAGTTCTAGACAGCTCTGAATGTCTGGGAGCTTTTGAGTCAAACTTTGTTCTTTGGTCTCAGTTCAAGACAGCATTTTTGTTCTGTGCTGAAGATTGAAGTTTTGTTACTACAGAATTTTTATTTCAGTATCCTGTTTTCAAAATTCCATTATCAGATATGAGGACTTCAGGAACTCCAAGTCTTGCAAATAATTTACTTTAGTTTCTGGATGATCTGTGCTGATGAGTATAGGCAAGTCAATATATCTGAAGAAGTGATTGGCTACAATAACACGTGTGTCCTTTCCAGGAAAACAAATCTGTGGCTACTATCTGCCAAGGTCTGTCAGGTAGCTTTGCTGAGATAGCGGTTTTGGTGATTTATTTTATTGTATTTTTTGTTACATACCTTGCAGCTCTCTACTAGGATCTGAATTTGCCTACTCAAACTCTGCACTTGTTTATACCTTGGTGTCCCTTGTGGATTTTAGAAAGCATCTCTTTCTTAAGTACCCTAGGGATAAAAACGTGCTGTCCTTTCGGAAGCAGGCCATCAGCTATGTGAAGGTCATTTTGGTTGGCCCTGCCAGCATGGTAATAGGTCTGTTGGAAATTGATTCATTTTTCGCCTTCCTCTGCAGCATGGGGCACGGGTCACTTGCTGGAGGATTCCCTACATCTTGAGGTCTTTCAACCATGATTTGAGGACTTCAATAACTCAGACATACGTTAGGGGTTTGTTACAGGAGTGGGTGGGTGAGATTCTGTGGCCTGCATTGTGCAGAAGGTTTGACTAGATGACCATAATGGTCCCTTCTGACCTTAAGTCTATGAATCGTTTGACCCCACCTTCTTTGGCACAATTGAGTTAGTTTTTTGGCAAGTCTCGTCCTTTAGTTGTTGACGTATGCAAATTAAAGGTAATCTCGTAGATGCCGGATTTGCTGCCAAAACATGGTCAGTGTGAACTTAGACATCTTTCTTTAAAGTTGCTGCTTCTTTTGTTGGTGGCTGCTTAATCAGAGCTATAGACAGCACTCATAGCAGCAGATATTTTCCCTAAAAGGTGTTCAGTCTCGAAAGTAAATCGCATCAGCTGTAGTTGAAATCTTTGAACCCTAGGTTTAAGGTCAGCCAATGGTTTCAAACCCAGTGATGGCACTAAGGGCTTGTGGTTTTTCTGTGTTTAAATCTAAGCTGAACAGATTGGCATGGAGTTGTTCATGTGCCTGAAGGACTGCTAATGCTTCCTTTTCCAGTTAAGTGTACTGCGGCTTGGTGTCTATGAGGCTTCTGGATATCAATGCAACAGGTCTCTTTTTGGCTGCTTTTGTGAGCACTGCTCCTAAACCATATGAAGATGCGCCAGCTGCTACTGTTGTTGGATAGTTTACTAGCTATTGTGTTGAAACAGGTGGAGCTGTCAGTAGTTTTTATTTTATTAAATGTGGTGGTTGTCTCCCTCAGATGCACATGTTGTGACCCTCACAGGTTTTTTAGATGAGCTAAATTTTGGTAGGAATTTCCCAAAATGAGCTTTCATGTCCAGGTGTCGTCTTAGACAAGAAATGTCTTGGGATTCAGGTACGGTGAGTCATTAATGGCACTGGTTTCTAATTTTTATTCTCTCAATAGCATTCATAGCCCTGTGAAGGTGTATTTTGTTTAGTTTGCTTTTTGCCACTTACGAATTTCAGTTTCTCTATTAGGTGTAATCCTTTTATTGTTGCCAGCCTTAGTAGGGGTGGTGTTAGCCCTTATATTTCACATTTTTGAAGAATTTTCCATCATTTCTCCAGTTTCCAAAGAAACTTGCAACAGACATCAAATGCAGTATTGCTAGTGCCACGTACAATTATATGTGGTCTTCACAGATCCTGGGATGGAGATCTGCAATGATTTTTTTTGGAATTGCAGAGACTGCTGCCCAAATATCACTTTTTTAAATTTAAGGTTTCAATTGTTAAGATTCATGCACGTGTACCAAGGTAGTGTCTCTTCTATTGAGAATGAGGAAATAGTCCCTAAAACTATGGACTCATTGTCGTCTCATAACATTCCCTCTTGTATTGTTTCCACTATTCTTGGTGATCTGCATGTTATTGCAAAATGTCTCATTTTGTGGCATCTGATAATTTCTGCCACTTTTTACATTGTTGCCAGCTGTGGCGTCTTGTCATATCTTCTGCACCTTTCCCTTCTTCCCTCATATTAAAGTTCTTTGGCATCCCACGCTCTGATTCACTATTCTTATGTATATAAATTTAAGATTGCTCTTCTCACAATTCTTTTCTGTTTATTTTGTCAGTGTTGTCTGATGCAGTCTCCCCTGTGTTGCTGTCATGTAAGTCACATTGCTGTTTCTCTTTCTCTTTCTCTCTTTCTTTCTTTTGCTATAGTTTTTGCTAGTATGAGATCTGGATCTATCTGAAGCTGTGCTGATATTGGTGTGTCTTATGCCAACAACTATCTTGTCTTTTAATGTTTTGATATTTTTAACGTACAGCAAGACTATGAACTGCAGAAATAAAGGCCTTGGCTGTTTTTTTCCCCTTCTTCCTGACACCTTCTGTTAAATTTGAGCCTTTCATATACACCTCTACCCTGATATAACACGACTCAATATAACATGAATTCGGATATAATACGGTAAAGCAGCGCTCTGGTGGGGCAGGGCTGCGCACTCCAGCGGATCAAAGCAAGTTCGATATAACACGGTTTCACCTATAATGCGGTAAGATTTTTTGGCTCCCGAGGACAGCATTATATCAAGGTAGAGGTGTATGATAATTTACAGCCTATGAAATGGGCATCAAAATCTTCTTTCACTTTGGTGTATTATTTTCCCTCCTTAGTGAGAGGAACAGCACAGATGTCATCATCAGCATTGCTCATGGCATATATCATGGCATTTACCTGGTGTCTGGTCCTTTTTGTATTAAGCCAGAAGCCATACAGAATTGTTGAAATCTCTGGATCCACCAAGGCCAGCTGTCTGAGTTGTCAAAATCAAACTTCTTTAAGAGTCTCTTGAATTGTGGGCTCCCTTGCTGAATTGAGACAGTGCTCTGCCTCCTTCCTACTGCCATTTTCATAAGTCTTCTCCCTGATTTTTCCATTTTCCCACTCTGGCAGTCTGGAGGTCTCTCTCCCTTATTCTTTCTTTAGAAGAAGGGATTCACTCATTTCTGACACCATGTAGTGTGAGGACATAAACACGCAGAGCCATGCATTAAGCAGTACGACAAGAACTCCCTGATTGGGAAATGCTTCCATTTATTAAGCTCCCTGGCATAAGATGTATACTGGTCTTCTCTGGTAACTGTGAAGGACTGGGAACTCTAACCATTCCACAGTTCACTTTTTTAGGGTTTGAAATGAACCCATTTGTCATTGGACATTTATCACTCTGATTGAAGAAGTTGGATCAAAATAAATGTGTATTAAAATTGGTTTTAAAATCATCATCATCATTTTTCATCTATAGAAACTTGTTTTTTTACTGAAAAATGGGTTTTTAGTAAATGAAGAATTTCCACAGTGATTTTGATAAAAATGTCAAAGTTTTGATTAAAATTTTTGTGAATAAAGTTCTTAATTTTTCATGAAAACTTTATTTTTTTTAAAAAAAAGTCTGTTTATTGATGGGAAAACTGTCAGAAAAATGTTGACCTGCACTAGGTATAAGGCATGTTGATGGACCATGTAGAGAAGTTTGCACTATTACTGTGTACCTCTTTGCTGGATAAGAAAAAGTCTCCATTCTCTGAGACTGTCAATCTAACAATTTATATGAGCACTAAATTCATATGAAAAATAAAAGTATGAGTAATAAAGCCAATTATATTGTACCCACATTAAAAGCTGCAGGAGAAGAGAACAAGCTTAATTAGCCTGCATCATAGAGGGGTGCTGGTACAGCATGCTCTCTTCCAGAAGCTATGAAATCTGCTCATTTAAGTAATCCCATTGCAGTATGTGGTTAAAACAATGCAGACATTGATTTTCTGAAATGTGATTCTGAAAATATGAATGAACAAAGATTTCCAAGAGAGGAAAAACGAGCAAGAAATCCAAGTAGAGAGCATGAAGGAAACAATGACTCATTCATTGTTTATAAACTGAAACATGTTTGGTATGTTTAACTTTCTCTGGTCAGGTCCTTTTTTATTTTTCATTGCTTGCAAATGTTCAAACCATCTCAAAAAGGTGAGCATTATGGCCTGTTTTTTGTGTGCTGGATGCACTAAAATGATTGATTAGACCAGGGAAGTACTGACCCTGGGCAGAGTTTAGGAATTTGGCTTAAGGAACTCATTGGTGATGAACACAAGCATGGTCAGCTGGAACCCTTTCATGAGAGAACTTCCCTGGGCTCTCTAGGAAGGAGAAATATCAGCCTTCATTTCAAGGAAGATTCTAGGCCTTTTCCTTGTGAAGGTAGCCTGAAAATATAATCCTTTTGGGAGGACAGAAGATAAGAAGCAGCTAGGCTCCATTTCTGCAGCAGGAGGCTGTAGAATCCTGAAGACTTCCCCTCTCCCTTCACTCACAACCATATTTTTATGTTAGTTAGTTAAGTTTGAGGTATATTCCAAACAGTTGTCTCGCACCTTCACCTTAATCCTCAAGATAGCCCTGTGCACGGTCTGTTCATGGTGGACAGCAGTTAGTTATGTTGAGGGAGGAGATGCAAGCCATTGGAACACACAGCTCACCCCAAAATGCTAAGGCCTGCCCTGCTTGTTAAAATTATTGTTCCTCTCTGAGGCTGGAACTGAGCTGGTTGCTACTTACTCAGGCAGTTGCTGCATTGTAGGCACTCCCACCATTGATGCAGACATGGCAGCTACTACAAGGGGAACTTTTCTTCTGTCCCAGCTGCACTTTTAGGAGTGCACCATGTAGTCCCCCCCTCACCCAGCAGCTGCTCCAGCACATGGAAGATATGGGGCTGAGCATTATTGCATTGAGTGGGAGTTCTACCAAGATTGCAGCTTGCCTCTTTCCCGAGCTAGTGACTGCCTGTCCCTCTCCATCCTGCTTGGAATCTGAAGATATGGGAGGGAGCCTGGAAACCCATTACCTGCCCTAGAACCCCCACACCAGCCAAGTGAAACCATCTGATCCTAGCCTTCCATTTCCTATGTGCCAAGGGATACTTGCTCCTCCACAAAAGCAGATAGGGAGACTTGCGTACTTCAGGAATAAAAGGGGAGCCATTCCTAAGGGATCCCCAAACCCACACCAGAGGAGCCTGCTACCCAACCAAACACCCCATAGCAAGATGAGCTACCTGGCAACCCTGTGGTCATCAGAGGTTGCATGGTGCCTACCTGTCACCAGTGCTGCTACTGTAAAGAACAACTGCCAGATAGGGATGCGCTGAGGAGCAGAAAACACTAGGTCACAAAGGAGGGGGCTGGAAAGACTATTGAATTTGGGGAGGACTACAGAACTGCTAGCTGAATTATTTTTGTGGGGGTGAGAAGTTCAGAATGTGAATTGTATTAATAGATGGTTTTGGAAGGTAGAAGGTTTGTTTTACACAGATGTGTCACCAAATTAGGTGGAAAACATTTGAAGGAGCCCCTTGTTAAAATGTTGGCAACTTACCACTGTGCATGCACTCTTTTAGAGATTGCAAGTTTGGGGAAAGAGATCTGGAAGGGTAAGTGTTAAGAGATAATTACCACCATTGAGTTCTTGCATGAACCTTGATATTTAAAAGCAATTTTTGTAATAATGGAAGGCTGTCTGAATACACTATGTGAATATCACTTGGCTTTGGAAGCCACAGGACCTGATTCTCACTTACACTAAGGCCCTTTACCCCATTCAGAAGTGTGAAGGGGTGTGGTAAAGTGAGTAAAAACACATGCTACCAGAGTCCTATAAAGGGGTCTTAGTGTAACTGAGACCTAAGTCCACTGAAATTAAAGATGCTTACTCAAATTTAGTAGAACAAATGCACGCTAACCATTTCCGATAACTTATGTAATGCCGGCAGTGTATCCAGTTCACGTGCACTACCAATGCACGTGAACTGACTCGCATTTCTTTGCTTTCTAACTTAATGCTGGAAGTGGGAGTACTTGGCATTCTCATTTTTCATAACTAACTTTGTTTTTTCATAGTGATTTTTGTGATGCTGGACAGTCTTTTGGTCTTTGCTTCTATGTCACAATTAGTCATGATCTGATCTGTTTTATTGTACTGTACAAAAATAGATCCAGTCCCTGCCCTGAAGGGCTTACAGACTAAGGACCTGATCCTACAGATGGTGACGGGGTCTGCCTGCATGCAGTCATTTGCAAGATCAGGGCTTAAAGAGACACAGTAAATACACCTGAAAACCAAGAGAGAATACCAGTTGTCACCCACAATTATTCCAAGATCACTTCTTGTTGGCAACGTGACAGAAGTGGGTTTTAAAGAGATTTGAATAAGAGGTAGGAGGTGGTGGTGACCTGTTAATACAACAAAAGTGATATATTATTTCAAATGTAAAATGAAAAATGTAAAATCTGTGCAGTGCCTGCATTTGAGAACCAATATAGGGCCCATGTAAGAACCAAGTTAGGTAGAGAAATTATTTTAAAAATCATTAGTGTTAAGAATACTTTGAATAGAAAGATGAGTGTGATAAAAATGTTGATAGACGTACAGATTTCATAGTCACACACTGGATTTATGTTCATTTATGGTTATATCACATATCTGAGGGTGGGGTTGGACCCTTTGTGTCAATTTACCACTATTCATAGGGCTGCAAAAAGTAGTAATGGCAGCTTTCAAGGTGTCTAAATTAATTTTTAGAAACGAGCAAGGTGGCAATGCTCTGATGTTTGTTCGTGGTGATGCTGTTCCAGAGAGTAAGTTTCACTAGAAGGCTCATTCACCTTTAGAGTTTCTGCTGCTGTTTCTTTTTTGATTGCCAGTCCCTGGTAGTGGCAGCGGGACCAAAGAACAAAGAGTTGCCATAAAAGACACTCTAGCAGCAATTCTCAGATCATCATCTGTTCTCTGGTAAAATGTGTGCATACTTTTCCAGCTATCTCCCATGTTTGTCAACTAGATGCTGGAAATTTGATGATTGAAAGCAGAACTTTTCAGTATCTATGCAGAAAAGAGAATTTTATCCAGTGAAACTCAGATTAGTCCCAGATGGGTCACAGATGCATTTTTTTTTTAAATTTCAGGCAGTGATTGTTGGCGCTAAAAATATTATTCCATCGCTTGATTTGAGACTAAGATCCTATAGCAAGTTATCTGAAGAGAAACTGTCTAAAATGTTAGACATACTTTCCTGTGCTTTGAATTTTTCATGTATCTCTAAATAGAAAGGATTATGTAATTCTCCCATGTCACTTGCTATGGCATCACTGTGATATAACTGATTGTTTAATATCCTTTACCTGACTTTCCTACTCAGGCATAACTTCCCTCTCAACTACAACCACGGGCTGAAGGATTTGGACCCTCAGTTAAGGATAATAATCTATGGACTTGATAAGACAAGAAAAATAGGCATTCCAACTGGGAACTCCTGCCAAGTAGAGGGAGAAATGATATCAAAGAGGACTCTCAACTTTGTTTAAAAGTGAGATCCTGTAATTTGGTTTGGTGCTAGCGTCACTGATCTCTGCATCTGAATCCTTTCCGCACCAACAAATGTTGCTTATAGAACAAACAAGGCTCCTCCATAGCTATCTTTCCTGAGCTCCTTTTTGCTTGTCTTCTATGTTAAGTTCCATAAATGGTTTTCCCCTCTGAATACTGCTCGATGGAGGAATTCCACCTGTCAGCCCCTTTTGCACGTTCCTCCAGATGCCATGGCACATGCTCTGGCTTCATTCTTAATGTGTCCCTAATATTTCCATCTTCTTTTCTGGATAACTGTGGAGATAAGGGGTCATTGAACTTTCTGACGCATCTTGGCATTTGTTATAATTTCATTCCATTTCTTACCTAGGGATTTCCTAAGGTCTTTGCTTCTGAAAGCTTCTTGATATCTCGCTGTACCTTTAGTGGATTTCCAACTTTCACGTCACTGGATTAAAATGGAAATAACAATTATGTTGAAGATTTGTCATTTAGCCTTTAAGCTGTAGATTTTTCAGTAACCAAATCTTATCTAAGAGAGGCTGCTGCCTTGCCAATTTGGGACATTGTTTCCTTATGGATATCTCCATTGGCTTGCAAGTGACTACCAATGCACGTGACCTGACTCGCACTTCTTTGCTTTCTAACTTAATGCTGGAGGTGGGAGTACTTGGCATTCTCATTTTTTAACTAACTTTGTTTTTTCATAGTGATTTTTGTGATGCTGGAAAGTCTTTTGGTCTTTGCTTGTATGTCACAATCAGTCATGATCTGATCTGTTTTATTGTGTTTTGCCAAATGCACTGTAGTATGTTTTGTACTGTAGTTACCCTGAAAAGCTATCCAGTTTTGCCTTAAATATGTGTTAGTACTGGCAGTGTTACTTAAATTTCCTTATTTACTAAAGGGAATACTGTAAATATTGAGGCAGCTATTTAGTCAGGGCCGGTGCAAGGAAGTTTTGCGCCCTAGGCGAAACTTCTACCTTGCGCCCCTCCCCCCAGCCCTGTGGCAGCTCCCTGCCCCCCCCCGAGGTGGCCCCCCAGCAGCTCCTCCCCTTGCCCTGAGGCAACCCCCCCAGCCCTGTGGCAACTTCCTGTCCCCTGGGGAGCCGTGCGGCACCTCCCCACCCCAGCTCACCTCTGCTCCACGTCCTCCCCACGCATGCTGCCAGTGCTCTAATTCTCCTTCTCCTCCCAGGCTTGCGGCGCCAAACAGCTGATTGGTGCTGCAAGCCTGAGAGGTGGGAGAAGTGGAGCAGCGACCGTGCGCTTGGGGAGGAACCGCTGTAAAAAAACCAAACAAACAAACTGGGGGCACTGCTTTTTGGTGCCCCCAAATCTTGGCAACCCAAGCAACCGCCTAGTTCGCCTGAATGGTAGCACCGACCCTGTATTTAGTTATCTATGAATCCAAATTATACAAATACTTGGCTAGTATGGTGCTTAATATCTCAATTTATCTCATCAAAAAGAGCTGGAGCAGCTCACAGCGGTAAATGCTGTGCCCATTATTGATGGTAGTAGCAACTGGCTAGTTTTTAAAATGGTGACCACTGTAAAAGGGGTGGAAACTATGTACTGTGATTGCGGGACACCATACGCAGTAGTAATGCATCAATTTCTTCTTTCTAATTTTGCCTTCTTCCCTTTAGATTAATTAGAATTTGGCTGTTATTGAAAAGGTTATTTCTGTGCAATTTGGCCATTTCCCCACTCTGTCATTAGATGTATAGTATGTGTCAATACTACCTCTGGGGGGAACCCTTAAATTCTTTGTTCTTTCAAAAATGGTATTACACAGTGATACTGTCATTTTATGTTGTAATCCATATCTTTATTATTAGCATTATTTTAACTTCATCTTCTGTAGCCTGTCTGTACTGAATCAAGGATATTTTCTGACCCTTTAACAAGATGACATCATCTTTACTCTGAAGTTATAATGTTCAGTATACAGACATCATTATATGTATGCATTTAGAAAGCATATGACAAAACAATAATAATGTATTCCAGTAAAGACTGAAATTTGTCCACCATGGCCAATAATAATATTGCACTGGCTCAGAGCCAGGAATGCCAGTTTTGACTTGTGTATCCCAGAACTATTTTAGCATCCTAAATCCCAAAGGAATTTTCTCCTTCCCGCTGTCTCTCCCCTCTAACCCCTCCCTCCCCTTACTTTTCCTCACCACTAAAAATGCCAAGTATAAAATCCTAATGAAAACTGACAAAATCCTAATAAATAAAAATAAAAGTAATGAAAATGTTCTCCAGAAAAGTTATTCACACTGACAAGTGACTGACTTCAATAGCCAATAGTCCATCTTCACTGGCATCAGCAGGAGCATAAACAGTGCATGTTTTACAGCGTATTGCCCTGGAGTCTGGGCCACCGCCCTCATTACCACATAATTGCAGCTAACTCTAACAGACTTTTGGCACCCAACATACACCACCTTTCAATGGCCCTGACTCAGCTCCTGTCTTCTGCTGCCTCGTGATCAGACAGGAGTAAGATTGGGTCCTACAGCAAGTTGCGGGTGGGTTCCAAGGAAATGAATAGACTATTGTTATCCATTGTTGAATTCAGTGGTATGTAGTTAGTATGAAGACAGACAAATATTGATTGGAAAAGAATGCTGCTCTGGTTCATGATATCAAAAGAGTTTCAGTGAGGTTCGCTCACTTGAAAGAATCTATAATGTATCATGATATAGACTGGCAAGAAACCACTGGGAGAAATTCTTAGTCTTGCCTTGTTTGGGGTGGGTGGGTGGTAACAATGGTTGTAAAGTGTAGATGTGGCCCAGCTCTGAAGTGTGTTGATTGTAGTATTTGTTGTGTTCCCCAGGAAACTGCTCTAATCCATGACCTAGTACTTGATATTTTTTTCCTTATGGGTAAAATTTTCAGAAGGGCCTCTTTCCCACAGAAAGAAAGGAAAAAAAAAAGTAAAAAGGACCTAGGTTAAGTTGTCTAGACACAAAAAAAAATGTGACTGTCTTTTTGACTAGTTGGTACTAGATAGAATACAACTTGGTTGTTTCTCACTGTCATTCCCAGCATGAATAACTTGAAATTTAGAGATACACTGATGGTGCCTCTGTCTTTTGCCATGGCTGATTACAGTCAGTTTGAGTCCTGCTTGTCCCTGCATGTTGCAGTGCCTGTTAACACCAGGTGGTCTGACTCCAAAAACAAGCAATACATTGGTGGTGGGTGAGAGACATTTTCACTGTTAATTCAATTTTGAGCTCTAGCAGCCCTAGAATTCAGGAGAGGCAACAGTGGCTGAAAGCTTGACCCTTGCATTTTTGTTAGAAAATGACATATTGTGGGTGTTGATTTAGCTTTTACGTAGGTACATTTATCAAATCAACTGATAGACCACTTGATCTATTACAAAAGATGTATTAAAATGTATCTAGCTTTCTCCCAGACCCACATTACCAGCCAATTGCATTGTTTCCCCTTATCTGTGGATTTAAGGAAGCACTTTAAAAGGACCACTGCATGCTCTCAGAACTTCTCCCACCCGTCAGGAAGGTTCATCCTTTCCCAGTTCGTCCTTGGTAACTGGACACTGTCAAACATCATAATCATGGCTGCTTGCCTTTTCTCAGGCTGCTTCTGCAATTACAGGCTTCCTGATTATATAATAATGTGGTTTTCCTTGCTAGAGTAAATTTTTACCAGCTCTACACCTAAGAACTGGCTGAGCAAGAGATAGGCTAGGATAGTAAATAGATTTTACTTGTGTATGCTCCTCTTCTAAAAAGAACTGAACCACAAAATTACAGGCATTTCTGTGACTGCCTATGCAGTCTGTTAAATAGATATAGTAGGTAAGACTGTAATATCACCATGTGGTGACTCTGGTTTTGGGCTCCAGGTCCCAGACTCACCTTCCCACCCAAAGATTCTTGCCTTTGGCACTTGGGAATTCCAGGGAGCCACTTTGTCATTCCCCTCTCCTCCAGAGTATGGTAGACGATGACTTCCTGTTCCTCAAACAGTCCCACAATTAGGATGATGGGGCAGGCTTGCAGAACATCAGGTTCCTTCCACACAAGGCGGCAGCAGGGAGCTCATGAGGGTGTAAAAGCCAAGTTCACAGGTCTCATTATGAAATAGTTGCACCAATTTCTGTGAGCTTTGCTTTGAATATTTAGGCTTATGCAAATCTGAAACAAAAACCAAGAACATAAACCAAAGCTGCTGTGCTCCTGTATGAGCAGGAAAGTCTTAGCATGGAAATTAAATGTCCTACATGATAGCTTTGACGTAAGCCTCTGCTCTGTCTGTCTGTGTCTGAGAGTGAGAATTGTATAATTCATATTTATGAAAGGTGAAAAAGAAAGCCAGATCTTAGAGACCTTTACCACACATACTGCAATCATAAGTAGTTTGCAAACTTTTCTATCCAGAGCCTGGATGAGTCACACCTATCTCCAGTACTGCCAAGTTTGGGAAGTCATTAGGTTAAGTTGCAGAATGTCTTTTTCCATTTGCTAACATCAACACACAGAAATAAATTGAGGATGTCCTACACATGTGTGTACTTAGAGTACTATAAGCTCAATGCAAACACAGTAGAGCTGTTGGGTGATGAAACATCATGAATCCGATCTGTGGCTTGATGAATCCTATTGAGGAATATGAGTGGCTATAACTGAATTCCTAAAACACTTATGGACAGTAGTGCGATATAGCAAATGTAATGTTGAGTATGTTGCACTCGGAATAAAGTTTACCCTTGGCATGCAGGGCTAACACGAAGTCCCCCATGTAACTTAAACCTTACAAGGGGGCTGTGCCAGAGGACACCCAGCTGCATGGCTATGCAATGTCAGTGCAGAAGGGCCAGTTAGGTACAGTCTGGGGGATGTCTCAGAGCAGGCCAGCCATGGGGCTGTGGATCCTAATGAGATCCCATGAGCCCAGTGAAACTAGCAAGTACTTGCTGTGACTACTATTCTAGCTCAAGTACTGAAAGGCAGTCCCATATTGTGACCCTAGATTGGGTAGGTGAGTTTCACCTCCCTAGCTCCTCCATATTTTCTTCCCCACGGAGAAGTCGAATACTCAGGCTTTGTGCAGGTGGAGTGAATTTCACTGCCTGTGCACATGGCATATCCACCTACACATTTGCTAAAGGCTGTGCAAGGTACAGTACCATTGATTGACTATTCTAATATTTTTTGCATTTACATATTAAAGAGTAACTTCCTCTATGCATTGATTAAACAGAATCTGTGGCAAAGTACTGAAGCGAAAGATGAGATGGCAATCTCATTTAAATCTTTTCAATTTCAGATTTGGGCTTTTTTAAAAAATGAGTGTAGAAATCCATTGCTATAGGTAATTATTCCAGAATATAGACTTTAAAAAAATCTAACTCCAATTATATCTGTTGGACTTTGTGAACAATATGGGGAAGTTTAACACCTGTAAATTCCTTTGTATGCTAAATAAAAACTATGACACTCAGTGAATTAAAGCCCAAAATATCAAATGCAGATGCTTATAGTTAAGTAGCTAAATCCACATTTTTGCATCTAATAGTGTGGAAGCAGGTAGGTGAGGGAGTGTAAAACCTAATGGATAAAGCTGGTCAGAAAATATTTGGGGTTTTTTCCCTGTAGAAAATTTAGATTTTTTCGGTGAAAAATAAAAAAAACTGAACATCTTTGTCAAAAACTTTGAAATGAAAACTGAAATATACAATTTTGAAATGTTACCAAGGTACCTCACATCCCCATTCTCCCCTACGGGTTTGGTTTCCTAGCAGGACTACATCTCTGATGATACACCACAGTCTCCTCTCTTGGCGAGGCTTTGGATTGCACGAAGGGAGTCCCTGTCTGTGATGAATCATGGGAGATGAGGTCCAGTTGCATAGAGGAGAATGGTAACGTGAGACATGGTACATGGTACAGCTTCCATGAGGAATCAGAGTGGCATTTTCAAATTGAAACTTTTTGGGTTTGGATGTTCCTCTATTATTTTTTATTGTATTTATTAATAGTAATAATATTTATTATTTAATCCACCCACAAAGTTTAAATTTTCCATGGAAAGCAGACAGTTCTTATGAAAGATGTTTTTAAATCAAAACCTAAATTTTATGTCAAATGTTTTTGATAAATTTTTTGGCCAACCTTACCTGATGGACACAGGTGGGAGTTGCTGAGCATGGGAGGGTGGCCCTGTCACTCTTGTGACAATCTGTCCCTTCTCTGATCTCATTGAAGTTCCTCTACACATGTTGTTGGGCTGGGGGATGAACTCTTTTTGGCATAATTCCTTTCTAAGCCACACAGGCATTTCACAAGTAAATTATACTCCTTCCATCTGAAATGAATCCTCCTCCATAATGTGACCCTGTCCCCAACAGGGTGGTCCATGGCTATAGCTGTTGGGGGAGCTGCCTGAGGATTTTGGGGAGCTGGATTTTAATGCAAAGTTACAGGGTGTCTAAATGATCTCAGAGGATTCCATACTCTTCTCTACATCTGGGTCTAACTGAAGTATAGGAGAAAATACTGGATTACGGTGAATGACTGGAGAGAGCCATCTGTCTGACCTTTTTAAATGGCTGCAAGATCTCAGCAGATACTCTTAGGTTTTCTCCATATAAGAGAAATTTGCTGCTTAAATTATTCAGCTAATGCAGAAACAGAATCTTTCATAGTGAGGGGATCAGTTTCTGTGTGTTCCCTGGGCAACCCACCTGAAACTACTGATCTGCTTTATAAACAAGAAATATCCAATCTAGGAGGAGATTTTCAAAGACACTAATGGTAGCTAGATGCCTAAATGCCATGAAAAGTCAATGGGAAATTAGTGCTTACATGCCATGCATGTCTGAAAATTGCTCTGCAAGAGTCTAAGGAAGAAGTGGTTGCCAGTAAGCGGTAGATGAGATTTCAAGGGGATGTCTTTCAAGAGAACATTTGAGATTTTACTAGGAGGCCTGCACAATGAGAGAGTGAGCACTAAATTGCTCAGATACCACTGTGACGGGAGCAGTGTAAAAACCTAAATAGTATTTCTTGCTGATTATATGTATTGTTCTTTCATGGGAATTTTGCAGAATTAATAATTTTTAATATGCAATGTGTTTTTTTTTTAACCTAAACACTTAAAAAAAATCTAGGACACATCTTGGCATGACTTATCCTGCTGTTTGGTTGTGCTGCTGTATTTATGACACCTTCCAGATTTAATTTGGTTTTGTTTACATTGTATAATTTAATCATGTGGAATATCAATCTTAACGTCACAAAAAATAAAATTACAATGGCTTTCTTTGTGGCCTCTTTACCATTTCACTTACCCCAGTTTAATTGCATTACTACCGTTTAAGTTCCTCCTGATTTATGCTAGTTTGAGGTCAGTCAGCTCTTAACATCTTGTTTCATCTGTTTGAATTCTCTGAAGTCTTTTGGTATAAACAACAGTGGTGCATTAGTGTAGTCAACTGAACTCGGCAGTCTTTCTTTTTCTCGCTCACGTAGAGAAGGTCTGGGTTTGTGTAGTAATGGTTCCACCAGCTGCAAACACCATACTCTGCTTCAGCCAACTGTAGGTTATTAGGTCACGAGTGCCAAAAATTATGAGCAGTGCTTCAATTTGCATAGCTATTATCCACACATCATTCAGAGTGAATAAAAGCCAGACTGTAAAATAATTACGATCTCTTGAAGTGGAGCCAGCCCCACAAACAAGATCCATCAGTCTTCATTAATTTGTATACTTTTTAGCAGAACAAACTTTCTGAAGGTACTTGCATGGGAATGTTGAGGCAGCTGCACAACTTTTATTTTGAAGAAAAAGTTGAGCCTTGGAACAGCGTGTTTGAGAGAGAGAGAGAGAGAGACTGCATTTAAGACTTTGACCAGCATGTGCGAGAAGTGTTCTCATGGCTGGAATACTCTAACACATTTTTACCTGGGTAACACTTGGCAAAGTTTCACACTTTCTTTCCACAGCTGAAAGGAATCCAGTACAATTCCCTGCTTCAATCAACTTGACTCCAGTGTTTTTGCATAGCCTGCACGGTTTGGTAGTGCACAGACGTGCCTGTCTTATGTGGCCTCTATGGCCCTTTTTTGCTCAACTATCAGAGAGAGGGAGGGAGTCTTTCCCCAGCACCAAAAATTCATTCTGTGTGCTCTCTGCAGCACAGTAGCTAAGAACAAGTTTCCAGATTACTCCCTGGGTTTTTTGGAGTTATTTTCAGGAAGAAGTCATCCCCCCCCCTTTAAATGGATGATTGTGTTACAATCAAGAAAAAGCATCTCCAAAGACCTATTTTTAGGTAAGTGATGCTCTTGTTACTTTGAACTGAAATGTTCCAGACTTCCTCCTACATACTTACTTATTAACTTATGTTAATAAATATACAGAAACAAAGAAAATAGTACAATGGATTGAGCCTCAAGTTTAACTTGGTGTGTCCCACTAAAACATTAGATGCTTTAGTAACTTGGAATTGTTCTTTCAGCTTATATTGAAACTTTGTGGACTTTTTTTTTTTTTTTACTTCATCAACTTTTTCAGGTTTTTTTATGAGAGATTTTCCTTGTGAAAGAGGCACAGCACTTGAAAAACTTTTTTTTATTTACTAAAGCTCTGCCATCTCTGAATGTTTTCTGAATTATTAAGCCTTTTAAATGCAGAACATTGTTCTTGCTTGGTTTGGCTGATTATGTCTGAATGGCAGAATTTTCATGCTGGAAATGAGACACCTTTCAGAGTGAAGTAGCTTGCTCACAGGGACTTAAAGCCAATCTTTACATGTGATCAAACTATACATTTTATAGCTAGCTCATAGGAATAATTATTCAGATGGGGAAGGAGGAAGATTAATGAATCAGAATTAGTTTTGTGTTTTGTGTGATCTTTTCTATGTATATCTTAATCTGTGAAATATCCTGGTAATTTAGGAGATTGTTTTTATTTTATCACTTTACTTTCTGATTTCTGGTATATTTAATTAGTTGTAAAGGTCCTTCGGTGTAGATCTGGCTAACATCATCATATACTCTAAAAATCCTCTCTTGACTCATCTAGCTTTGAAAGCTAATGAACTTGCATGGGAATAGCATTTTTCTACTGCTTTGAACAGGGATTCATGGCTGTAAAAAGCAAATAAAACTACAATAGTTCACACTTTTGTTTATTACTACTGACACCCTAAAGACAGCGCTCAATCCTACTGGATAGAATACGATGGTATCGATAGGGTATTGTAGCCAGAGTGTTGATATGATAGATAAATATAAGATTATAGATGGTACTATAGCATGTACAGGGTTGTAATTTAATTGTGTCATAAACTATGCAAGTACAGTAATAATTAGTGTCTGAGCTTCAGAGGAAATTCAAACAAGTACTTGTACCAGGATTTTCTACTGTTTGTTGTTTAAATATTGGGGGGAAGGAATCTTCAGAATATGATACCAGCAGAAAACCAGAACATTCTACGGCATTGTGTAAATTAAATAGCTGCAATAGCAACCATAAACTTGAATAACTTGGATTCGCCACACAATATTCATGATGAATAAAACTGAATATGTTGCATTTATTAGATCAAAGACAAATATTTTTAATGTTAAAAGGTTTTGACTGAAGATTAAACAATGTGTAATATTTTCTTAATGTGACACCTTTCCATTCAAATTAATAGTTTCAGGAAAGTATATATCTGTTCACAGATCTATAATTATTTTTAAGATGCTCAGTAATTATCCAATAAGCTTTGACAAATGTTGTCTAAAACACACATTCTTCACCGTCTTTTGAAGCAATTATAGTCATGGGTGAATGAGTATATACTTCCTGGTATGTTTAGAGCACTTCTCTGATGACTTTAATTGCTGCCAGAGCTCAAGGCTGATGTAGCTAAGTCAGAGGCATATAGTTTACTGTAGCTGCTTCATGGAATTTTTCCCTAAGCATCTTTTGGGAGTAAATATTAAATGGACAGAGTATTTCTATTTATTACTTTTTTACTTTTATTATTCTGCATTTCTCTCAAACCCATTCCCCCAAATCTGTTCTAAATGATGAACAGCTAATTGCTACTGCTGGCAACTTCACGGCCGTCGAACTAAAAAACCCTAACATGGACGGCACCCTAAGATTTCACTGAGTAGCAATTACTTCTCAGCCACAGAAACTGTATATATACTACAGAAATTTTTTAAGAAGTGTTCCCTCAGTCAAGACCAAACAGGAACAAAATCTCCTTGCAACATAAAAATCATCATATGCGGTAAATAAAGATCTTATCATATGAAATATTGTAGCTATGTTGGTCCCAGGATATTAGCAAGACAGGGTGGATGAAGTTATATCTTTTATTGGATCAGCTTCTATTGGTGAGAGAGAGACAAGCTTTCAAGCTACACAGAGCTCTTCTTCAGGTCTGGGAAAGGTACTAAGAGTGTCACAGCCAAATTCAAGATTTAGCAGATAGAATACGTGGTAACTGCTTATACTGAACTAAGGGACCATTCAAGCTGAAGTGGCCTGTTAAAATCCCGGTAGTCGTAGTACAAAAAAGGGGGTTAGAGGGTTACTGTTTGTTATGATAGAGACGATTTCTAGCAAAATTATAAATTTATTAAACTGTGGGTTTTTTTGTTGTGTTTATTTTCCTTCAAAATTTGGGGACCATTTGTCTTGCGAAACAAAGTACGTGTACATCAGAACTGTGAGGCTTTAGACCACACTTCTTTTAAAACAGGCATTTCTGAAAGTACAGATTAGATGGTTTCGTTAGGTACAAACTATAAAGTTGGTAGCTTAATCATTCATTCAAAGACTTTCCCCCTCAAAACATGTTGATCTATCAGCCCCATTAATACAAAAACTGTATTACCTGGCTATGTTGTGTCTCATTTTTATCAGACACTTTAAAATACATACAAATCACCACTGTTGAAAGCTATAGTTGATCTTAACAAGTGCATATGAAACACTTTCCTTACTAACTAAAGTTGCATTCACAATGGATATACAAATTACATTAATGTTAAATAAGGCTGGACAAACCAGTTCTGCTAAAAATAAGAATAAAATTGAATATTTGCCCCCCAAACAACCTTCAGTCACTAATTCCTTATGACAAATAACACTCTAAAGAGGATAAGGGAGGAGAATTATATCTTCTAGAGGTCTTGATGCATCTTAAAGCCTACAAATAAATAGGAAATAGAATTTCAAGTTCATTTTCCCACATTTGATACTAAAATGAGGGAGAGGCTGGTCTTGTGGTCCACTCTAGCTGGGCCAGAAATGGAAAGTACCAAATATTTCTTATATATGTGCATGTGTGGGAGAGCTCTTTAAAAATTCCACACAGCTTTCGAGACCTAAGATATTCAGATAAGCCTCCAAAATTTTGCAGTCTTATCAAAACCAAACTTCCAAATATTTTGAGATTCACCTATCCCTTAATATTAAAACAGTTTGATAAACAGAACAAGGAATTTAAATAACACAACTCATGGCTTGGATATGCATTATTTTTATATTAATATTCATTACAAGGACGTTCAGTATTTATTACTAAATCTGCTACATCTTGTGCAGATGGGTGAATTACTTCCTCTAATAATCAAAATCAACTTTCCCAAGAAAAGCAAAGTTGGGTCCCCATAGCTGTGACTTTTAAAACTGGACTAGAAAAAAGCTTTATAAAATACATTGTAGGGAATAAATTCAGTGCTGGTATGGACATGGAGTAAATGACCTAATAGGTATTTTTATTCTCAAATTTCTGTCATTTTAATGAAAATATAAATCAACCCAAATATTTGCTCAAAGCTTGTATTGAAGCTAACCCTTTCCCCAGTTGGAAACCATTTACCTATTTTTTTTTCTTCATGCAACTCTGGCTTTCCTGGTCCTGACTGAGACTGGAAACAGAAGGATCACAGTACCATGGGAGATTGTTCTTTTGGTATCTTCATGCTGCCTGAAATAGATAATACCAGAATTGTTTCAAAGAAACTTTGATCTTGTGAGACTTCCAGAATAAAGAAGGTTGGGTAATAAATAAGAATTTGCATTTGATATATATACAGTAGTACCTTAAATCCAAGGATTTAAGTGTGTTTTTAAAATACAAATGCTTTATCTTTACAACACTTCTCTCTCTACCCCAATGCCTCCCATACCCCTGTGAGCCTGGCTAATACTATTCCAATTATACAGATGAGGAAACTGAAACCAGGGCCGGTGCAACCATTTAGGCAAACTAGGCGGCCGCCTAGGGCGCCTAGTGTTTGGGGACGCCTAAAAGTCCCCTCAGGCGAGGAGGTGGAGTGGAGGTGAGCTGGGGGGGGGGCTGCGCAGGGAGGGCTACCCACAGTAACGGAGGGGGCACACAGGGGAACAGCTCCCTGCCCCAGCTCACCTCCACTCTGCCTCCTCTGCTGAGCACACAGCCTCTGCTCTAAGTCTCCTCCAATTGGCGCTGCACGCCTGGGCGGGGAGGAGAATTAGAGCGGCGCCAGCATGCTCAGCAGATGAGGCGGAGCCGAGGTGAGCTGGATGGGGGAAAACCCAGGCAGGGTTAGCTGCCGTGGGTGGGGCGGGGGAGGTATCCCCAGGCAGGGTTAGCTGCCATGGGGAGATGGATGAGAATCTCCCCGGATGGGGTTAGCTGCCGTGGGGGGACAGGGGAGTCTCCCCGGGCAGGGTTAGTTGCCGTGGGGGGACGGGGTGGAGATGGGTTAGCTGTTGTGGTGGGCGGGGGGGGGTAGCTGCTGTGGAGGGGGGTCCCCAGGTGGGGGGCTGTTAGCTGCCATGGGGGGCCGGGATTAGCTGGGTGGGGGGTGCAAGGTGGAAATTTCGCCTAGGGCGTGAAACTTCCTTGCACTGGCCCTGACTGAAGCACAAGGAGGTTCAGGGACAGAGGAAGTTGTGCCTGAGCTGGGACTAGAACTCATATTTGCTGGTACCCATTTCAATACCTTAACTATAAACTCTGCTTTTCTCCCTAGAAAAGCATCAGTGCTTCTGGACGTTTACTCTGAACTGAATGGCCTGAACCTACAAACATCTAGTATTTCACCCACCAATAATTAGATAATATATTTTCCTACTGATGTATCTGATCAGGATGCAATGGTGAGGATGAGTCTATGCAGAAGGTTTGGAAGTTCACTTTAAATAAGTGTCCCAAAAGTTGGCTGCTTATCTGAAACTGATGATGAATTTTTGAGACTTGCTCCTCGTTCCTATGCATGAGCCAGCAACAACTCCTGGCTCCTCTTTACTGTTATCTTTTAGCAGTACTCATCTTCATCTCTCTGAATCCACAACCCACCTAATTTTAAAGATTCATTGCAGAGTAGCCTCCCAACTAGATCACATCAGCTGCTGACCTTAAATTTCTTGTGCTCTGGAGACTACCTAGTGGTAGGGGACTTGAATTCAGCAGATGGTCAGGACCCAGCAGACAAGCTGTCTACCAGGCAATGCAGTTGGATATTCAAAGGAGTGGGCAGTCTGTTTAGAAAGCATTTCTCTGCTCCAACATACCACTTTCAGATATAGAGGAGCCTCAAACTTTCCAAAATTCTAAATGTTAATGCTATTTCAGGGGCAGATAGCTTCCTTAACCACTGATGTGTAAGCTCAGGAAAGACCACTATTTCTGTGTAAAATACTTTTATATGGCTGTAGTATCAGAGCACTTGACAATCTTTAATGTAGTTCTCCACAAACACCCCTCTGAGGTGTGGGAAGTGCTCTTATCCTCATTTTACAGAGAGTCTCTCTGTGCCTCACTTCCCTAGGTGACTGGCTCAGGGTAACACAAGAAGTCTGCACTGGAGCAGGAACTTGACCCCAAGTCTCCCATGTGCCAGGCTAGTGCACAAATTACTGGGCCATGCTTCAGATCTGTAATCTTGTCTTTGGTCTCCATACCTTAGACACCAGCAGACCTTACTCCTTTAGCCGCCTATTCTCGTCTATCATGGTCAGAGATAGGCCAACACCAAAGCCGATTGTCTTTCCCACACGGCAAAAAACAAACAAACAACCACCCTCCCTCCAAATTTAGTATTTTAGATCAGAGTCTAGCTGGATCCAAACCACTTCTGGCTTTGCAAAGAGAGAATATCCCATTTGATAAAGATTTTGAAACTGAAGAACAAAATATGTTTTGCGCATATTAGACCCTTTCATATCAGGATCTCAAAGCATCTTGCTGTATTAATTCTCATGGTGTGTTTGTGAGGTAGGTAAATACGTGTGAGGAAACTGAGGCAGAGGGGCTAATGGACTTGCCAAAGATAACACAGAGAATCAGTGGTAGAATATAGAACTCCAGAGTGCCATGCTTTGCTAAACCATGCTCTCCTCCAAAATTCAAATCACCTTGTTTGCTTTTTTTATTACAATGGTCTTATATCCACTCACAAGACTTTTCCTGGATCTTATATATAAGATAGAGGGACAGTCATTGAGTTGAATGGAATGCCATTAATGAACTGTTGACACACATGCTATTTTATACATAACCATCCATGCTGGTAACTTAATTCTGTTTTACAGAAGATGAAAGGAATTCGGATCAATAATTTATCAGAGATAAGAAAATACTTCCCACTCACTGGCTTTCCATGAAAAGACAAAGCTTGCACTTAAGATGGGACTGATGGACAAACAAAACAACAAATAATTGGTGCAGTTGGTCTGGTAGCATAAATTTTGTAATTGCATGAGATTGGACAAAATCTCAACAAGTTAGATTAAGAGTGTGCAGTATGTCCTTTTTGTGGGACACTGAGAAAAAAAGATATTCTGCACATTTGGTTCTGCTTCTGTTGTACCATTTATGTTAGACCAGTAAAAACCAGCAGGATCTTATTAAAGGGGACAAGGCAAAGATGCCCCATTTATTATGATAACAATTTATGACTAATAACTAATATCTTAATTCTTATACACACACATTATACCTAATACCTACACACACACACACACACACACACACACACACACACACACACACATTCACATTATACCTAATACCTATACACACACACATACACACATTCACACACACACACCCACATTCATCAGGTGTTCTGCAGCTGCTGCATAGTTACCAGTCCTGAAGATAGCTTAAGTTCATGGCTTGATTTTGCAGCTTGGGTTCGTAGCTTGTGGCAGCTAACTGGCCAGGAAAGCTGGGCACAAGGCTGAGCTGGATCTCTGTTGGGCAGGCACCGATGTTCTTCCATGATGGCAGCAGAATGTTACCCATCGCATCCTTCTTTTTTATAGGCTTTTAGTTTGGATTCAAAGTCTATAGGTCTTGCTGTGTCACGCTGCCTCTGGGTTTAGATTGATCACCCATCAATTGCAGGCGTGACTTTCAGCCTTGAACCTGGCTTTGATCTTCCTTCTGTTGTTCTGTTGTCCTTTTCTTTTTAGGGTAGATGCTTCTTACTTTGTTTAGGGCTGTTGTCTAGGTCTTCAGCCGTTGGTATTTGAACTTTATCTCATCAGGACAGGCTGGGGCTGGAGGTTGATTCCATCATTCATACATACCTCATTCACACATCTAAACTAAACTAATAAGATTACAGCAGGGTTTGCAAAAATGAAGGTTGGAGAAAGCTTTTACAAAATGGAGTGAGTGTTTTAAAATGGGGTTTGAATTACAATATGGAACAGAAGTTACAGTATAGGCAAGTGTAGTGAATAGTGAACAGAAGTTACATTAATAAAGTGAACAATTGAAAACAATTTCATTTATCAGTTCTACACTTCAATAATCCTAATAGTGCAGGGAAAGTTCAGAGATAAAAATGGAGCAGCTAAGTTACCTATCCCTAGCTTCTAGCAGCTTTTTAGATATTAGTTGTGATATACATGGTGGATTATGTTCATGTGTGTACCAGTGTATGTCAGTCTATGTCTTGCAAATGGAATTTGCAGGCACAGATCAGGCATGTATTTTGTACTAAGTGAATGTAATTTTGAAGTTAAGGTGGTAATATTCCAAAATAAATGGATGAGTCTTAAAAGTGAAAAATTATTTTTCACTTGTAAATAGTGATTCCTCATTAGAGATACTAAATGGCTTGGCATGAAGTCAAGTAACAGCACAGCCACATGAGGTAGACTTTAAGATGGCCAGCCCTTTGAAATTTACCTGTGGAAAAAATTTCATATAGTAGAGGCAATAAAGCATTTCTTTAAAAAAAGGAAAAAGAAAAGACCCTTATGATTATTCTTGTCAAAGCCAATTTTCTGAAGTGTTTACCTTTTAAAATCTGATTATATACGGTTTGTGTCCTGGATTACCTGCTCTGCCAGACAACCCCATTCTATTCAATAAGGCAACATCACATAATGCAATTTGACTGGGCAGAACTCAGTGTCTCAGCTATCATTTTCAAAAACACAGCATATTTCCTCAGCCAATATAACGATATGTGAACAACAAAACTATTTTTTAAACAAAATGATTTACTGCTATTGGTAATAATAGTAACTGCTTGATATGAAGCTCTCCATAGGTAGGGTTAAACACAGGTAGCCTCAACATAGCTCGTCGACTGGTGTAAATGTAGCCCCAGTGATTTCCATGAAGCTGTGCTAATTGACATTAGCAGAGGGTCTGACTCAGAGACCCTTGCCCAAAGGATTCCACTAGGGCTGGCTAGAGCCCCATTGTCAGGGAGAGGAGATTTTCAAAAGCACAGATGAGAATTAGGTGCCTAACGTGGGGGTTGGGCACCTAGCTGCCCTTTTTGTATGCCTTTCAAAATCTCCCCATATGGCTATTGTTTTGGTCAAGCGCGCACTCTTTTTTCTGGATGGAAACTTTCACAGAAGCCTGCTCAAGCCCTTTGTCATATTTGTTACTTGTATCGTGGTGATGCCTATAGGGCCACATCTTGTAAGCAGAAGCCCTGTTGTGCTTTGGACTGAGGGATTTTTTCCAGAGAGTACCAGGGACAGACAGACATGGGGACATCACGCTGAAAGCAGGAGAAAATCAAAGAGGGTTAGAAAGGGAGCTGATTTTTCCAGCGACAGGACCAGGCACAGCAATGTCTTGTCTGTGGCTTCTGCAGGTGGAATTACCTGCTTGTAGTCTTGTTGTTTCTGTCACTTCTGCTCTGTGTAAATAGGAATTGTGTACATATTATAAACAAATTAATTAGATTAGGGAATAGCTGCAGTCTCTAACTTCTCTTCCCAGTCCAAATACCCCAAAGCTGCTGTTTCTTGCCAAAAGAACAAGAGAACTTTGAGTTTAGCAGGCTCATTATTTTGCAGAACCCTGCCTGGGTATTTTCATGGGTAGCTAAAATCAAGTTAAAAAATTGGGTACCAAACCTCTCTGCTGTTCCAGGGTGGAAGCTAATCAATGGGGATTTTTACATCAGCTATGTGTAGGTAGGCAATTCCACTAATGCTGTACACTAACGTGACAGTCATATCCTCCAGATTTCTGTACGGTGTTCGGTTTTTAGAAAATATTTATAGTGTTGCAATTTATAAGCTAATAAAGTAGCTTTTGGTTTGTTTTACTTAACTGCAGTGTAATAAACTATAGAGACTGCATGCTTTCTTTCAGACCTTATTTGTTGGCAAAGTCTTTCCTTTTCCCCCTTAAACAATATACTAAAATTTATTTTCTAGCAAAAAATAACTCTCCTTTCCAGCCAGCGATGTAATGCCCTTACATGGCTCTTTGCTGTTTCTTGAAGCTCAAAATACTCAACAGTTTTACTACAGGCAAGTGTACCCACCCATGTGGGAAAGCGTGAATGCTCAACCTTATTTACTAAAATCGTTCTATTTGTGGGTCAAGATCTCTAGTTCCCTGTGGCCCCAGTTCAGAACAATACTTATGCATGTGCTAAATAGGAATGCTTTCCTGAATCAGGGCCTATTGATTTGTTAATATTTGTCAGGAGGAGTATACCAAGAGTTGGCACCTTTTTAATAAAAGTCCATGGAAAAGATGCCAAATCAGAGTCCTATGAAGTGGTTGACAATAACAAGGAAGCAATTCACTTATGTATGGGTGGCTTTATCATGTCACATGATATTTTCCCATTATTAGAATATTATATTGAAGTGGGCTGATGTCAAAATACTTTCTTGTGTAAATAACTGTTCATCTCTGTCTGGGCAAAAATCACACTGGGTAAAAAAGCAACTAGAGCTTCCCCTGAGATAGTGCTTGGGGTGTGCTATAGACCACCGGGATCTGATTTGGATATGGATAGAGACCTCTTTAATGTCTTTAATGAAGTAAACACAAAGGGGAAATGTGTGATTATGGGGGACTTCAACTTCCCGGATATAGACTGGAGGACGAGTGCTTGCAAGAATATTAGGGGTCAGATTTTTTTGGGTGTGATAGCGGATGGATTTCTTCATCAAGTAGTTGAAGTACCTACGAGAGGGGATGCCATTTTAGATTTGGTGTTGGTGAGCAGTGAGGACCTCGTAGAAGAAATGGTGGTAGGGGACAACCTTGGTTCGAGTAATCATGAGCTGATTCAATTCAAACTAGATGGAAGGATAAACAGTTGTAGATCTGGGATTAGGGTTTTCGACTTCTCAAGGGCTAATTTTAAAGAGTTAAGGAAATTAGTTAGGGAAGTGGATTGGACGGAGGAACTTGTGGATTTAAATGCGGAGGAGGCCTGGAATTACTTTAAGTCGCACCTGCGGAGACCGTCGGAAGCCTGCATCCCAAGAAAGGGGAAAAAAACCATGGGCAGGAGTTGTAGGCCAAGCTGGATGAGCAAGCAACTCAGAGAGGGGATTAGAAAAAAGCAGAAAGCTTACAGGGAATGGAAGAAAGGCAGGATCAGTAAGGGAAGCTACCTGGGTGAGGTCAGAACATGTAGGGATAAAGTGAGGAAGGCTAAAAGCTGCATTGAACTGGACCTTGCAAAGGGAATCAAAACCAATAGTAAAAGGTTCTACAGCCACATAAATAAGAAGAAAACAAAGAAAGAAGAAGTGGGGCCGCTATACACTGAGGATGGAATGGCAAGGATAAGGAGGTGTTAGTACCGTTATATAAGGTGCTGGTGAGACCCCATCTGGAATACTGTGTGCAGTTCTGGTGTCCCATGTTCAAGAAGGATGAATTCAAACTGGAACAGGTTCAGAGACGGGCTACTAGGATGATCCGAGGAATGGAAAACCTGCCTTATGAAAGGAGACTCAAAGAGCTTGGCTTGTTTAGCCTGGCCAAAAGAAGGCTGCGAGGGGATATGCTTGCTCTATATAAATATATCAGGGGGGTTAACGTTAGGGAGGGAGAGGAATTATTTAAGTTTAGTACTAATGTAGGCACGAGGACGAATGGGTATAAACTGGTTATTAGGAAGTTTAGACTTGAAATTAGACGAAGGTTTCTAACCATTAGGGGAGTGAAGTTCTGGAACAGCCTTCCGAGGGAAGTAGTGGGGGCAAAAGACTTTTCTGGCTTTAAGACAAAGCTTGATAAGTATATGGAGGGGATGTTATGATAGGATCGTTAATTTGGGCAATTAATCTTGGATTACCACCAGATAGGTCTGCTCAATGGTCTGCGGGGAGATGTTGGATGGGATGGGAACTGAGTTACTGCAGAGAATTCCCTCTTGGGTGCTGGCTGGTGAGTCTTGCCCACATGCTCAGGGTATAGCTGATCGCCATATTTGGGGTCGGGAAGGAATTTTCCTCCAGGGCGGATTGGCAGGGGCCCTGGAGGTTTTTCGCCTTCCTCTGCAGCGTGGGGCACGGGTCGCTTGCTGGTGGATTCTCTGCAGCTTGAGGTCTTCAAACCAATTTTGAGGATTTCAATAACTCGGTCCTGGGTTAGGGATTGTTATAAAAGTGGATGGGTGGGGTTCTGTGGCCTGCCTTGTGCAGGAGGTCAGACTAGATGATCATATTGGTCCCTTCTGACCTATGAGTCTATGAGTCTATCTCACAGAACATGTCTTTAGCTAACTTCTAACCTAGGGTAAATGCATCAGTACCACCCTACCCACTCAGGAAGAACATCATTTAAAGAGCTGAGGCAGTCAAAATGGAATCATTTACTGTTTAAGTAAGCAGCCTAGAAAAGGAAAAGATTTTAGAGCAATTCAGAGAGTGCTTGTTAAAATGGGTTATTTATCCCCTTCACTTAAACAATTGTCTTCAAATGTGTCCAAACTGTTATCCTCCTAATCCTCACAGTATGTCATTAATAAGTAGATGTGCTACAGTTTTAACAGGTTCATATAGAATTATGTACTGTAACTAATACAAATGTACATTGTCTGCCATTATTGCTAGTGATCAGTTAGTTGCTAATTGTACGTGAATGTAGTACATACACTTAATTAAGTGGTTGATTATTCCCTGGGATCTAGAAACACCCTTTGCTTCTAGCCCTGAGCAAAGGGCCACATGTCCGTGCACTGCTTCAGAAATCAGTGCTCCTTGCTTTAATTGGAAACTATTTTACTGCAGCTTTTTACAGGACACATCTTACTCCTCATCTTGCACCACCTCAGCGCTGCTGACCAGTGTGTTGGGTGGGGTTAAGCTTAAGGCTCAGCCTACTCCCACCCGGGCATGTTCTACCCACCTGCTTGCTTATGGTGGGGAGTAGTGATCCCAAAAGATTGTGCAGGGGATAAGTTGGGGGTTCACATTCCCTTATGCTCCTGTGTGAGTACAACAGAATCACTGATGTCTGAACCCAAAGTTATTGTTTAACATTTAATTTTTAAAATGACATTTCATTAAATGGTTACTTCACAAGGCAGGAAGGTGAGGAGACTGACCTGGGGAGTCTTCATGGAAGAAGTGGGTTATGGGAAGAAGTCGAAAGAGGAGGGAGGGAAATGTCTCCATGCACAGGGGCAGTGTGAAAAGAAAGGTGTGAAGATGAGAGTGGGAGAAGAATGTAGTGGGAGCAAAAGAAAAAACGGTCTGTGAGCAGTATAGAGAGCCAGATGGGGTGGGACAGTGGAAGGGAAGGAAAGTCGAGATGCAGGTGGCAGCAAGATGATGATGGTTGTAGAAGGTGAGACTGAACATACTGGTTATGTGGGAACAGAGTTTAGTGGAGAGAGATGGAGAAAATGGGTTTAAAAATAGCACTGAGGCTGTGAGCCTGGGAGAAGAGGTGAAGGGTTTGAGTCGTTGGCCAAGCGAAGCAAGACCCTGCACTCAACTTGATAACATTTCTTTGTTTGTCTTCATGTAGTGTAGACAATTGATCATTTTAAAATCAATTTTAAAACACGAGGGAATATCTGAGGCACCAGTGAGCCGAACTGTCACCAAAATCACTAATCAGAAAACCAGAAAAGAGACGTGAAGGACACATGAAGCTTTCCAGCACAAGAACCCATTTCAACTGTAACCATTGTCCCACTAGAGTTTAAAATGTTAATGCCCCGAATGACTCCTCTCCCAGTCAGCAAGACAATAAATACCTTAACAAGTTACACATTATACAATTTTAACTATTTACATATTTAGATATGTCCCGGAAACGGAAGGGTAGCACACAGGGAACATGTATAACATGCCTTAGCAATTAAAAAAATATTACTTGCTCTCCCTCTGAGAGATGCCTAATGGTTGTGGGGTTGGTTGTCAGCCAGAAGGGGAAGCTAGATGGAAAGGAGAGGGAATCAAACTTTATTCATTCATCTCTACTAGCATCCCTCACTTCCCAAAAACCTACACACTGAAAGGAAGAGAGAAAGATAGGGCACCAGCTTTCTGTCCAAGCCTTCCAATCCAGGGCAAGACAGGGGCTTTGAAGGGGGGAGAATTGGGGAGACTGGTATAGGGGAGGTGAAAATGGGGGAATACAGAGACCCTGACATAGGGAAGAGAGGGAGAATGAAGGCACACACAGAGCCTTGGCATGGGGGATGAGAATGGGGGATCCTGGCATGGATGGGTATGCAGAGCCTTAGGTCTGAGGGAGGGTACTGGGGACATTGTAGGAAGTCGCTGCACTAGAGTAGGTGTGGGGAGGATGGCACACCAGAATCTTGTGTGGGGAATAGAGGAATGCAAGGAGCCCATTGTGAGTGCATTGAGCTTGGGCTCCAGAAGCAGTGTAGTGTGTGAGCCTCTAGTGAATAGTGATAGAAAAGGAAGGAGAATAGTTTTGTTTTGGATAGATTGAACTTGAAATGCTGATGGGATATGCAGGAGGAGATGTCTAAGAGAGCTTGAGATGTGAGATAAGGAGTTGAGAGGTTGATTTGACAGTCAGTGGCAGAAAAATGGTAGGTAAACCCATGAAAGCAGAGGAGGTTACACAAAGGGGGAGGGGGATTAGACCGAGGACAAGGACATAACTTTTGAGGTTTGCCAATAGAAATGAGGGGGAAAAGAGGATGAGGATTTTCCAAATAAGAGATGGAAGGTGAATGGGAGTTTTGGAGAGAGCAGCTGCAGATCCTGTGGGGAGATAAAAGGATTTTGTGAGTTGTGTGTTGCATTTGGTCTGTGTGTTTTCGGCGAGTGCCATGTGGCTGGGTTTTTGGGCCCCCGAGCAGGCCAAGAGAGAGAGGTCTTGTAAGGTCGTGTCTCTGTGGAGATCATATGATTGGAACTGTCATCAGCCCTGTAACTCCATTGATTTCAAGTCCCAATTCTCACAAGTGTGAGATCAGAATCATGTTTTATAAGAATAGAAATGTGCTTTGGCTCAGTAAGGAGGCCTTAGAAACATAGTCAAGGCAGTTTTAGTGGAAGGCAGTCCGTAGGAGATCCCAGTGAGAGGAGGCAGAGGAAGTCTGGATAGTGAGGGCAGATGGCATGCTCAAGTATTTTGTAGGAAAGGAGAGACAGGGCAGTAATTTTAAATAGGTGGGATCAAGGCGATGCCATTAAGACGATAGAATATAAGAGAGTGTTTGTTCTGTACAGAGATGAAAGGAGATAGATGCAAGAGCAGTTAAAGACATGTGAGGAAGGGAATATCATAATTTGCTTTTCTATCTTAAAACTATTTAGGTATATTGACACCATTGTCCAAATGTTCGTATACAACTCATGCCAGTGTAAAATGAACAAATAGATTTTCAGTTATTTTTGTGAGGAAAAACTGATTTAAATGAAATGGTGTCTAAATTAGATTACTTTCTTTTACCTTTACGTAAATCTAAGAACTGATCTGATTTCAGTTTAGACAGTAGACATGGGAAGAGAAGTGGCTAAGTGAGAATAGATGGGATCTTAATACCTTTGGAAATTTACAGTACATATGGCAGCAGCAAGCAAGCATGGTATGTCTAGAATCTAGAAGTCAGTGGTATGGATATGGTTCAGCCTCAACACTGAATTTCAAATACTTGTTTCAGTTTTCTTCCCCGGACTCAATGTTTCAATGTACTTTGTGTATATGAAATGTTTGGCTGAACCTTAAAGAACTCAGCAGATAAAGTCATTAAAATCATTTGCAAACCAGGAGGGAATAACAGAGAGAGATCCAAGCCAACGTTCTATTTAGCACTGAATGCTATGGAAATCTTGAGCTCTCTTCTGAAATGCTGTTTAATTTTCCATTAAAGCAATTCATGCTCACAAATGTACACTTTTTATTCTCAGATATTTCTCCTTTTATGTACATTATAAAAGCTAATAATGGAAAAAATGACACAAGCTGTCTAGTCACCTAAGAATGGGAACCATATTAAATTTACTTTTTTAAAGCAAGTAAAGATAGACGTAGAAAACTGCTGTTTAAAAGGAATTTAAATGCTACTAAGCATTTTAATATGAATATAGTGCCTGTGAAGAAATACTGACAGTTACAAAGGAATTTTGCAGAGTCAATAAAGAGACCGGGAAACTGATTGCAGAAAGCGTTGTGACTCTTGTAACAATACAAAAATATTTACTTAGTTCTGCTCTTGAGTATAATTTAGAATTCATCCAAAAGCTGTGAATTTAAATAATTTGATCATGATAGACAACTGTATATGCTAAGGCTGACATTTAATACCAGATCTAGCTGGTGTGACCTTTGTTAAGCAGCATTAATGAATATTAAAGAGGTGTCTGTCTTCTTTTATGTGATTTGAAATCAACATAGGTCTGATTTTCTAAACTAAGTTGGAATGGATGAATATAGGCAAATAACACAGGAATGCAGAGGCAAGATTAGAAAAGCAAAGGCACAAAATGAACTCAAACTAGCTATGGGAATAAAGGGAAACAAGAAGACTTTTTATCAATACATTAAAAGCAAGAGGAAGACTAAGGACAGGGTAGGCCCACTGCTCAATGAGGAGGGGTAAACAGTAATGGGAGACTTGGAAATGGCAGAGATGCTTAATGACTTCTTTGTTTCAGTCTTCACTGAGAAGTCTGAAGGAATGTCTAGTATAGTGAATGCTTACGGGAAGAGGGTAGATTTAGAAGAGAAAATAAGAAAAGAGCAAGTAAAAAATCACTTAGAAAAGTTAGATGCCTGCAAGTCACCAGGGCCTGATGAAATGCATCCTAGAATACTCAAGGAGTTAATAGAGGAGGTATCTGAGCCTCTTGCTATTATCTTTGGGAAATCATGGGAGACGGGGGAGATTCCAGAAGACTGGAAGGGGGCAAATATAGTGCCCATCTATAAAAAGGGAAATAAAAACAACCCAGGAAACTACAGACCAGTTAGTTTAACTTCTGTGCCAGGGAAGATAATGGAGCAGGTAATCAAAGAAATCATCTGCAAACACTTGGAAGGTGGTAAGGTGATAGGGAATAGCCAGCATGGATTTGTAAAGAACAAATCGTGTCAAACTAATCCGATAGCGTTCTTTGATAGGATAACGAGCCTTGTGGATAAGGGAGAAGCGGTGGATGTGATATACCTAGACTTTAGTAAGGCATTTGATACAGTCTCGCATGATATTCTTATAGATAAACTAGGAAAGTACAATTTAAATGGGGCTACTATAAGGTGGGTGCATA